>NC_086444.1:1229119506-1229431052 GCF_028390025.1 Pseudophryne corroboree
ATACAGCATGTGATCATTTGTGTAAAGGTTTACTTGGATCATTAACATTAAAATGCTCTTCCATCAACTTCCAGGTCTGCAACAGTAACAGAAACTGCCATTGTTACGCGGGATGGGGACCCCCTTACTGCAACGTGTCTGGCCAGGGGGGTAGCAAGGACAGTGGCCCCGTACCAGATGACTGTGAGTGGTGGTTGGCTTATGTTATTTGCAGAATGGTGCTCTGGGTTCTGTGCTAGTGTGTGTAATGCCAGGAGAACCCGTCCACTTAATGTGTGAGTAGATAAAGAAGTTTGAATGGTAGTCGCTGGTGTGAAACGCGTCGTGGTATGTGCTTATCATTACCTGAGACCGTGATAAGTTTAGACATAGCTCTGTTACATTCTATAGAGTAGCATCTGGCTGAACAAGATCTACCCGCTAATTTGTCATCGTCACTTAACAATATATATACTGTAATATCTTGGCAGTTCAAGATGGCCTCATCGTCTTCTTGCTGCTCCTCTTCCTGGTCTTTATCCCGCTGGTGGCGTTTGGGATCTACTACTGGTACCGAAGGCCAGGTTCTCAGCTGAACAAGTGGGTGACGAGTACATCGATGTTCAGGTGAGAGATGGGCAGTGTCATTAATAAGATGGCTAACGAGTAATGTATAAAGAAGCTCTTACGCATCTCAAACGATGTTGGGTTCCTAGGGCTAAAACTCACATCTACTAACATTTAAAAATGAATATAAAAAAATAATCTGTTAGTAAATGTGTGTTTTAGCCCCTGAAACACAATATCGATTGTCATCAATTTGAAATCTTTACCTTTAGTAACTATACCCCAAAATCTGAAGAGCCCGATTAATGTGGGGGCACAGGCAGGGCCGGTGTAAGGTTTCTCGACACCCTAGGCAAAACTTTAGCCTACACTCCCCCTTCCCCTCCCCAAACCCACACACCAATACCCACTGTCCAGCCTCAGGTGAAAGTGTGGAGGTAGCATCTTAGAAGTTCAACAGCAGCCGTCTGCATTGTTTTGTTATAAGTAGACTCAGGGCTGCCCCCCCAGATCCTGGCGCCCTAGGCAGCTGCCTAAAGCTGCCTACTAGTAGAGCAGGCCCTGGGCGCAGGAGTACAATAAGGGGACTAAAATAAATATGTATAATCACAGGTCATCTGTCCAGTTCCGCAGCATAACAGTCCCTGTGGTTTTCTATGGGGCTGAGGTTTGGCTGCTACATGAAGCTTGGGTCTATCGGTTACAATAGGGGACCTGGAGGGATACCTCTCATACCTGTCCCCCCCCCCCCCCCCCCCCCCCCATACATACAATCAGGGGATGCTTTGTATTTGCAGGTAGCCCTCATAAAGGGCTGTCTGTGGGGGAAATGCCGCAAATTTCTTTCTGCTTTGTCTCATTGCAGGAAGGGTAACTTTCCTCCCCAGAATGCGGAGAGGGCTCATTCTAAAACCATCTTCACCCAGCACAGATTCCTACCTCGTGCCACATCCAACTCTACGCAGAAGGTAATATAATCACCAGGTGCTTCGTCTGTAATAATCATTATGTCCGCATTGTATTTCATGTTCTGTGAACCAGCAGTCCAGCCTTCGGGTGCTCCTAGGCTTTGGGACACCCCCTTCCTGGGTCATTCGGACTGTTGTGTGACCTAGACAATGACTAGCTGTGACACTGTGACCGGTGATAACTTCTAGACTCCCAGGATGACTTATAACTGAGTTTATACTGTTGGGATATTCTGACACGTTTCATTAGATGTTACTGGATACCATGACATGGAAGACTGTGATATCTTCAGTGCACGCCATCGAGCACTAGATGTGCTCCTGCATGTGTTACAGTGGAGGACTGACTGGGATAAGTTTGGAAGTAGTGATGAGCGGGTTCGGTTCCTCGGAATCCGAACCCCCCTGAACTTCACCCATTTTACACGGTTTCGAGGCGGACTCGGATTTTCCAGCCTCGCTCGGTTAACCCGAGCGCGCCCGAACGTCATCATCCCGCTGTCGGATTCTCGCAAGATTCGTATTCTATATAAGGAGCCGCGCGTCGCCGCCATTTTCACTCGTGCATTGGAGATGATAGGGAGAGGACGTGTGCAGCGTTCTCTCAGTTGTGTTCAGTGTGCTGCAAATATCTGTGCTCAGTGTGCTGCAAATATCTGTGCTCAGTGTGCTGAAAATATCTACGTTCTCTGCCTGAAAAACGCTCCATATCTGTGCTCAGTGTGCTGCAAATATCTGTGCTCACACTGCTTTATTGTGGGGACTGGGGACCACCAGTATTTTATATAGGAGGAGTACAGTGCAGAGTTTTGCTGACCAGTGACCACCAGTATTATACGTTCTCTGCCTGAAAAACGCTCCATATCTGTGCTCAGTGTGCTGCATATATCTGTGCTCACACTGCTTTATTGTGGGGACTGGGGACCACCAGTATTATATAGTAGGAGGACAGTGCAGAATTTTGCTGACCAGTGACCACCAGTATTATATCAGTACGGTACAGTAGTCCACTGCTCTACCTACCTCTGTGTCGTCAAGTATACTATACATCCATACTTGTGGTGCATTTAAGTTTAGCGCAGTATATATAGTAGGAGGACAGTGCATAATTTTGCTGACCACCAGTATATAATATATAGCAGTACGGTACAGTAGGCCACTGCTCTACCTACCTCTGTGTCATCAAGTATAATATACATCCATACCTGTGGTGCATTTTAGTTGTGCGCAGTATATATAGTAGGAGGACAGTGCATAATTTTGCTGACCACCAGTATATAATATATAGCAGTACGGTACAGTAGTCCACTGCTCTACCTACCTCTGTGTCGTCAAGTATACTATACATCCATACTTGTGGTGCATTTAAGTTTAGCGCAGTATATATAGTAGGAGGACAGTGCATAATTTTGCTGACCACCAGTATATAATATATAGCAGTACGGTACAGTAGGCCATTGCTATTGATATATTACTGGCATATAATTTCACACATTAAAAAATGGAGAACAAAAATGTGGAGGGTAAAATAGGGAAAGATCAAGATCCAATTCCACCTCGTGCTGAAGCTGCTGCCACTAGTCATGGGCGAGACGATGAAATGCCATCAACGTCGTCTGCCAAGGCCGATGCCCAATGTCATAGTAGAGAGCATGTAAAATCCAAAAAACAAAAGTTCAGTAAAATGACCCAAAAATCAAAATTAAAAGCGTCTGAGGAGAAGCGTAAACTTGCCAATATGCCATTTACGCCACGGAGTGGCAAGGAACGGCTGAGGCCCTGGCCTATGTTCATGGCTAGTGGTTCAGCTTCACATGAGGATGGAAGCACTCATCCTCTCGCTAGAAAAATGAAAAGAATTAAACTGGCAAAAGCACAGCAAAGAACTGTGCGTTCTTCTAAATCACAAATCCCCAAGGAGAGTCCAATTGTGTCGGTTGCGATGCCTGACCTTCCCAACACTGGACGGGAAGAGGTGGCATCTTCCACCATTTGCACGCCCCCTGCAAGTGCTGGAAGGAGCACCCGCAGTCCAGTTCCTGATAGTCAGATTGAAGATGTCAGTGTTGAAGTACACCAGGATGAGGATATGGGTGTTGCTGGCGCTGAGGAGGAAATTGACAAGGAGGATTCTGATGGTGAGGTGGTTTGTTTAAGTCAGGCACCCGGGGAGACACCTGTTGTCCGTGGGACGAATATTGCCATTGACATGCCTGGTCAAATTACAAAAAAAAATCACCTCTTCGGTGTGGAATTATTTTAACAGAAATGCGGATAACAGGTGTCAAGCCGTGTGTCGCCTTTGTCAAGCTGTAATAAGTAGGGGTAAGGACGTTAACCACCTCGGAACATCCTCCCTTATACGTCACCTGGAGCGCATTCATCAGAAGTCATTGACAAGTTCAAAAACTTTGGATGACAGCGGAAGCAGTCCACTGCCAACTAAATCCCTTCCTCTTGTAACCAAGCTCCTGCAAACCACACCACCAACTCCCTCAGTGTCAATTTCCTCCTTAGACAGGAAAGCCAATAGTCCTGCAGACCATGTCACTGTCAAGTCTGACGAGTCCTCTCCTGTCTGGGATTCCTCCGATGCATCCTTGAGTGTAATGCCTACTGCTGCTGGCGCTGCTGTTGTTGCTGCTGGGAGTCGATCGTCATCCCAGAGGGGAAGTCGGAAGACCACTTGTACTACTTCCAGTAAGCAATTGACTGTCCAACAGTCCTTTGCGAGGAAGATGAAATATCACAGCAGTCATCCTGCTGCAAAGCGGATAACTCGGGCCTTGGCAGCCTGGGCGGTGTTAAACGTGTTTCCGGTATCCACTGTTAATTCACAGGAAACTAGAGAATTGCTTGAGGTACTGTGTCCCCGGTACCAAATACCATCTAGGTTCCATTTCTCTAGGCAGGCGATACCGTTAATGTACACAGACCTCAGAAAAAGAGTCACCAGTGTCCTAAAAAATGCAGTTGTACCCAATGTCCACTTAACCACGGACATGTGGACAAGTGGAGCAGGGCAGACTAAGGACTATATGACTGTGACAGCCCACTGGGTAGATGTATTGCCTCCCGCAGCAAGAACAGCAGCGGCGGCACCAGTAGCAGCATCTCGCAAACGCCAACTCGTTCCTAGGCAGGCTACGCTTTGTATCACCGCTTTCCATAAGAGGCACACAGCTGACAACCTTACGGAAACTGAGGAGCATCATCGCAGAATGGCTTACCCCAATTGGACTCTCCTGGGGATTTGTGACATCGGACAACGCCACCAATATTGTGTGTGCATTACATGTGGGCAAATTCCAGCACGTCCCATGTTTTGCACATACATTGAATTTGGTGGTGCAGAATTTTTAAAAAAACGACAGGGGCGTGCAAGAGATGCTGTCGGTGGCCCGAAGAATTGCGGGCCACTTTCGGCATTCAGCCACCGCGTGCCGAAGACTGGAGCACCAGCAAACACTCCTGAACCTGCCCTGCCATCATCTGAAGCAAGAGGTGGTAACAAGGTAGAATTCAACCCTCTATATGCTTCAGAGGATGGAGGAGCAGCAAAAGGCCATTCAAGCCTATACAGCTACCTACGATATAGGCAAAGGAGGGGGAATGCACCTGACTCAAGTGCAGTGGAGAATGATTTCAACGTTGTGCAAGGTTCTGCAACCCTTTGAACTTGCCACACGTGAAGTCAGTTCAGACACTGCCAGCCTGAGTCAGGTCATTCCCCTCATCAGGCTTTTGCAGAAGAAGCTGGAGAGATAGAAGGAGGAGCTAAAACAGAGCGAATCCGCTAGGCATGTGGGACTTGTGGATGGAGCCCTTAATTCGCTTAACCAGGATTCACGGGTGGTCAATCTGTTGAAATCAGAGCACTACATTTTGGCCACCGTGCTCGATCCTAGATTTAAAACCTACGTTGTAGATCTCTTTCCGGCAGACAAAAGTCTGCAGAGGTTCAAAGACCTGCTGGTGAGAAAATTGTCAAGTCAAGCGGAACGTGACCCGTCAACAGCTCCTCCTTCACATTCTCTCGCAACTGGGGCTGCGAGGAAAAGGCTAAGAATTCCGAGCCCACCCGCTGGCGGTGATACAGGGCAGTCCGGAGCGAGTGCTGACATCTGGTCCGGACTGAAGGACCTGCCAAAGATTACGGACATGTCGTCTACTGTCACTGCATATGATTCTGTCACCATTGAAAGAATGGTGGAGAATTATATGAGTGACCGCATCCAAGTAGGCACGTCAGACAGTCCGTACGTATACTGGCAGGAAAAAGAGGCATTTGGAGGCCCTTGCAGAAACTGGCTTTATTTTACCTAAATTGCCCCCCCTCCAGTGTGTACTCCGAAAGAGTGTTTAGTGCAGCCGCTCACCTTGTCAGCAGTCGGCGTACGAGGTTACTTCCAGAAAACGTGGAGAAGATGATGTTCATCAAAATGAATTAGAATCAATTCCTCCGTGGAGACATTCACCAACAATTGCCTCCAGAAAGTACACAGGGACCTGAGATGGGGGACTCCAGTGGGGACGAATTAATAATCTGTGAGGAGGGGGATGTACACAGTGAAAGGGGTGAGGAATCGGAGGATGATGATGAGGTGGACATCTTGCCTCTGTAGAGCCAGTTTGTGCAAGGAGAGATTGATTGCTTCTTTTTTGGTGGGGGCCCAAACCAACCAGTCATTTCAGTCACAGTCGTGTGGTAGACCCTGTCTCTGAAATTATGGGTTTGTTAAAGTGTGCATGTCCTGTTTATACAACTTAAGGGTGGGTCGGCGGACCCAAGGACAATTCCATCTTGCACCTCTTTTTTCTTTAATTTTTCTTTGCATCATTTGCTGTTTGGGGACTATTTTTTAAAGTGCCATCCTGTCTGACACTGCAGTGCCACTCCTAGATGGGCCAGTTGTTTGTGTCGGTCGATTAGTTTAGCCATCCAGCGACCTTGGTGCACCTCTTTTTTTTTCTTTGCATCATGTGCTGTTTGGGGACTATTTTTTGAAGTGCCATCCTGTCTGACACTGCAGTGCCACTCCTAGATGGGCCAGGTGTTTGTGTCGGCCACTTGTGTTGCTTAGCTTAGTCATCAAGCGACCTCGGTGCAAATTTTAGGACTAAAAATAATATTGTGAGGTGTTCAGAATAGACTGTAAATGAGTGGAAATTATGGTTATTGAGGTTAATAATACTATGGGATCAAAATGACCCCCAAATTCTATGATTTAAGCTGTTTTTGAGGGTTTTTTTGTAAAAAAAAACACCCGAATCCGACAAAAAAATTTCAGGGAGGTTTTGCCAAAACGTGTCCGAATCCAAAACACGGCCGCGGAACCGAATCCAAAACACAAAACCCGAAAAATGTCCGGTGCACATTACTATTTGGAAGCCTTAGCTTTAGATGACCAGACCGGTGTGACTCAGGACTTGGGTCTATGGGGGCGGATGGGGATGGATGAATGCAAGACTGATGGATGGAGTGGCAGCAGGCTGGTCTGGGAGGAATTGCGTGAAAAGGAGAAGGTGGAGAGTGTAGGGATGGGGACTGTAAGAGAGACAGAAGAGGTAGAACAGCAGACCTGTAGTAGATAAGCAGTGGAAATAAGATGCATTATGCATAGACTTAGAAGAGTGTAGGAAGAACTTTGTAATTATTAATAATATGGTGATACATAGTAATAACAATAATAATAACATTACTATAGTGACTAGTCTATAGAATAAAACCACATAAAGAGTAACTTGTGATAAGAAGTATAGTAACATTGCAGTAGTAGTCAGCTGTGTGAAAGCAGAGGCTGATGCGTTTCGCCACTTGGTTTGTGTCTTCCTCAGGGGTCTCTTTCTTGCATAACTGTGATGTCCCTGACCATTATATTTTAGATTTGTGTTCTGTCGGTCCCTCTCTGACAACAGTTATGAGGACTATTCCTCAATGTAATCTTCTCTCTCCTTCTGGTGTTATGTCTGCACAGAGTATATGGAGCACTGTACATGGGAAGAACGGACGGTCTCTGAGCCCTTCCCAGCCAGTGAATATTGTACGCCCCCTGTGTCCGCCGCCCAGCCAAGTCACCAAGACGAGTATACAGCTGAAGCCATCGCGGCCGCCTCCACCGGTCAACTCATCCCCGATCGTCCCAGCGAAACAGGACAGTCTGCAGACCAAGCTTCTACCACCAAAGAAGCCATTGCCCTCCTGCCCTGTGCGGACCCCGCAGGTACCCCCATATATCCATTACAGGGAACATCTGAGAATCCTGAAATACAAACTAATCTACGATTTATATTCCTTACTATCACTAGATATAACAGATTATAGAGTATTAGTGCAGGATGAAGGAGAATAACATAATAATGTAATAAATAAAGATAATAAATACATTTTAGGTATAAGTCAGAAAGCGACATCTAATATATAAAAGCGAAAATCCGTCCTTCTATCCTTTTATACAAATCCACCGTTTACAAGCGAAGATCGTGACATTTTACATACGAGCGTATTAAAACACGGCAGAGGCAACTAAAGCAATTAGAAATCCCTAGCACCCCTAGGGGGGGAGACAGCAGCACAGAGCATATCAGGAGACAGCATAACTCTGGAATTACTGGAGCAATGTACTCAGAAATTGCTACACATATGCCTTACACTCTGGGAACAAACACTGTGGGGGGCAGACACCCCTAGCACCCCTAGGGGTGGGCCAGCAGCACAGAGTATATCAGGAGACGAGTGATGTGTCAGTGAGGACAGGGCTGCATGTGACAGGGGCAGTGACATGATGTGAGGAGGGGAATGGAGGCAGCAGGAAGCCACAGACTGATAGTTATATAGTGGGAGGAGCAGGGTCTCCAGCAGCACAGAGTATATCAGGAGATGAGTGATGTGTCAGTGAGGACAGGGCTGCATGTGACAGGGGCAGTGACATGATGTGAGGAGGGAAAAGGAGGCAGCAGGAAGCCACAGACTGAGAGTTATATAGTGGGAGGAGCAGGGTCCCCAGCAGCACAGAGTATATCAGGAGGTGAGTGATGTGTCAGTGAGGACAGGGCTGCATGTGACAGGGGCAGTGACATGATGTGAGGAGGGGAATGGAGGCAGCAGGAAGCCACAGACTGACAGTTATATAGTGGGAGGAGCAGGGTCCCCAGCAGCACATAGTATATCAGGAGATGAGTGATGTGTCAGTGAGGACAGGGCTGCATGTGACAGGGGCAGTGACATGATGTGAGGAGGGGAATGGAGGCAGCAGGAAGCCACAGGCTGAGAGTTATATAGTGGAAAGAGCAGGGTCCCTTAGGGGACCAAAAAGGGGTCCGGCCACTACACAAATTGCATCAGGGAAGCTATATATGCCTATATACTAGATCTCCAACCAACGTAAATTAACGAACAACTATCATTCTCATTTACCATCCTCATCCCGTAGCGAAGCACGGGTATTCAGCTATCTATAATGTTATATATACTGTGTGTTTCATATTTACATTTTTTTTTGTAAACAGACATTCTTAAAATCTCGGGCTACGCCGGGTGCTCCAGCTAGTACTGTATAAAAACTACTACTGTACTTATTACGCCATTTTACTATTTGTGTTTCCTGAAAGTTCTGTTATATGATCCAAGTTGCTTTTTGGGTGTTGGTATATTACAGTGTATCTCTATGTCTTCCAGCTGAGCGCCCCTCGCAAGCCGCTACCCGGGAACCCGGCTTACAAGGACGGCCTGCTGGTAATGACAGTGGGTGTGAAACCCAGCTCGGCCACCCCACTGAAAGGACCCCACCGGTGAGTGATACACTGTGCTCAGACTGATGTATATCACATTACATACCTGCTGGCTGATGTGTCCAACCAATGTATATTAAACGGGCAATGCCTGGCATCTGTAACCTCTGTCTACACATCAGCAGTTTCTTATCTGCCTGACATTACAGATACACATTATACAGTCTGAACTGCATCATATCTGCCTGACATTACAGATACACATTATACAGTCTGCACTGCATCATATCTGCCTGACATTACAGATACACATTATACAGTCTGCACTGCATCATATCTGCCTGACATTACAGATACACGTTATACAGTCTGCACTGCATCATATCTGCCTGACATTACAGATACACGTTATACAGTCTGCACTGCATCATATCTGCCTGACATTACAGGTACACGTTATACAGTCTGCACTGCATCATATCTGCATGACATTACAGGTACACATTATACAGTCTGCACTGCATCATATCTGCCTGACATTACAGATACACATTATACAGTCTGCACTGCATCATATCTGCCTGACATTACAGATACACATTATACAGTCTGCACTGCATCATATCTGCCTGACATTACAGATACACGTTATACAGTCTGCACTCCATCATATCTGCCTGACATTACAGATACACGTTATACAGTCTGCACTCCATCATATCTGCCTGACATTACAGATACACGTTATACAGTCTGCACTGCATCATATCTGCCTGACATTACAGGTACACATTATACAGTCTGCACTGCATCATATCTGCCTGACATTACAGGTACACATTATACAGTCTGCACTGCATCATATCTGCCTGACATTACAGATACACGTTATACAGTCTGCACTCCATCATATCTGCCTGACATTACAGATACACGTTATACAGTCTGCACTCCATCATATCTGCCTGACATTACAGATACACGTTATACAGTCTGCACTGCATCATATCTGCCTGACATTACAGGTACACATTATACAGTCTGCACTGCATCATATCTGCCTGACATTACAGGTACACATTATACAGTCTGCACTGCATCATATCTGGTCTGACATTACAGATACACGTTATACAATCTGCACTGCATCATATCTGCCTGACATTACAGATACACATTATACAGTCTGCACTCCATCGTATCTGCCTGACATTACACATTATACAGTCTGCACTGCATCATGGGGGTAATTCTGAGTTGATCACAGTAGCAAGTTTGTTAGCAATTGGGCAAAACCATCTGCAGTGCAGGTGGGGCAGATGTAACATGTGTAGAGAGAGTTAGATTTGGGTGGGTTATATTGTTTCTGTGCAGGGTAAATACTGGCTGCTTTATTTTTACACTGCAATTTAGATTTCAGTTTGAACACACCCCACCCAAATCTAACTCTCTCTGCACATGTTACATCTGCCCCCCCTGCAGTGCACATGGTTTTGCCCATTAGCTAACTAATTTGCTACTATGATCAGATCTGAATTAGGCCCAATGTTATATTAGCATATTCCAGTGTCCGAGAGCTTTTAAACCCAGGTTATTCACATACAAGCAAATATGGGCCTAATTCAAGGTTGATTGCAAAATAACATTTTCCCCTAATGGGCAAAACCATGTGCACTGCATGTGGGGCAGATGTAACATGTGCAGAGAGAGTTAAATTTGGGTGGGGTGTGTTCAAATTGAAATCTAAATTGCAGAGTAAAAATAAAGCAGCCAGTATTTACCCTGCACAGAGACAATATAACCCACCCAATCCGCCGATGGTGGATTGTTTAGGACCACCGGTGGAATTACACCATCCACGGGCACTGAAAGTGGCCATCTCAGGGCTTGCACATTCCCACACACGCATTTACACATGAGAGGACTGAAAGTAGTATTTAAGCATTATAAGTCTTCTACATTTAGTTGTTCTGTTCCTATAACCTACATAAGGCCGATATTAAACTCTTGTAAACCTCTTTTATACATTAATTTTCTCATAGGCCTAGACCAGGGGGTAAAGTTCAAGCAGCAGCTGCGGCCTTTCTCCAGAAGCAGTGACGTACAGAGAACGGAGAGTGGATATCTGCCCCGGGAACCAGGAGTAAAGCCATCCAGATGTTTGCACTATGTGGGTGGCAATACCCCTAGCAGCCCTCAGATGACACTTTCCGATACTGGACATACAGTAAATAGAATTCAGATGATGGAGAACGGTGAAATTTCTTTGGGTATTGCACTGAGATACTTCAAGCTGCTCTCTGGCCCTGGTCGCCTCTGCTGGACCCTGTACCCACACACATGGGCGCCAATGTCTCTCTCAAGTCATCCAACGCCATTTATGGAGCTACAGTATATTCGGATGGGGAATTTCCTTGTTGCCTTCGTACTGGAACTGGGTTAAAGAGTTGAACTTGACTTTCAAGAGTGGGAGTAATCCCCAGTCCCCCTGACCATTGTCCAACAGTCCCGCTATCTTATGGAGCCTCAGCCGGGTCTTACAGACGCCAGGAGGCATAGAGTCCACTTTGGTGGTGGTGATCTTATGACCAAGACAAGCACGTTGTCATCATCAGTGATTTTTTTGCCCCCTCTTTGAGGGCTCATTTCAGAGTACGTCCAGGCACCGAATGTGCCTGGACGTCACCGAATGTCTTCTCGTCTCTTCCATCTGTGATCATTTTCCAGAAACACATCAGGTTGCACCTCCACCTTTCATGTCAGCCGATAACGATGGAGATCTGAGTTTTCACCGCGTCTTTGCTCCATACACCTCCGGGAATCGCGTGGAATTGATGTCTTAATATGAAGAGCGCAACCGCAGGATAAAAGGCCCTAGCTTAGGGGTGAGGAACCCTCAGCGATGACGCGGTCAGCACTATTGCCCGCCTTGTAGACCTTGCAGTTTTCCTTGTTGTATGATACACACAGGCCCATCCCACACTTACCGCCGCAAATCCTAGGAGTAATCAATATGATATAATGACAAAGCCGTGTTGCATAATAAATATCACATATGACCCATCTCGCTGCCAGCGGTACACCTGAGGTAATACGATAGTGCCTCATTGTTACATAAATAACGATATGGTAATTCTCTCCCTCAAAGTTATATATGGTGGCCTGTCCGAGGGCTCCTCACTGACTCATCTCTGCCCTCCAATACAGATAAATAATATTATTGGCCCCTGAGCATAGGACTCCACCCCTCCTCCATGACTCCAGCCTGCCGCACGAGGACAGGCTGACAGGTACCCCTCCCACCCCACCCCACACACACACACACACATTACTGATGGATGTTTACAGGGTTCGTCCTCGGCGAGCCACCTTTTCTTAGGATGTGCAGAGGATTTTTGTATTGTATTTAATTCTGTGGTACGGAAAAATTACTTTTAATAAAATTACTTTTTTTTTTTACAGTTAATGTCCTTTATTTCTCATTAATTAGCACTCTCCTGGCTACAAGAATTCATTCACAAAGTTACAATGTCTGTGTATTTCCGAATCATGTTGGGGAAACTTGGGTAATGCTAGGCATACACACTACAAGTATCTGCCCAATATTGTATAGTACATTCTCCGGACTGATCCAAAAATATTGAACGGTCGGGCAGTCCGTCCAATGCTACACTTTCTCAGTGGAAAGTTGGCCACATTGGACAATGTATGCATTGCCGTGGGCAACCGATGGACATTTTCCCTGTTCATCCATAGTGTAAGGAATGGAGAAATGTCTCTTCAGGGGTGGAGGACAGATATCGTGTGGCCATACACTGTGACATATCTCCTCAGGGGTGGAGCACGGATATTGTGTGTCCATACACTGTGACATATCTCAAGGGGAGGAGGGGGGAAATGGCCACCAAGGGGCGGAGCACAGATATTGTGTGGCCGAACACTGTGACATATCTCAAGGGGAGGAGCAGGAAAATGGCTCCCCAGGGGTGGAGCACAGATATCATGTGGCCATACACTGTGCAATATCTCACAGTGGAGGAGTGGGAAAGTGGCTCCCCGGGGGTGGAGCACAGATATCGTGTGGCCATACACTGTGACATATCTCACCGGGGAGGAGCGGGAGAGTGGCTCACCAGGGGCAGAGCACAGATATCATGTGGCCATACACTGTGACATATCTCACAGTGGAGGATCGGGGAAGTGTCTCCTCAGGGGCGGAGCACAGATATCATGTGGCCATACACTGCAATATCTCACAGTGGAGGAGAGGGAAAGTGGCTCCCAAGGGGCGGAGCACAGATATTGTGTGTTCATACACTGTGACATATCTCTCAGGGGAGGAGCGGGAAAGTGGCTCCCCATGGGCAGAGCACAGCTACTATGTGGCCATACACTGTGACATATCTCACAGTGGAGGAGCGGGGAAGTGTCTCCTCAGAGGTGGAGCACAGATATCATGTGGCCATACACTGTGCAATATCTCACAAGGGAGGTGCTAGGAAATAACTCCTTAGGGGTGAAGCACAGATATCATGGGGCCATACACTGTGACATATCTCACAGAGGAGGAGCAGGAAAGTGGCCCCCCAGGGGCAGAGCACCGATATCATGTGGCCATACACTGTGACATATCTCAAGGGGAGGAGCAGGAAAATGGCTCCCCAGGGGAGGAGCACATATATCATGTGGCCATACATTGTGCAATATCTCACAGTGGAGGAGTGGGAAAGTGGCTCCTCAGGGGCGGTGCATGGATATTGTGTGTCCATACATTGTGACATATCTCACAGTGGAGGAGCGGGAAAGTGGCTCCTCAGAGGTAGAGCACGGATATTGTGTGTCCATACACTGTGACATATCTCAAGGGGAGAAGCGGGACAATGGCCACACAGGGGTGGAGCACAGATATCATGTGGCCATACACTGTGCAATATCTCACAAGGGAGGCGCTAGGAAATAACTCCTCAGGGGTGGAGCACAGATATCATGGGGCCATACACTGTGACATCTCAAGGGGAGGAGCAGGAAAATGGCTCCCCAGGGGAGGAGCACATATATCATGTGGCCATACATTGTGCAATATCTCACAGTGGAGGAGTGGGAAAGTGGCTCCTCAGGGGCGGAGCACAAATATCATGTGGCCATGCACTGCAATAACTCACAGTGGAGGAGCAGGGAAGTGGTTCCCAGGGGCTGAGCACAGATATCATGTGGCCATACACTGCAATATCTTACAAGGGAGGAGCGGGAAAGTGGTTCCCAGGGGCTGAGCACAGATATCATGTGGCCATACACTGCAATATCTCACAAGGGAGGAGCGGGAAAGTGGCTCCCCAGGGGCAGAGCACAGATATTGTGTGTCCATACACTGTGACATATCTCACAGGGGAGGAGCAGGAAAGTGGCTCCCCAGGGGCGGAGCACAAATATCATATGGCCATTCACTGCAATATCTCACAGTGGAGGAGCGGGAAAGTGGCTCCCAAGGGGCGGAGCACAGATATCGTGTGTCCATACACTGTGACATATCTCACAGGGGAGGAGCGGGAAAGTGGCTCCCCAGGGGCAGAGCACAGATATCGTGTGGGCATACACTGTGACATATCTCAAGGAGAGGAGCGGGAAAATGGCTTCCCAGGGGCGGAGCACAGATATCATGTGGCCATACACTGCAATAACTCACAGTGGAGGAGCAGGAAAGTGGTTCCCAGGGGCTGAGCACAGACATCATGTGGCCATACATTGCAATATCTCACAAGGGAGGAGCGGGAATTGGCTCCCCAGGGGCAGAGCACAGGTATTGTGTGTCCATACACTGTGACATATCTCACAGGGGAGGAGCAGGAAAGTGGCTCCCCAGGGGCGGAGCACAAATATCATGTGGCCATACACTGCAATATCTCACAGTGGAGGAGCGGGAAAGTGGCTCCCAAGGGGCGGAGCACAGATATCGTGTGTCCATACACTGTAACATATCTCACAGGGGAGAAGCGGGATAGTGGCTCCCCAGGGGTAGAGCACAGACATCATGTGGCCATACACTGTGACATATCTCACAAGGGAGGAGCTGGGAAATATCTCCTCAGGGGCGGAGCACAGATATTGTGGGGC
The DNA here is from genome assembly GCF_028390025.1 of Pseudophryne corroboree. Classification (NCBI taxonomy): domain Eukaryota; kingdom Metazoa; phylum Chordata; class Amphibia; order Anura; family Myobatrachidae; genus Pseudophryne; species Pseudophryne corroboree. Next base: position 1,229,134,863 of record NC_086444.1, read on the forward strand.
CATACACTGTGACATATCTCAAGGGGAGGAGCGGGAAAATGGCTTCCCAGGGGCGGAGCACAGATATCATGTGGCCATACATTGTGCAATATCTCACAGTGGAGGAGCGGGAAAGTGGCTCCCCAGGGGTGGAGCACAGATATCGTGTGTCCATACACTGTGACATATCTCACAGGGGAGGAGCGGGAAAGTGGCTCCCCAGGGGCAGAGCACAGATATTGTGTGGGCATACACTGTGACATATTTCAAGGAGAGGAACGGGAAAATGGCTCCCCAGGGGTGGAGCACAGATATCATGTGGCCATACACTGCAATAACTCACAGTGGAGGACCGGGAAAGTGGCTCCCCAGGGGTGGAGCACAGATATGATGTGTCCATACACTGTGACATATCTCACAGGGGAGGAGCGGGAAAGTGGCTCCCCAGGGGTAGAGCACAGATATCATGTGGCCATACACTGTGACATATCTCACAAGGGAGGAGATGGGAAATATCTCAGGGGCAGAGCACAGATATCGTGGGGCCATACACTGTGACATATCTCACAGGGGATGAGCGGGAAAGTGGCTCCCCAGGGGCAGAGCACAGATATCTTGTGGCCATACACTATGACATATCTCAAGGGGAGGAGCGGGAAAATGGCTCCCCAGGGGTGGAGCACAGATATCATGTGGCCATACATTGTGCAATATCTCACAGTGGAGGAGCGGGAAAGTGGCTCCCCAGGGGTGGAGCACAGATATCTTGTGGCCATAAACTATGACATATCTCAAGGGGAGGAGCGGGAAAATGGCTCCCCAGGGGTGGAGCACAGATATTGTGTGTCCATACACTGTGACATATCTCACAGAGGAGGAGCAGGAAAGTGGCCCCCCAGGGGCAGAGCACAGATATCATGTGGCCATACACTGTGACATATCTCAAGGGGAGGAGCGGGAAATGGCTCACCAGAGGCAGAGCACAGATATCATGTGGCCATACATTGTGCAATATCTCACAGTGGAGGAGCGGGAAAGTGGCTTCCCAGGGGTGGAGCACAGATATCATGTGTGCATACACTGACATATCTCACAGGGGAGGAGTGGGAAAGTGGATCTCCAGGGGTAGAGCACAGATATCATGTGGCCATACACTGTGACATATCTCACCGGGGAGGAGCGGGGAAGTGTTTCCTCAGGGGCGGAACACAGATATCATGTGGCCATACACTGTGACATATCTCACCGGGGAGGAGCGGGAAAGTGGCTCCCCAGGGGCAGAGCACAGATATCTTGTGGCCATACACTGTGACATATCTCACAGGGGAGGAGCGGGAAAATGGCTCCCCAGGGGCGGAGCACAGATATCATGTGGCCATACATTGTGCAATATCTCACAGTGGAGGAGCGGGAAAGTGGCTCCCCAGGGGTGGAGCACAGATATCGTGTGTCCATACACTGTGACATATCTCACAGGGGAGGAGCGGGAAAGTGGCTCCCCAGGGGTAGAGCACAGATATCATGTGGCCATACACTGTGACATATCTTACAAGGGAGGAGCTGGGCAATATCTCCTCAGGGGCTGAGCACAGATATCGTGTGGCCATACACTGTGACATATCTTACAGTGGGGGAGCGGAAAAGTGTCTCACCTGGGGCAGAGCACGGATATTGTGTGTCCATACACTGTGACATATCTCACAGGGGAGGAGCGGGAAAGTGGCTACCCAGAGGCGGAGCACGGATATTGTGTGACCATATACACGGTTATGGATATACACTGTGACATATCTCACAGTGGAGGAGTGGGGAAGTGTCTCCCCAGGGGTGGAGCACAGGTATTGTGTGGCCATGCACTGTGACATATCTCACAGTGGAGGAGCCGGGAAGTGTCTCCTCAGGGGCAGAGCACAGATATCGTGTGGCCATACACTGTGTCATATCTCACAGTGGAGGAGCGGGAAAGTGGCTCCCCAGGGGTTGAGCACAGATATTGTGTGTCCATACACTGTGACATATCTCACAGGGGAGGAGCAGGAAAGTGGCTCCCCAGGGGCGGAGCATAGATATCATGTGGCCATACACTGTGACATATCTCACAATGGAGGAGTGGAAAAGTGGCTCATCAGGGGCGGAGCACAGATATCGTGTGTCCATACACTGTGACATATCTCACAGGGGAGGAGCGAGACAGTGCCCCCCCCCAGGGGCAGAGCACAGATATCGTGGGGCCATACACTATGACATATCTCAAGGGGAGGAGTGGGACAGTGTCCCCCCAGGGGCAAAGCACAGATATCGTGTGGCCATACACTGACATATCTCACAGGGGTGGAGCGGAAAAATGGCTCCCCAGGGGCGGAGCACAGATATCATGTGGCCATACACTGTGACATATCTCAAGGGGAGGAGCAGGAAAATGGCTCCCCAGGGGAGGAGCACATATATCATGTGGCCATACACTGTGTAATATCTCACAGTGGAGGAGTGGGAAAGTGGCTCCTCAGGGGCGGAGCATGGATATTGTGTGTCCATACATTGTGACATATCTCACAGTGGAGGAGCGGGAAAGTGGCTCCTTAGAGGTGGAGCACGGATATTGTGTGTCCATACACTGTGACATATCTCAATGGGAGAAGCGGGAAAATGGCCACCCAGGGGTGGAGCACAAATATCGTGTGGCCATACACTGTGACATATCTCAAGGGGAGGAGGAGGAAAATAACTTCCCAGGGGTGGAGCACAGATATCATGTGGCCATACACTGTGCAATATCTCACAAGGGAGGCGCTAGGAAATAACTCCTCAGGGGTGGAGCACAGATATCATGGGGCCATACAGTGTGACATATCTCACGGGAGGAGCAGGAAAGTGGCCCCCCAGGGGCAGAGCACCGATATCATGTGGCCATACACTGTGACATATCTCAAGGGGAGGAGCAGGAAAATGGCTCCCCAGGGGAGGAGCACATATATCATGTGGTCATACATTGTGCAATACCTCACAGTGGAGGAGTGGGAAAGTGGCTCCTCAGGAGCGGAGCATGGATATTGTGTGTCCAAACATTGTGACATATCTCACAGTGGAGGAGCGGGAAAGTGGCTCCTTAGAGGTGGAGCACGGATATTGTGTGTCCATACACTGTGACATATCTCAAGGGGAGAAGCGGGAAAATGGCCACCCAGGGGTGGAGCACAAATATCGTGTGGCCATACACTGTGACATATCTCAAGGGGAGGAGGAGGAAAATGGCTTCCCAGGGGCGGAGCACAGATATCATGTGGCCATACACTGTGCAATATTTCACAAGGGAGGAGATGGGAAATATCTCCTCAGGGGCGGAGCACAGATATCGTGTGTCCATACACTGTGACATATCTCACAGTGGAGGAGCGTGAAAGTGTCTCCTCAGGGGCGGAACACAGATATCATGTGGCCATACACTGTGCAATATCTCACAAGGGAGGAGCTGAGAAATATCTCCTCAGGGGCAGAGCACAGATATCGTTTTGCCATACACTGGGACATATCTCACAGGGGAGGAGCGGGAAAGTGGCTCCCCAGGGGCAGAGCACAGATATCGTGTGTCCATACACTGTGACATATCTCACAGGGGAGAAGCAGGAAAGTGGATCCCCAGGGGTGGAGCACAAATATCATATGGCCATACACTGCAATATCTCACAGTGGAGGAGCAGGAAAGTGGCTCCCAAGGGGCGGAGCACAGATATCGTGTGTCCATACACTGTGACATATCTCACAGGGGAGGAACGGGAAAGTGGCTCCCCAGGGGCAGAGCACAGATATCGTGTGGGCATACACTGTGACATATCTCAAGGAGAGGAGCGGGAAAATGGCTCCACAGGGGCGGAGCACAGATATCATGTGGCCATACACTGCAATAACTCACAGTGGAGGAGCGGGAAAGTGGTTCCCAGGGGCTGAGCACAGATTTCATGTGGCCATACACTGCAATATCTCACAAAGGAGGAGCGGGAAAGTGGCTCACCAGGGGCAGAGCACAGATATTGTGTGTCCATACAATGTGACATATCTCACAGGGGAGGAGCAGGAAAGTGGCTCCCCAGGGGCGGAGCACAAATATCATATGGCCATACACTGCAATATCTCACAGTGGAGGAGCGGGAAAGTGGCTCCCCAGGGGTAGAGCACAGATATCATGTGGCCATACATTGTGCAATATCTCACAGTGGAGGAGCGGGAAAGTGGTTCCCCAGGGGTGGAGCACAGATATTGTGTGTCCATACACTGTGACATACCTCACAGGAGAGGAGCGGGAAAGTGGCTCCCCAGGGGCAGAGCACAGATATCGTGTGGGCATACACTGTGACATATCTCAAGGAGAGGAACGGCAAAATGGCTCCCCAGGGGTGGAGCACAGATATCATGTGGCCATACACTGCAATAACTCACAGTGGAGGACCGGGAAAGTGGTTCCCAGGGGCAGAGCACAGATATCATGTGGCCATACACTGCAATATCTCACAAGGGAGGAGCGGGAAAGTTGTTCCCCTGGGGTGGAGCACAGATATCGTGTGTCCATACACTGACATATCTCACAGGGGAGGAGCGGGAAAGTGGCTCCCCAGGGGTAGAGCACAGATATCATGTGGCCATACACTGTGACATATCTCACAGTGGAGGAGCGGGGAAGTGTCTCCTCAGGGGCGGAACACAGATATCATGTGGCCATACACTGTGACATATCTCACAGGGGAGGAGATGGGAAATATCTCCTCAGGGGCAGAGCACAGATATCGTGGGGCCATACACTGTGACATATCTCACAGGGGAGGAGCGGGAAAGTGGCTCCCCAGGGGCAGAGCACAGATATCTTGTGGCCATACACTATGACATATCTCAAGGGGAGGATCGGGAAAATGGCTCCCCAGGGGTGGAGCACAGATATCATGTGGCCATACATTGTGCAATATCTCACAGTGGAGGAGCGGGAAAGTGGCTCCCTAGGGGTGGAGCACAGATATCGTGTGTCCATACACTGTGACATATCTCACAGGGGAGGAGCAGGAAAGTGGCACCCCAGGGTAGAGCACAGATATCATGTGGCCATACAATGTGACATATCTCACAAGGGAGGAGCTGGGAAATATCTCCTCAGGGGCGGTGCACAGATATCGTGTGCCCATTCACTGTGACATATCTCACAAGGGAGGAGCTGGGAAATATCTCCTCAGTGGCGGAGCACAGATATCATGTGGCCATACACTGTGACATATCTTACAGTGGGGGAGTGGAAAAGTGTCTCCCCTGGGGCAGAGCACGGACATTGTGTGTCCATACACTGTGACATATCTCACAGGGGAGGAGCGGGAAAGTGGCTACCCAGAGGCGGAGCACGGATATTGTGTGACCATATACACGGTTATGGATATACACTGTGACATATCTCACAGTGGAGGAGTGGGGAAGTGTCTCCCCAGGGGTGGAGCACAGGTATTGTGTGGCCATACACTGTGACATATCTCACAATGGAGGAGCCGGGAAGTGTCTCCTCAGGGGCAGAGCACAGATATCATGTAGCCATACACTGTGACATACCTCACAGTGGAGGAGCGGGAAAGTGGCTCACCAGGGCGAAACATGGATATTGTGTGTCCATACACTGTGACATATCTCACAGTGGAGGAGTGGGAAAGTGGCTCCCCATGGGCGGAGCACAGATATCGTGTGTCCATACACTGTGACATATCTCACAGTGGAGGAGTGGGAAAGTGTCTCCTCAGGGGCGGAACACAGATATCATGTGACCATACACTGTGCAATATCTCACAAGGGAGGAGCTGGGAAATATATCCTCAGGGGCGGAGCACAGATATCGTGTGGCCATAGACTATGACATATCTCACAGGGGAGGAGCGGGAAAGTGGCTCCCCATGGGCAGAGCACAGATATCGTGTGGCCATACACTGTGACATATCTCAAGGAGAGGAGCGGGAAAATGGCTCCCCAGGGGCGGAGCACAGATATCATGTGTCCATACACTGTGACATATCTCACAGGGGAGGAGCAGTAAAGTGGCTCCCCAGGGGCGGAGCACAGATATCATGTGGCCATACACTGCAATAACTCACAGTGGAGGAGCGGGAAAGTGGCTCCCCAGGGGCAGAGCACAGATATCTTGTGGCCATACACTATGACATATCTCAAGGGGAGAAGCGGGAAAATGGCTCCCCAGGGGTGGAGCACAGATATCATGTGGCCATACATTGTGCAATATCTCACAGTGGAGGAGCGGGAAAGTGGCTCCCTAGGGGTGGAGCACAGATATCGTGTGTCCATACACTGTGACATATCTCACAGGGGAGGAGCAGGAAAGTGGCACCCCAGGGTAGAGCACAGATATCATGTGGCCATACAATGTGACATATCTCACAAGGGAGGAGCTGGGAAATATCTCCTCAGGGGCGGTGCACAGATATCGTGTGCCCATACACTGTGACATATCTCACAAGGGCGGAGCTGGGAAATATCTCCTCAGTGGCGGAGCACAGATATCATGTGGCCATACACTGTGACATATCTTACAGTGGGGGAGTGGAAAAGTGTCTCCCCTGGGGTAGAGCACGGATATTGTGTGTCCATACACTGTGACATATCTCACAGGGGAGGAGCGGGAAAGTGGCTCCCCAGAGGCGGAGCACGGATATTGTGTGACCATATACACGGTTATGGATATACACTGTGACATATCTCACAGTGGAGGAGTGGGGAAGTGTCTCCCCAGGGGTGGAGCACAGGTATTGTGTGGCCATACACTGTGACATATCTCACAATGGAGGAGCCGGGAAGTGTCTCCTCAGGGGCAGAGCACAGATATCATGTGGCCATACACTGTGACATACCTCACAGTGGAGGAGCGGGAAAGTGGCTCACCAGGGCGAAGCATGGATATTGTGTGACAATACACTGTGACATATCTCACAGTGGAGGAGTGGGAAAGTGGCTCCCCAGGGGCGGTGCACATATATATTGTGTGTCTATACACTGTGACATATCTCACAGTGGAGGAGTGGGAAAGTGTCTCCTCAGGGATGGAACACAGATATCATGTGACCATACACTGTGCAATATCTCACAAGGGAGGAGCTGGGAAATATATCCTCAGGGACGGAGCACAGATATCGTGTGGCCATAGACTATGACATATCTCACAGGGGAGGAGCGGGAAAGTGGCTCCCCAGGGGCAGAGCACAGATATCGTGTTGCCATACACTGTGACATATCTCAAGGAGAGGAGCGGGAAAATGGCTCCCCTGGGGCGAAGCACAGATATCATGTGTCCATACACTGTGACATATCTCACAGGGGAGGAGCAGTAAAGTGGCTCCCCAGGGGCGGAGCACAGATATCATGTGGCCATACACTGCAATAACTCACAGTGGAGGAGCGGGAAAGTGGCTCCCCAGGGGCTGAGCACAGATATCATGTGGCCATACACTGCAATATCTTACAAGGGGGAGTGGGAAAGTGGCTCCCCAGGGGCAGAGCACAGATATTGTGTGTCCATACACTGTGATATATCTCACAGGGGAGGAGAGGGAAAGTGGCTCCCCAGGGGTAGAGCACAGACATCATGTGGCCATACACTGTGACATATCTCACAAGGGAGGAGCTGGGTAATATATCTCCTCAGTGGCGGAGCACAGATATCGTGGGGCCATACACTGTGACATATCTCACAGAGGAGGAGCGGGAAAATGGCTCCCCAGGGGCGGAGCACAGATATCATGTGGCCATACATTGTGCAATATCTCACAGTGGAGGAGCGGGAAAGTGGCTCCCCAGGGGTGGAGCACAGATATCATGTGTCCATACACTGTAACATATCTCACAGGGGAGGAGCGGGAAAGTGGCTCCCCATGGGTAGAGCACAGATATCATGTGGCCATACACTGTGACATATCTCACAGTGGAGGAGCGGGGAAGTGTCTCCTCAGGGGCGGAACACAGATATCATGTGGCCATACACTGTGACATATCTCACCGGGGAGGAGCGGGAAAGTGGCTCCCCAGGGGCAGAGCATAGATATCTTGTGGCCATACACTGTGACATATCTCACAGTGGAGGAGCGGGAAAATGGCTCCCCAGGGGCGGAGCACAGATATCATGTGGCCATACATTGTGCAATATCTCACAGTGGAGGAGCGGGAAAGTGGCTCCCCAGGGGTGGAGCACAGATATCGTGTGTCCATACACTGTGACATATCTCACAGGGGAGGAGCGGGAAAGTGGCTCCCCAGGGGTAGAGCACAGATATCATGTGGCCATACACTGTGACATATCTTACAAGGGAGGAGCTGGCCAATATCTCCTCAGGGGCGGAGCACAGATATCGTGTGGCCATACACTGTGACATATCTTACAGTGGGGGAGCAGAAAAGTGTCTCACCTGGGGCAGAGCACGGATATTGTGTGTCCATACACTGTGACATATCTCACAGGGGAGGAGCGGGAAAGTGGCTCCCCAGAGGCGGAGCACGTATATTGTGTGACCATATACACGGTTATGGATATACACTGTGACATATTTCACAGTGGAGGAGTGGGGAAGTGTCTCCCCAGGGGTGGAGCACAGGTATTGTGTGGCCATACACTGTGACATATCTCACAGTGGAGGAGCCGGGAAGTGTCTCCTCAGGGGCAGAGCACAGATATCGTGTGGCCATACACTGTGACATATCTCACAGTGGAGGAGCGGGAAAGTGGCTCCCCAGGGGTAGAGCACAGATAGTGTGTCCATACACTGTGACAAATCTCACAGTGGAGGAGTGGAAAAGTGGCTCCCCAGGGACGAAGCACCGATATCGTGTGTCCATACACTGTGACATATCTCACAGGGGAGGAGCAGGATAGTAGCTCGCCAGGGGCGGAGCACAGATATCATGTGGCCATACACTGTGACATATCTCACAATGGAGGAGTGGAAAAGTGGCTACCCAGGGACGAAGCACAGATATTGTGTGTCCATACACTGTGACATATCTCACAGGGGAGGAGCAGGAAAGTAGCTCCCCAGGGACGAAGCACAGATATCGTGTGTCCATACACTGTGACATATCTCACAGGGAAGGAGCAGGAAAGTGGCTTGCCAGGGGCGGAGCACAGATATCGTGTGTCCATACACTGTGACATATCTCACAGGGGAGGAGCGGGAAAGTGGCTCCCCAGAGGCGGAGCACGGATATTGTGTGACCATATACACGGTTATGGATATACACTGTGACATATCTCACAGTGGAGGAGTGGGGAAGTGTCTCCCCAGGGGTGGAGCACAGGTATTGTGTGGCCATACACTGTGACATATCTCACAATGGAGGAGCCGGGAAGTGTCTCCTCAGGGGCAGAGCAGAGATATCATGTGGCCATACACTGTGACATACCTCACAGTGGAGGAGCGGGAAAGTGGCTCACCAGGGCGAAGCATGGATATTGTGTAACAATACACTGTGACATATCTCACAGTGGAGGAGTGGGAAAGTGGCTCCCCAGGGGCGGAGCACAGATATCGTGTGTCCATACACTGTGACATATCTCACAGTGGAGGAGTGGGAAAGTGTCTCCTCAGGGGCGGAACACAGATATCATGTGACCATACACTGTGCAATATCTCACAAGGGAGGAGCTGGGAAATATATCCTCAGGGGCGGAGCACAGATATCGTGTGGCCATAGACTATGACATATCTCACAGGGGAGGAGCGGGAAAGTGGCTCCCCAGGGGCAGAGCACAGATATCGTGTTGCCATACACTGTGACATATCTCAAGGAGAGGAGCGGGAAAATGGCTCCCCAGGGGCGAAGCACAGATATCATGTGTCCATACACTGTGACATATCTCACAGGGGAGGAGCAGTAAAGTGGCTCCCCAGGGGCGGAGCACAGATATCATGTGGCCATACACTGCAATAACTCATAGTGGAGGAGCGGGAAAGTGGCTCCCCAGGGGCTGAGCACAGATATCATGTGGCCATACACTGCAATATCTCACAAGGGGGAGTGGGAAAGTGGCTCCCCAGGGGCAGATCACAGATATTGTGTGTCCATACACTGTGATATATCTCACAGGGGAGGAGAGGGAAAGTGGCTCCCCAGGGGTAGAGCACAGACATCATGTGGCCATACACTGTGACATATCTCACAAGGGAGGAGCTGGGAAATATCTCCTCAGGGGCGGAGCACAGATATCGTGGGGCCATACACTGTGACATATCTCACAGAGGAGGAGCGGGAAAGTGGCCCCCCAGGGGCAGAGCACAGATATCATGTGGCCATACACTGTGACATATCTCAAGGGGAGGAGCGGGAAAATGGCTCCCCAGGGGCGGAGCACAGATAACATGTGGCCATACATTGTGCAATATCTCACAGTGGAGGAGCGGGAAAGTGGCTCCCCAGGGGTGGAGCACAGATATCATGTGTCCATACACTGTGACATATCTCACAGGGGAGGAGCGGGAAAGTGGCTCCCCAGGGGTAGAGCACAGATATCATGTGGCCATACAGTGTGACATATCTCACCGGGGAGGAGCGGGAAAGTGGCTCCCCAGGGGCAGAGCACAGATATCTTGTGGCCATACACTGTGACATATCTCACAGGGGAGGAGCGGGAAAATGGCTCCCCAGGGGTGGAGCACAGATATCATGTGGCCATACACTGTGACATATCTTACAAGGGAGGAGCTGGGCAATATCTCCTCAGGGGCGTAGCACAGATATCGTGTGGCCATACACTGTGACATATCTTACAGTGGGGGAGCGGAAAAGTGTCTCACCTGGGGCAGAACACGGATATTGTGTGTCCATACACTGTGACATATCTCACAGGGGAGGAGCGGGAAAGTGGCTACCCAGAGGCGGAGCACGGATATTGTGTGACCATATACACGGTTATGGACATACACTGTGACAGATTTCACAGTGGAGGAGTGGAAAAGTTGCTCCCCAGTGACGAAGCACCGATATTGTGTGTCCATACACTGTGACATATCTCACAGGGGAGGAGCAGGAAAGTAGCTCGCCAGGGGCGGAGCACAGATATCATGTGGCCATACACTGTGACATGTCTCACAGTGGAGTAGCGGGGAAGATGTTTATCTGTACGTGTATGCCCAACATAAGGGAGAAATAGCATTAAAACTCCTAAATGAATATTAAATAGAAATAACTTGTAGTCCACTCTCTGGAGTACCAGTTTTCACATATGGAGACCATCGCTGCCCCCTTCCTGCCACTAAACGGCATCACACTGTCAATCACCAAAATCTGATGCCGTCCCTGCGTTCTGTGTCGCAGGACCTGTTCACACACGCAGAGAACGGGTCCTGTGCATTTGCAAAGTACTGAACATTAGTACTTTGCGCACCAGGGCGCAGTAACAAGTGTACATCATTGCTGAAAGGTGAAAGTCCAGCAACGCCCACCATCAGTACCTGGAAAGTAGGTCCTCGGGTGGGCTGGGTTTAAGTGGGTCATTCAGACCCAATCGCTGCTGTGCGTTTTCGCACAGCGGGCGATCGGGTCAGAACGGCACATGCACCAGCACCGCAGTGCGCCTGCACATGCCAGAATGCCGATGGCTGTCTTAGCCCTGCGATCACCTGATTGACAGGCAGAGGCGGCCGCTGGGTGGGAGGGGGCGGGCCGGCGGTGTTTGGCTGCCATTTATGGGGCGCGGTCCGGGCAACGCAGGCGTGCCCGGACCGTTGGGGAGGCGGGCCGTGGTGGCTGCGTGACGTCACACGCAGCCGCTGCGACCCGGGCAGCGACGGGTAGCTCTCTGTCAGTGTGCAGGAGCTGCGCTGGCAGGGAGCTACTCTTCCAGTACAAAAGCATCTCTGCTGTGCGATGCTTTTGTACTTGTGTGACGGGGTCGTGCCTGACATGTGGGGCGGAGTAGCGCTGTGCTGGGCGTCCCCCCCCCCCCCCCCGCATGTCAGGGAAGCTGATCGTAGATGTGATAAATTTAGCACATCTACAATCAGGTCTGAATTAGGCCCTAAGTTCATACAGTAGGATGCTGCCAAATGTCCTCACATCTGGTCGGTCTTTACCTGTAGATTCTACTCTGCGCACTTATAAATGTCATGTGCGTCCGCTGTCGTCTACAGAGCCGGATTAAGGGGGAGGCCCTGGGGTTAAATACCCCGGGCCCCCCTTTTTAAAAGGGCCCCCCGCAGCCCCTCCACCCACCACAGATCGGATCGCCAACGCCTGCGTTTTGATGATGCAGAGAGGAGCCGTGAGACGCTGGGCGACGGCTGTCCCGGCTCACTGATCCGCTCTGCATCTTCAAAACACCAGCGCTGACGCCTGGAGCCTGGGCAGTGATAGCAGCTAGCTGTCCAATAGCGGATTGTGTTGCAAGGGGCTACAGGCAGTGTCCAATAATCTGTGAAGTCATTGGCTGGGCGGGCGCGCAGCTGCAGGCCAGGAACTATGAGGAGGCTTGTGGAGTGAGGGGTTGTGTGGAGCCGAGCCAGCGCCCAGCGGAGTGTTTGGAGAGAGAGGAACTCTAGCTCTCCTATTATACAGTATCTGTGACAGCAGCCTGACAGCAGATCAGAAAAAAAAGTAAGGCTGGCTTCTGGATTATTTTATATATATATATATATATATATATATATATGTATGTAGTGTGTGTGTGTGTGTGTGTGTGTGTGTGTGTGTGTGTGTGTGTGTGTGTGTGTATATATATATATATATATATATATATATACACAGTATATATGTGTGTGTGTGTGTGTGTGTGTGTGTGTGTGTGTGTGTGTGTGTGTATGTATATATATATATATATATAGTGCAGTAACATCCAGCACTCTCTCCTACCTTTGCACTATGCTCCGGTGCCTCCCAAAGCAGTCTCACGACCAAATACACGTAAACAGATAGCGTCCCTCGTGGGACTTTCACTCCAGCAATAATGGACACCAATCAGATATCAACATTTCGTTAATTTAATAACGTCATCAGGATACATTACAAAATAAAAAACAGACAATTTATACCCACTTACCACACCTCGTGTGTCCTCGCCATCGCCCTCGGCGCCGGGTCCTCTGACAACACCCTCCGGCGTTGCGCACTTCCTGTGCGCCCGGTCGCTTCAGACGGTTGCTAGGCAACCTAACATAATAAACAACAGTGATGTAAGACATGGGAAATGACAGGCAAGGAGCGCTCTCTGCTATAAATCTCTACCCCAAATCACACTGCATACAATTATACGGCAGGGATCAGTTATGAAACTGTAATTAATCAATTGACACACAGCACGGGGAAAGAGAAACCCCTGAATGAGAAAAGATGGTACAGGTTGAGTATCCCATATCCAAATATTCCCAAATACGGAATATTCCGAAATACGGACTTTTTTGAGTGAGAGCGAGATAGTGAAACCTTTGTTTTTTGATGGCTCAATGTACACAAACTTTGTTTAATACACAAAGTTATTAAAAATATTGTATTAAATGACCTTCAGGCTGTGTGTATAAGGTGTATATGAAACATAAATGAATTGTGTGAATGTAGACACACTTTGTTTAATGCACAAAATTATAAAAAATATTGTGTAAAATGACCTTCAGGCTGTGTGTATAAGGTGTATATGTAACATAAATGCATTCTGTGCTTAGATTTAGGTCCCATCACCATGATATCTCATTATGGGATGCAATTATTCCACAATACGGAAAAATCTGATATCCAAAATACCTCTGGTCCCAAGCATTTTGGATAAGGGATACTCAACCTATACCAATGACCATCAAAATGCTGACCTCAAGAGGGAAAAAGATGACTATAGTTAGAGGAAGCAGTTTAAGGGGAGGTGCTCATTGAGACCTTTGGGGGTGATAGTGTTGAGGCGGTGAATCCACCGTGCCTCCTTCTGTAGTAGGGCCTTGCCCCTATCACCACCACGCAAGCGTTTGGCAACAGTATCAATCATTTTATATCTCAGTGTTGCTAGGTTATGATTCAGTGCTTTGAAATGTCTCGCAATGGGTTGATTAGTTGCACCTTTGCCACCTTCCAACGCCAGGCGAATAGAGGATCTATGCAACGCCATGCGCTCTTTGAATTGTCTAGTGGTCTTCCCCACATAGAGGAGACCACAGGGACAACGTATGATGTAGACAACATGAGTGCTACTGCAAGTCAGAATATGGCGTATGGCAATCCGCTCCCCTGAGTGCGGGTTGGGAAACGAGTCCCCATACTCCATAAAACTACAAGTCGTGCAACCCGTGCATCGATAACAACCTGGTTTTCTAGACAGGAAGGTGGTAGGACCACCAGCTGACACAGCAGAGACATCATTCTTCACTAGCCAGCTTTCAAGTTTCTATTTCTGGCATCAGTCTAGTCTTATTGAGCATTTTGAGATCCTGATCTGAGGTCACCACTGGCTACAGATTCTTGACCACCTTTGAGATTGTAGGACTTGCAGAATTGTACTGTTGAGCAAAAGGAATAATGTCCCCCTTACTCAGCTTCCTACTATTTTTCATAGATATAAAGGTTTCAGAATGCGGAATCGCCAAAGCCTTCCTTTTAGCCTCCATTAGGTCATCCAACTTGTAACCTCTAATCAATAATTGACAAATCATAATGTCTATCTCCTTCATGGTGTTGCTTATATCGTCAGAGATATGGTGTATCCGAAGAAATTGTGAAAATGGGAGTCCCTTCTTGGTGGAGGCCGGATGTTGGCTGCTACCATGTAGGATGATATTGCGGTCTGTGCCTTTCTTATATAGTGAGGTGTGAATACTACCCTCTTGTAGAGAGATTTGGACATCTAGATGGTTCACACACTGGGTACTCATATAGTAAGTAAATTTGATGGTACTGGCCATAGAATTAATATTCACATCATCAGATCTTGAAACTCTATCTCAGTGCCCAGCCAGATGAGGAACAAATCGTCGATGTAGCGGACAAAGAAAGGTATTTTCTCCGCAATCTCCTTCTCACTAAAGAAAGCCTGCCGTTCCACCTCGAACATATAACTGTTCGCGAAGGCCGGAGCCACACAGGACCCCATCGCACAACTTTGTTGCAAACCAGCGTGAATCGAAAAGGAAATAGTTCCTTTTCAACGTGAGTTCTAGCAGCTTAATGAAGAATGAAAGTTCTGGTCATGTATACAGCGAACTAGATGACAATAATGTCGCAACAGTTAAACCCCCAGAATGTGGAATATTGGTGTATAAACTCACTATGTCCAAAGTACATAGGAAAGCATTGGAGGGGAGTACCGGTAGATTTTGTAGATGTATAATGAGTGAGGTAGTGTCCTTCAGATAGGTACTTTGAGATTGACCTACAGGTTGGAGAAAAACATCTAAGTATTGGGACATTTTGTAGTATATAGATTCCCTGGCAGCGATTATTGGGCGGCCTGGAGGGGCAGTAGGATGTTTATGTATTTTTGGCAACGTGTATAATACTGGAGCCACTGGGTGTTGCTGAATTAGTGATTTCATAGTTGCCTGCATGATAATACCATTTCTGGTGGCCTCCTCCAATACTGCTCTTAATTCTGCCTCAAACCTAGGAGTCGGGTCAACTGGTAATTCAAGGTATACCTGCGGATCTTCCAACTGTCGGTAGATCTCTTCCTTATACTTAAGTAAGTCTGAATAACAATCCCGCCCCACTTATCTGCGAGGCGGATGACAGTAGTGTTGTCACGGCTAAGATTTTTCAGGGTCTCCCACTCAGATTTAGACATATTTGGTCTGACAGGCTTCAAGGACTGAACTGACCCACTGATCTGTTGTTTAAAGCATCTTAAAGACGTATTCATGCTGACTGGATCAAAGTTTGATCTCCCTTGAATCTTACGTAGCGGGTTAACTTCGTCAGTACCAGATTGCCCAGATGCACCAAAGTGTTCACGAATTCTCAATTTCCTATTGAACCGATATGCATCCAGTTTCCACTGGAAGTCATTAAACTGGCTAGATGGTACAAAGGAGAGCCCTTTATTAAGCAGTCTCTTTTACTCCGCCGTTAACCTTCTATTGGATAAATTGAAGACTATGTCTTCCGTTCAGCCTTGTTCTTGCGTTTTGAGGACCCTTTGCCACTGTCCTCCTCTTCTGGTAAACAGTCTCCTCTTGTTTCTCGCTGTGCGTGAGTGCTGACCCCTAAAGGGGGCTTACCAGTATTAGATCTCCTGCACTTAATATTATTATACCTCATTAGCTCCCTGTACCTCAGGACTCTTTTCCTGTTTGCTTTTAATTATTCTCTTGGGGGCATGCAGGAGAATACAGGCATTAGGAACATTGCACTCCCGACGGGAGAAACCTGGAGCTTTTCTGACGCAGATGCGGACACTATACGCTTCAAGGAACATTTGGAGCAATCAGAAGGGGGAGAATCTACTGAGCAACTGTATGTGCAATTATTGAGGCTGTCTAAAAAGGAGATAGACTTTTTCTTACATGGGGTAACTCTATCGGACTACCACCATAGTGGTCAGATTCCCAGGGGGTTTTGGGTCAGAAGTTCCCCTACAATAGGGAAATACAATACAGAGTTCTGCCGGAAGTGGGCTGCAATTCTGAACAAGTGAGCCTGGATCTGATCCTGCTAGTGATCGAGGAGTCAGCGAGGGAATTAAAAGAAATCAAGAGTAAAAAAACAGAATTTGAGACCCAGCACCTCACCACTATACGTCAGGATCATTCTGATTGGTTGGAGAAATTGGCGGTACAGGTGGAGAACTACCGTAGAGACTTGGTTAAGTTTAAACGCAACAACCCGGGGAGTGAACCCCCAATAAAGTGTTTGACATAAATAGGAGTGTGTTCAGACGGAAGTCTGAATTCTATCCCCTAACGTATAAAAGTAACATGGTCGAATGTTTCTATAAAACTACACTTGGAGATTTGAATAATTTGTGTCAACAAGAGAAGTCAAAAAATAAGAAATCTAAGACGAATCTCAACAAGTGGGAGCGCAAAGCCTTAAGAGATCTCACGAAGGATACCTCTCTGGTCTTCAGGGAGGCTGATAAGGGGGGTGGTCTGGTAGTGCAGGATAGGAGGGATTATATCCTTGAGGCAAATAGACAATTGAGCAACAAGGAGTTCTATAGACAATTAACAAGAGATCCCACATTTGTTTTCTTGAAAGAATTACAGTATATATCGGATGAGGCCTTGGTGGATGGAGTTATCTCTAAGGATGAATTTAATTTTTTGTTCATTAGACACCCCACAGTTCCTATATATTATCACCTCCCTAAAATACACAAGTCACTTCATTCACCTACTGGGCGTCCCATTATTTCCGGTATTGGTTCATTAACTTCTAATTTGTCCCTTTATGTTGATTCTTTTCTCCAACCCTGTGTCTCTACTTTGAGATCACATATTAAGGACACTACTCACTTTTTACAATTATTACAAGGTTTTGTTTGGAAAGAGACATATGCTTTTATGACTTTGGATGTACAAAGTTTGTACACTAACATCCTGCATGACCTGGGCTGTGATACAATAACAAAGAGACTACAGGCAGATGGTGATCTCACAGCGAGACATAGGCGGTTCTTGTTGGATGCTATTTCTTTCATCTTACAACACAATTACTTTTTATTCCTCAACACATTTTACTTACAGGTGATGGGTACGGCCATGGGGACCAGATTTGCGCCGAGCTACGCCAACCTATACATGGGTGTATTTGAAGACACCCATGTGTGGGGCGGGGGCTTTGGCGTGAGTCTGGTCCTCTATGGCCGTTATATAGATGATCTGTTTATTATTTGGGATGGGGATGTCACTTCAGCACAACAGTTTGTTTCTAGTCTTAATTCTAATCCCTTTAATCTTAAATTCACTCACTCCTATCACCCCTATACTATTAATTTCCTTGACATAACTCTGGAAGCCAGGGAAGGTAGCATCCATACCTCAAATTGGGCGGGATGTACTAAGCGGAAAATGCGGTAAACCCCCTGTTTACCGCATTTTCCTGATGTACTAAGCCCCGTCCGGCAGGTCAGCGCCGCGGCGGGGTTCGCCAGCTTTAGCTGGCGATAATCCATAGAAGCCTATGGGCTTCTCTCCGCCGGCACTGTGTGAGGGATCCGATCGGATCCCTCCCAGCATGCCCTGCGGCTGCCCCCGTCACCCCGCGCATGCGCACACTGACTCCCGGGGCCGAATCCCGGAAGTCAGGCTGCCGCTGCGCATCGCGGAGGACAGCTCTTATCGGAAGAGCTGTCCTCCGCAATGCTGATCGCATATGTTAGTACATATGCGATCAGCATCGTGGCGCAGGGCGGCGATGTACATTAGTACATCCCGCCCCTAATCACAAGGAGGTTACCACCAACTCCTACCTGCACTACCGGAGTGCCCATTATCCTCCGTGGAAAAGAAACATTCCCAGAGGACAGTTCCTGCGTCTAAGGCGGAACTGTATGGATAGGACGAAGTATCTTGAGCAGGCTGAATCCATGTTAGAAGCATTTATCTCGAGAGGTTATCCAGAGTCCCCTTTGAGGAGAACTATGGGAGAAGTGGCCGACCTAGACAGGGACACCTTATTTCGACCAAGAGAATTGGTTGACACTAATATGGTTGGCACTAGTTCTGCTAATGACCAACAGGAGAATATAGCCTTTATATCCACATACAATAGGGACAGTATGCAAATCAAGAAAATTATTTGTAAGAACTTTGGTATATTAAATCAAGATTCTATACTTAGGGGAAATATACCATCTAAACCCAAGTTTATTTTTAAGAAAAACCGTTCATTTAAAAACATCCTTGCCCCCAGCTATTTAAGAGAAATACCCACAACTATACAGGGGGATGCCACACAAGATACATGGCCACCATCTAGACCAAAGGGTTTTTATCGTTGTGGGGCTATAAGATGTACTACATGCAAACATATTCCTAGTAGAACTCTAACTATCTCTATTGATAAAGAAGAAAAATATACATTAGCTAGCTTTATGAACTGTGACACAAGCTATATAATTTATCTTCTCACATGTGGTTGTAATCAAAGATATGTGGGACGTACTACTAGAAGCATTAACGTTCGATTCATGAAGCACCGTCGAAATATTATAAATAAATTCCCCACACATAGTGTCTCTAGACATTTTAGAGATAAACATGATGGTGACCCCAGTTCTCTTGGTCTGGTAGCAATTGAACATATTGCAGTGACTAAGAGAGGTGGGGATCGATACAAAAATCTTTGCAAACAAGAACTTTACTGGATGTATAGGCTAGATACCATCTATCCATCTGGATTAAATGAGATGGTCGAACTTAATCCAGTATTGTGATCCTGAACCTTTCCTCTTGGTTGTCTCCTTCCATCCCTTTCTCTATACGGACTGTATGTATCAAGTAGAAGTATATTATTGTTTTAGACAATTCTGGTTCTTTCAAATAGATTAACCATTATTTGTCTATATATAACTTTATATATAATTATATATGTGGTCCATACGAGGATAATTATTTGATAATTTACGAGGTATATGCATAGTCCCTGTGAATATCGGTGATTTATCAATTGAATGTGCCTTTCTTACAAAGTATTATTATTGGGCTACTATACTCTTCTACTATAATATATGTGTTGATTTACTATATATTATACCCCACATAATTATTTATTTATTATCATGTTTAATGATTGATGGTCTCATAGAGATTAATTTGTTAAATTTATAGCTGCCTTATAGGAAAAAGTGAGATTAATCTGTTTATACAGGACGTGTTTAATATGTTTTTGTGAGATAATAATTAGTCGCCTAGGAGACACTTGACAACAGGTGTCACCATGGCAACCCACATTTGCTATACACCGTGGAGTAACTCTCTGAGAATGGGGAGTCAACGCGACGCCTGAATACTGGTGCCGCGTTGCTATGGTTTCACACCGTATCATCTTTAGCATTGGAGCCGTGCTGCTACGGTCTTGTGCGTGGGTATATTGTAGCGACGCAATTACGTCACCATGACAACCCACTTTTAATAGGACGCACACAGATGGATGACGCGACGGGAGTAGTGCCCCGCCCTCGTCATTCACTGTGGAGGTGCGGGGAGATGACGTGGCGCCTGGAGATTGGGGCCACGTCATCATGGTGTCGCGCCCGGGATGACGCGTAAGCGTCACTATGGTAACCGGGATGCACAGGAATGTATGCTGACGCGGAGAGATGACGCGGTAGGAGCGGCGGCCCGTCCGCGTCATCCTCTCTACATACTCGGGCATTTCATTGGACACAATCTAACTATCATTAGTAGAATCAGCTGAGATTTACTCCCCGGTGTTTGTCAGAGGGAAAGGGGGATGTCTCTAAATTCATTGTGATCCCCTCTAATATATGGAACAGATTCCCAATTCCACATCTATATGAGCAGCTTTTTAGACATGGATTAATAACCCAGATTTTCTTTATTGCCCATTTTTCAAATAATAATGATAGAGGTCATGTGATCGGATCTTATAAAAATTTAGGATTTTATATCTTATATTTTACTAAAAATGTCTTTTAACATAGGGATTCATGTACATTTTTATATTAGTAATTGTTCCAACTCCTATGTCTGTCATTATTTGGTCATATAATGCAAATAGGTGGTCACAATCAATTACACACGCTAATGAGCAACCATGTTGGTAGAGTATATAAACCATCATCGGCAGGACTGTTAGCACCTTGAAAAAGTTGCACGTATGCAACGAAACACGTTGGTGGGACCTGCCTGACAGTGTTTTTCCCAGCCTTTGGAAGGATTGAACCTGGACAAAGCCACAGTTGTGGGTTTCCAACATTTGGACCCTTAAAGATTTTCCTATTATACCGTGGAGGATTAACATCTACCACCTACTGAGGAACAGCCATTTGCGGACGCAGATTCGCCTAATTACCTCAAGGGATGCTGGAGGTAATTATAACTCACGGATAGGACATTGGGCCCTATAAACTCCAGGGGACTTTTATAGGAACAGGTTCCATGCATTATTAACTTTCCATTAAGGATTCTTAATACTGGGAATAACACCATTTCTGATTACTTACTTGATTCCATGTGGCAGTTGCCATTTATGTGCACTTTATTCAATTTTTAATATGCTCAAAATATATTTTTTAATAAATTGTTAAATGTTTCTATGTGACCTATTTTGCATTTGTGACCAATAGGCGCTGTACTTCTTTGTTTGCATATATTGTTTTGGGGGTCTGACCAACCCTACTCTTTGTTTAGCTGCTGTGGTGAACCACCCTTCTAGCGCCTGGGAGTAGTAATACCTTCGGGTATTTCTTTTACGTCACAGTGTTAGCGTCTGTGTGAGTGCTGTGTGTGAGTGGGTTGGTTGTACAATAGTGTTCGGCATATGTGTATTAAGGGGCATTATGTGAGGCATTATGTGTATAAGGGCATTAATAATAGAGATGAGCGGGTTCGGTTTCTCTGAATCCGAACCCGCACGAACTTCATGTTTTTTTCACGGGTCCGAGCAGACTCGGATCCTCCCGCCTTGCTCGGTTAACCCGAGCGCGCCCGAACGTCATCATGACGCTGTCGGATTCTCGCGAGACTCGGATTCTATATAAGGAGCCGCGCGTCGCCGCCATTTTCACACGTGCATTGAGATTGATAGGGAGAGGACGTGGCTGGCGTCCTCTCCATTTAGATTAGGGTTGAGAGAGAGAGAGAGAGATTGACCTGAGGCTGTGATACTGTAGAAGAGAGTGCAGAGTTTAGTGACTGACGACCACAGTGACCACCAGACAGTGCAGTTGTTTGTTTTATTTAATATATCCGTTCTCTGCCTGAAAAAAATGATACACACAGTGACTCAGTCACATACCATATCTGTGTGCACTGCTCAGCCCAGTGTGCTGCATCAATGTATATATATATCTGACTGTGCTCAGCTCACACAGCTTATAATTGTGGGGGAGACTGGGGAGCACTGCAGTGCCAGTTATAGGTTATAGCAGGAGCCAGGAGTACATAATATTATATTAAAATTAAACAGTGCACACTTTTGCTGCAGGAGTGCCACTGCCAGTGTGACTAGTGACCAGTGACCTGACCACCAGTATATATAATATTAGTAGTATACTATCTCTTTATCAACCAGTCTATATTAGCAGCAGACACAGTACAGTGCGGTAGTTCACGGCTGTGGCTACCTCTGTGTCGGCACTCGGCAGCCCGTCCATAATTGTATATACCACCTAACCGTGGTTTTTTTTTCTTTCTTTATAGTCATACTAGTTACGAGTATACTATCTCTTTATCAACCAGTCTATATTAGCAGCAGACACAGTACAGTGCGGTAGTTCACGGCTGTGGCTACCTCTGTGTCGGCACTCGGCAGCCCGTCCATAATTGTATATACCACCTAACCGTGGTTTTTTTTTCTTTCTTTATACATACATACTAGTTACGAGTATACTATCTCTTTATCAACCAGTCTATATTAGCAGCAGACACAGTACAGTGCGGTAGTTCACGGCTGTGGCTACCTCTGTGTCGGCACTCGGCAGCCCGTCCATAATTGTATATACCACCTAACCGTGTTTTTTTTTTCTTTCTTTATACATACATACTAGTTACGAGTATACTATCTCTTTATCAACCAGTCTATATATTAGCAGCAGACACAGTACAGTGCGGTAGTTCACGGCTGTGGCTACCTCTGTGTCGGCACTCGGCAGCCCGTCCATAATTGTATATACCACCTAACCGTGGTTTTTTTTTCTTTCTTTATACATACATACTAGTTACGAGTATACTATCTCTTTATCAACCAGTCTATATATTAGCAGCAGACACAGTACAGTGCGGTAGTTCACGGCTGTGGCTACCTCTGTGTCGGCACTCGGCAGCCCGTCCATAATTGTATATACCACCTAACCGTGGTTTTTTTTTCTTTCTTTATACATACATACTAGTTACGAGTATACTATCTCTTTATCAACCAGTCTATATTAGCAGCAGACACAGTACAGTGCGGTAGTTCACGGCTGTGGCTACCTCTGTGTCGGCACTCGGCAGCCCGTCCATAATTGTATATACCACCTAACCGTGGTTTTTTTTTCTTTCTTTATACATACATACTGGTTACGAGTATACTATCTCTTTATCAACCAGTCTATATTAGCAGCAGACACAGTACAGTGCGGTAGTTCACGGCTGTGGCTACCTCTGTGTCGGCACTCGGCAGCCCGTCCATAATTGTATATACCACCTAACCGTGGTTTTTTTTTCTTTCTTTATACATACATACTAGTTACGAGTATACTATCTCTTTATCAACCAGTCTATATATTAGCAGCAGACACAGTACAGTGCGGTAGTTCACGGCTGTGGCTACCTCTGTGTCGGCACTCGGCAGCCCGTCCATAATTGTATATACCACCTAACCGTGGTTTTTTTTTCTTTCTTTATACATACATACTAGTTACGAGTATACTATCTCTTTATCAACCAGTCTATATATTAGCAGCAGACACAGTACAGTGCGGTAGTTCACGGCTGTGGCTACCTCTGTGTCGGCACTCGGCAGCCCGTCCATAATTGTATATACCACCTAACCGTGGTTTTTTTTTCTTTCTTTATACATACATACTAGTTACGAGTATACTATCTCTTTATCAACCAGTCTATATTAGCAGCAGACACAGTACAGTGCGGTAGTTCACGGCTGTGGCTACCTCTGTGTCGGCACTCGGCAGCCCGTCCATAATTGTATATACCACCTAACCGTGGTTTTTTTTTTCTTTCTTTATACATACATACTAGTTACGAGTATACTATCTCTTTATCAACCAGTCTATATATTAGCAGCAGACACAGTACAGTGCGGTAGTTCACGGCTGTGGCTACCTCTGTGTCGGCACTCGGCAGCCCGTCCATAATTGTATATACCACCTAACCGTGGTTTTTTTTTCTTTCTTTATACATACATACTAGTTACGAGTATACTATCTCTTTATCAACCAGTCTATATATTAGCAGCAGACACAGTACAGTGCGGTAGTTCACGGCTGTGGCTACCTCTGTGTCGGCACTCGGCAGCCCGTCCATAATTGTATATACCACCTAACCGTGGTTTTTTTTTCTTTCTTTATAGTCATACTAGTTACGAGTATACTATCTCTTTATCAACCAGTCTATATTAGCAGCAGACACAGTACAGTGCGGTAGTTCACGGCTGTGGCTACCTCTGTGTCGGCACTCGGCAGCCCGTCCATAATTGTATATACCACCTAACCGTGGTTTTTTTTTCTTTCTTTATACATACATACTAGTTACGAGAATACTATCTCTTTATCAACCAGTCTATATTAGCAGCAGACACAGTACAGTGCGGTAGTTCACGGCTGTGGCTACCTCTGTGTCGGCACTCGGCAGCCCGTCCATAATTGTATATACCACCTAACCGTGGTTTTTTTTTCTTTCTTTATACATACATACTAGTTACGAGTATACTATCTCTTTATCAACCAGTCTATATATTAGCAGCAGACACAGTACAGTGCGGTAGTTCACGGCTGTGGCTACCTCTGTGTCTGCACTCGGCAGGCAGTCCATAATTGTATACTAGTATCCATCTCCATTGTTTACCTGAGGTGCCTTTTAGTTGTGCCTATTAAAATATGGAGAACAAAAATGTTGAGGTTCCAAAATTAGGGAAAGATCAAGATCCACTTCCACCTCGTGCTGAAGCTGCTGCCACTAGTCATGGCCGAGACGATGAAATGCCAGCAACGTCGTCTGCCAAGGCCGATGCCCAATGTCATAGTACAGAGCATGTCAAATCCAAAACACCAAATATCAGAAAAAAAAGGACTCCAAAACCTAAAATAAAATTGTCGGAGGAGAAGCGTAAACTTGCCAATATGCCATTTACGACACGGAATGGCAAGGAACGGCTGAGGCCCTGGCCTATGTTCATGGCTAGTGGTTCAGCTTCACATGAGGATGGAAGCACTCAGCCTCTCGCTAGAAAAATGAAAAGACTCAAGCTGGCAAAAGCACCGCAAAGAACTGTGCGTTCTTCGAAATCCCAAATCCACAAGGAGAGTCCAATTGTGTCGGTTGCGATGCCTGACCTTCCCAACACTGGACGTGAAGAGCATGCGCCTTCCACCATTTGCACGCCCCCTGCAAGTGCTGGAAGGAGCACCCGCAGTCCAGTTCCTGATAGTCAGATTGAAGATGTCAGTGTTGAAGTACACCAGGATGAGGAGGATATGGGTGTTGCTGGCGCTGGGGAGGAAATTGACCAGGAGGATTCTGATGGTGAGGTGGTTTGTTTAAGTCAGGCACCCGGGGAGACACCTGTTGTCCGTGGGAGGAATATGGCCGTTGACATGCCAGGTGAAAATACCAAAAAAATCAGCTCTTCGGTGTGGAGGTATTTCACCAGAAATGCGGACAACAGGTGTCAAGCCGTGTGTTCCCTTTGTCAAGCTGTAATAAGTAGGGGTAAGGACGTTAACCACCTCGGAACATCCTCCCTTATACGTCACCTGCAGCGCATTCATAATAAGTCAGTGACAAGTTCAAAAACTTTGGGTGACAGCGGAAGCAGTCCACTGACCAGTAAATCCCTTCCTCTTGTAACCAAGCTCACGCAAACCACCCCACCAACTCCCTCAGTGTCAATTTCCTCCTTCCCCAGGAATGCCAATAGTCCTGCAGGCCATGTCACTGGCAATTCTGACGATTCCTCTCCTGCCTGGGATTCCTCCGATGCATCCTTGCGTGTAACGCCTACTGCTGCTGGCGCTGCTGTTGTTGCTGCTGGGAGTCGATGGTCATCCCAGAGGGGAAGTCGTAAGCCCACTTGTACTACTTCCAGTAAGCAATTGACTGTTCAACAGTCCTTTGCGAGGAAGATGAAATATCACAGCAGTCATCCTGCTGCAAAGCGGATAACTGAGGCCTTGACAACTATGTTGGTGTTAGACGTGCGTCCGGTATCCGCCGTTAGTTCACAGGGAACTAGACAATTTATTGAGGCAGTGTGCCCCCGTTACCAAATACCATCTAGGTTCCACTTCTCTAGGCAGGCGATACCGAGAATGTACACGGACGTCAGAAAAAGACTCACCAGTGTCCTAAAAAATGCAGTTGTACCCAATGTCCACTTAACCACGGACATGTGGACAAGTGGAGCAGGGCAGGGTCAGGACTATATGACTGTGACAGCCCACTGGGTAGATGCATGGACTCCCGCCGCAAGAACAGCAGCGGCGGCACCAGTAGCAGCATCTCGCAAACGCCAACTCTTTCCTAGGCAGGCTACGCTTTGTATCACCGCTTTCCAGAATACGCACACAGCTGAAAACCTCTTACGGCAACTGAGGAAGATCATCGCGGAATGGCTTACCCCAATTGGACTCTCCTGTGGATTTGTGGCATCGGACAACGCCAGCAATATTGTGTGTGCATTAAATATGGGCAAATTCCAGCACGTCCCATGTTTTGCACATACCTTGAATTTGGTGGTGCAGAATTTTTTAAAAAACGACAGGGGCGTGCAAGAGATGCTGTCGGTGGCCAGAAGAATTGCGGGACACTTTCGGCGTACAGGCACCACGTACAGAAGACTGGAGCACCACCAAAAACTACTGAACCTGCCCTGCCATCATCTGAAGCAAGAAGTGGTAACGAGGTGGAATTCAACCCTCTATATGCTTCAGAGGTTGGAGGAGCAGCAAAAGGCCATTCAAGCCTATACAATTGAGCACGATATAGTAGGTGGAATGCACCTGTCTCAGGCGCAGTGGAGAATGATTTCAACGTTGTGCAAGGTTCTGATGCCCTTTGAACTTGCCACACGTGAAGTCAGTTCAGACACTGCCAGCCTGAGTCAGGTCATTCCCCTCATCAGGCTTTTGCAGAAGAAGCTGGAGACATTGAAGGAGGAGCTAACACGGAGCGATTCCGCTAGGCATGTGGGACTTGTGGATGGAGCCCTTAATTCGCTTAACAAGGATTCACGGGTGGTCAATCTGTTGAAATCAGAGCACTACATTTTGGCCACCGTGCTCGATCCTAGATTTAAAGCCTACCTTGGATCTCTCTTTCCGGCAGACACAAGTCTGCTGGGGTTGAAAGACCTGCTGGTGACAAAATTGTCAAGTCAAGCGGAACGCGACCTGTCAACATCTCCTCCTTCACATTCTCCCGCAACTGGGGGTGCGAGGAAAAGGCTCAGAATTCCGAGCCCACCCGCTGGCGGTGATGCAGGGCAGTCTGGAGCGACTGCTGATGCTGACATCTGGTCCGGACTGAAGGACCTGACAACGATTACGGACATGTCGTCTACTGTCACTGCATATGATTCTCTCAACATTGATAGAATGGTGGAGGATTATATGAGTGACCGCATCCAAGTAGGCACGTCACACAGTCCGTACTTATACTGGCAGGAAAAAGAGGCAATTTGGAGGCCCTTGCACAAACTGGCTTTATTCTACCTAAGTTGCCCTCCCACAAGTGTGTACTCCGAAAGAGTGTTTAGTGCCGCCGCTCACCTTGTCAGCAATCGGCGTACGAGGTTACATCCAGAAAATGTGGAGAAGATGATGTTCATTAAAATGAATTATAATCAATTCCTCCGCGGAGACATTGACCAGCAGCAATTGCCTCCACAAAGTACACAGGGAGCTGAGATGGTGGATTCCAGTGGGGACGAATTGATAATCTGTGAGGAGGGGGATGTACACGGTGATATATCGGAGGGTGATGATGAGGTGGACATCTTGCCTCTGTAGAGCCAGTTTGTGCAAGGAGAGATTAATTGCTTCTTTTTTGGGGGGGGTCCAAACCAACCCGTCATATCAGTCACAGTCGTGTGGCAGACCCTGTCACTGAAATGATGGGTTGGTTAAAGTGTGCATGTCCTGTTTTGTTTATACAACATAAGGGTGGGTGGGAGGGCCCAAGGACAATTCCATCTTGCACCTCTTTTTTCTTTTCTTTTTCTTTGCATCATGTGCTGATTGGGGAGGGTTTTTTGGAAGGGACATCCTGCGTGACACTGCAGTGCCACTCCTAAATGGGCCCGGTGTTTGTGTCGGCCACTAGGGTCGCTAATCTTACTCACACAGTCAGCTACCTCATTGCGCCTCTTTTTTTCTTTGCGTCATGTGCTGTTTGGGGAGGGTTTTTTGGAAGGGACATCCTGCGTGACACTGCAGTGCCACTCCTAGATGGGCCCGGTGTTTGTGTCGGCCACTAGGGTCGCTAATCTTACTCACACAGCTACCTCATTGCGCCTCTTTTTTTCTTTGCGTCATGTGCTGTTTGGGGAGGGTTTTTTGGAAGGGACATCCTGCGTGACACTGCAGTGCCACTCCTAGATGGGCCCGGTGTTTGTGTCGGCCACTAGGGTCGCTAATCTTACTCACACAGCTACCTCATTGCGCCTCTTTTTTTCTTTGCGTCATGTGCTGTTTGGGGAGGGTTTTTTGGAAGGGCCATCCTGCGTGACACTGCAGTGCCACTCCTAGATGGGCCCGGTGTTTGTGTCGGCCACTAGGGTCGCTAATCTTACTCACACAGCTACCTCATTGCGCCTCTTTTTTTCTTTGCGTCATGTGCTGTTTGGGGAGGGTTTTTTGGAAGGGACATCCTGCGTGACACTGCAGTGCCACTCCTAGATGGGCCCGGTGTTTGTGTCGGCCACTAGGGTCGCTTATCTTACTCACACAGCGACCTCGGTGCAAATTTTAGGACTAAAAATAATATTGTGAGGTGTGAGGTATTCAGAATAGACTGAAAATGAGTGTAAATTATGGTTTTTGAGGTTAATAATACTTTGGGATCAAAATGACCCCCAAATTCTATGATTTAAGCTGTTTTTTAGTGTTTTTTGAAAAAAACACCCGAATCCAAAACACACCCGAATCCGACAAAAAAAATTCGGTGAGGTTTTGCCAAAACGCGTTCGAACCCAAAACACGGCCGCGGAACCGAACCCAAAACCAAAACACAAAACCCGAAAAATTTCAGGCGCTCATCTCTAATTAATAATGTTCGGCATATGTGTAAGGGACACTGGTGGTCATTCCGAGTTGTTCGCTCGTTGCCGGTTTTCGCTATGCTGCGATTTGTTGCTAAATGCGCATGCTCATGGTTCGCAGCACGCATGCGCTTAGTTATTTAACTAAAAACTTAGCAGTTTTGCTGTAGATCCTGCGGCGCTTTTCAGTCGCACTGCTGATTGGTGAGTGATTGACAGGAAAGGGGCGTTTCTTGGTGGTAACTAAGCGTTTTCCGGGAGTGTGCTAAAAAACGCAGGCATGTCAGGGAAAAACGCGGGAATGTGTCTGGAGAAACGGGGGAGTGGCTGGCCGAACGCAGGGCGTGTTTGTGACGTCAAACCAGGAACTTAACGGACCGAGCTGATCGCAATCTAGGAGTAGGTCTGGAGCTACTCAGAAACTGCAAGAAAATATTTACTAGCAATTCTGCTAATCTGTCTTTCGCTATTCTGCTAAACTAAGATACACTCCCAGAGGGCGGCGGCTTAGCATGTGCAATGCTGCTAAAAGCAGCTAGCGAGCGAACAACTCGGAATGAGGGCCACTGTGTGTGTCATTATGTGTATAAGGGCATTAATAAAGGTTGTCATAATGTGTAAGGCTCATTATGTTTATAAGGACATTAATAATGTGTGTCATATGTGTAAGGGGCATAACTGTGTGGTATTATGTGTATAAATACATTACTAATGTGTGGCATTATGTGTATAAGGTGCTGTACTGTGTGGCGTAAAGTATAAAAAGTGCACTACTGTGTGGTCTAATGTGAATAAAGAGCAATGCAGTGTGATGTTATGTGAATGAGGGGCACTACTGTGAGGAGTAACGTTTATAAGGTAAAGTGATACTACTGTGGGATGTAATATGAATTATGGACACTATCGCATGATAAAATGTGAATAAAGTTGTAGTACTGTATAGTGTAATTGGAATTGGGGTTACTATTGTGTGTCCATGCCCCTTGCCAGCAAAAACACACCCCTTTTTGGGCTGTGCGCCGACTGTTCTTATTTAAAATATAAGGAGTAGGAAACTCAAAATAAGGACTGCTATGGGTGAGGGGTGATGGTTCTGGGAAAGGGGTGCAGGGTCAGAGGAAGAGCTAGCGGCGGTGCTAGGGGGCACCAGACAAAATCTTGCCTAGGGCATCATATTGGTTAGGGCCGGCTCTGACACTACGTAAGATATTTCTTTATATTTCTGCCAAAATGCAGATATATCTGCTTTATAATTATTCATATTGTTATAACTACTTCATCCTAACTCGGAATTATAATATAAGAACTCTATATGAGTGCTAGTCACCTATGTCTTAGTTAGCCGTACTAGCCTTACATTACACTGTTAATTACTGAAAGATTGGTAGATGAAACATTGCACTTCTGCTTTCCGTCCGTGCCTATCTGTATGATCCGGTACACATGTTAGCAGCGGCCATCTTACAATGTAAAGCTTTTATTTCTGTATACTGATTTTTCTAATATTGAGCTTCTGCAAACCTTAAACTCTTTATTCTGTTTTATATATACTCCAGTCAGAGCCGTAACTAGGTGTGTGCGGAGGGGGCACCGCACACAGCGCAGGCATCCTGTAGGCGGAACCGGCCACACTTCCTGCTGCAATGCATTGTACAGTGAAGCTCCTATTATGTACTACAGTATAATATCAGCTTCATGACCTCTATCTGAGCTGCGGCGCCGCCTCACCCGCTGGTAGGGGACCAGCTCCCAGCCTGCTGCTTCAGAGATGTGCGCTAGAAGCCCCTGTGTGTGCGCTATCCATCTGACTCAGGAGTCCAGACACACTGGTATAGTGCGCGCCGCCGACGCCATCCTGTGATCCCCGCCATCTACACCCCGCACTCTGCCGCCACTGTCCGGCCCGGAGTCCTTGATTCCACCGCCCCAGCTGACACTGTATGGTCCGTGGCCACACAGCAGGTTACTTTCTTCACAGGTGGCTCATCCTTGCACCACAAATTCCGTAGAAGTCAGCTGCCGGACCCGGTCCGCTTCCACCACACAGGCCACGCAAGCTGTGACTGAGAGCACCAAGCTGCAGGTCGGTCACACACTGAAATGGGGGTTATTTTAGATTGCAGGGTTTTTTTCTGTTGTGCTCCCCTTCTCAGTCCCTCTCTCTCCCCCACCCCATCTCTCTCCTCACCTCACTCTATACCCCCAACATCTCACCCACTCCCCCATGTCTCACTTTCCCACATGTCTCTCGCTCTTCCCCACATCTCATTCTCGCTCTGCCCGACATCTCGCTGCTCACTCCCCCCGCGTCTCGTCTCTCTCGCTCTCCCCCGTGTCTCTTCTCTCTCGCTCTCCCCCACGTCTCATCTCTCTCGCTCTCCCCCGCATCTCGTCTCTCTCGCTCTCCCCCGCATGTCGTATCTCTCGCTATCCCCCGCGTCTCATCTCTCTCGCTCTCCCCCGCGTCTCGTCTCTCTCGCTCTCTTCCGCATCTCGTCTCTCTCGCTCTCCCCCGCATGTCGTATCTCTCGCTATCCCCCGCGTCTCATCTCTCTCGCTCTCCCCCGCATCTCGTCTCTCTCGCTCTCCCCCGCATGTCGTATCTCTCGCTATCCCCCGCGTCTCATCTCTCTCGCTCTCCCCCGCATATCGTCTCTCTCGCTCTCCCCCGCGTCTCGTCTCTCTCGCTCTCCCCCACATCTCGTCTCTCGCTCTCCCCCGCGACTTGTCTCTTTCGCTCTCCCCCGCATCTCGTCTCTCTCTATCTCCCCTGCGTCTCGTCTGTCTCGCTCTCCCCCGCGTCTCGTGTCTCTTGCTCTACCCTGCACGTCTCTTCTCTCGCTCTCCCCCACGTCTCGTCTCTCGCTCTCTCTTCCACATCTCGTCTCTCGCTGTCTTCCCTACACATCTCTTTCTCCTCCATGTCTCTGTCTAACCCACATCTCATCCCCACCCGTCTCTCTCCCCATCTCACTCTTCCCTCTCAACATCTCGCCCACTCCTCCATGTCTCACTCTACGCAATGTGTCACTGTCCTCACATGTCTCTTGCTCTCCCCCACATCTTATCTCTCACTCTCCTCCACATCTCATCTCTCGATCTCCCTCACGTCTCTCGCTTTCTCCCCTACACATTTTTCACCTCCATGTCGCTGTCTTATCCACATCTCTCTCTTCCAAGTGTCTCTCTGACTTTGTCCCTACCCCCCCATCCCTCTTCCATAGCAAACACTCCTCCAGGGAGGGTCACTCTCTGCTCAGAGCATGTATCTTAAGCTGAGCACACACCTGGCGGACCTATCTAACGATTGGTAAGTGCACAGACACTTACCAATCGTCCGCCCGATGTGTTGTGCCTGATGTCACAACTGGGCAGGCAATTAAATGTGCCCTCCCAATTGATATGTCAGTCACCGGCGGTCCCTGCGGCAAGTCCGTACACACAGCCAGATACGCCGATATATGTGTGGATATATTGGGCATTGGCTGTGCTGCAGGGCCGACGCGATATGTCTGTGAACGACGTCGTTCACAGATGATAGGGTATGTTAACCTATTCAGGTCTGATTATGAACTCTCTTCAGTCATCAGTCAGAATGCTGTTCTCCTTTAGCAACCGGTTGGAGGTCAATGAATGATAAGATGACACAAATTTATGCGTAACCGAAGCAAATCATAAGTGACCCGCTTGAGGGCCGTCATGGCTTTATTATTTATAGCTTGAACACAAAGGGTTTATGCTTGCCAATACATTTTAGCCAATCAGAATACACCATGTATGTCTTGAATACATCGATTGTCATACAATGTTAGAAGTGGCAACTAGGACAGCCTTGAAAATGGTTATTATTTCGTTTATCAGTCTTTCGGACATAAACTCAAAAGATTTCTTTCTTTATTCTTCTCAATTAGCCTTGGATATATCTGGTGTTGCTTTGTCCGTCCTGGATACATTTCCAATACATTTAATGTTGCATTTGTCTTGTACAAGTCATGCCTTAAAACAAGATTATTCAGCAAATATAGTATTCTGACCAGCTCTGCACATTTTTCTTAAGGACATATCAACTCATTTTGTGATTAACAGTAAATATCTTAATAAATGCGAAAAACGTGATTCAATATATATATATATATATACTATACTGCGGAAGCTCCTACACTATCATTTCCCCTCTTTTTGATTCCACTTTTTCTCCCTATTCTACCTACACTATCTAGGCCTGAACTATTTTCTTTCAGTAAACCAGTCCCCTGGACTTATAGTCCAAACCTTGGGGATTACCCCTAACAACAATCAAAGGATAAGCAACTTCATTCTTCTGGCTGGAGAGTCACTGTCAGCTTCTTTGAGTGGGATGCATGTAATCAAGTATCACGACCTTTCATCTTAATTTAAGGTAGACATGGTTAGCAGCACTTGATATGGACCATCATATCTTGGTTCAAAGGTCTTTCTCACATGTCTCTTTAAATAGACCCAATCTCCTGGATTTAGCTTATGCGTAGCTGATCCTTCTAGGTCTGGAATGGAAGAGAATACTCGGCAATGGAGGTTAGTCAACGTTTTACAGACCTCCTGTACATAACCTGTAAAAATCATCATGATTATGTTGTAATTGTTGTGGATAATAACAACCTGTTCTTAGAGCTGACCCAAACAATATTTCATATGGAGTCAGTTTACTAGGTTTCATAGGTGTGGTCCTAATATTGAACAAGACTATAGGTAGGAATTCTGGCCAAGTTCTTTTGGTTTCTGTCATTTTCTGTAGTTTTAGCTTAAGGTCAAAGTTTAGATGTCCCCCCTCCCACTCGCCTGGGGGCGGTAAGGCACGTGGAAGGCCTGCTGTACCCCCAAATCTTTCATTATATGCTGCATGACTTCTCCTGTGAAATGTGTACCTCTATCTGATTCTATAACCTCAGGTATCCCAAATTTACATACTACTTCTGCTATCAGTTTCTTTGCAGTGGTTTTTGCTGTGGCTTTGCTTACTGGCCAGGCTTCGGCCCAGTGACTAAACATGTCCGTTGTTACTAGTACATATTCATATGGACCGCTTCGTCGCCACTGTATATAGTCAATTTGTAGTCTTTCAAATGGGTAAGAGGCTTTGGGTATAGTTCCTAGAGGTGTCTTGGTTCTTTTTCCTGGATTGCTGATTCCACAGATCCAGCATCCTGCTACAAAGTTTGTTGCAGCTTTATTGAAGCCTGGAGCTATCCAATGCTCTTGTACTCTATTCACCGTGGCTTCCTTTGAATGGTGTACTTGTCCATGAGCTACTTGTAACATGGGTGGAAATAGAGCTGCTGGTAGACAGTACTTCAATTCTCTTGACTTCCAAAGTCCATGTTCATTTTCTTCTGCCCCCAGTCGTCTCCATGTTTCTTTTTCTCTTTGTGATGCTTGTTGTTGAATTTTGATCAGCTCCTGTTCACTAGGCATTTGCTTCACGTTTTGAGCTACTAAGACTTGCTCAAGTTCTTTTGATTTTAAGGCAATTCTCTTGGCTTCTGCATCTGCAAATGCATTTCCTTTAGCTTCCATGGTTTGGCTCTTAGTATGTGCTTGTACCTTGATTATTCCAATTCTTTTAGGTAGTTCCAATGCTCTGAAGAGTTCCATAATCAAACTGGCATGTTTGATGGGTTTTCCGTTTGCACTTTTGAAGTCCCTACTTTTCCATATAACAGCGTAATCTTGGGACTAGATGTTAGCTGTCATGTTTTCAGCATGTATGCAGGCTTTGGTCATTGCTATGAGTTCTGCTTCTTGTGCTGACATACTTGGTAGCAATGCTCCAGAGTCTATGACTTCAGTTTCAGTTGTTACTGCATATCCTGTCTTTGGGGATCCATTATCATAATATCTTGATCCATCGACGAACAGGTTCATGTCTGGATTGTCCAATGGTGTATCTTGGACATTAGGGAGAGGTAAAGTCTCTAATTCCATGAGGGCTAAGCAATCGTGTGGAGATGATTGTGTTGTATTCTCTGCGTCTGTAGCAGCAATTTCCTCTTCATCTGACGATTCACCATCATTACCATCTTCCCCTGTCCTCCCCTCTTTTGAATCGTTGATGGGAAGGAGTGTGGCTGGGTTTAGTACAGTGCATCTTGTGATGGTGACATGGGAGGCGCTTAACAGTGCTACTTCATATTTGGTAAGTCTGGCTGCAGAAAGATGCTTAGTTTTTGCTTGACTTAATATTTCTGTTACAGCGTGAGGTACTTGTATACACAGTGGATGATCAAGCACAATGTCTGCCACCTTTTCCTTCAGTATTGCTGCTGCTGCAACTGCTCGGACACAGGATGGTGCTCCTCTGATTATTGGATCCAGCTGGGCTGAATAGTATGCCACTGGTCTTTGTTTTGGTCCGTATTTCTGGGTGAGCACCCCTAAAGAATGCCCTCTGTTTTCATGGCAGAATAGGTTAAAAGGCTTTTTGTAATCAGGCAATCCCAATGCAGGGACTGTGATTATGGCTTGCTTTAGTTGTCTTACTGCTTCTTCAATGGTGTCCCTGTTTTCTGCTGACGCCTCCTTTTTTATTAATTCATATAGGGGTTGCATCAGTAATGAGGCTGAGGGTATCCATTCTCTGCAATAACCAATAAGGCCCAGAAAAGCTCTGATTTCATTTAATGTTCTTGGGGTTTTTGCTTGAGTTATTGCCTTTGTTCTTTCATCAGTAAGATGCCTTGTTCCTTGAGATATGCAGTGTCCTAAGAAGACAACTTTTTTCTGTACTAGCTGAAGCTTGTCTTTTGACACTCTGCAATCTTCTTCTGCCAAAAAGATGAGTAGTGATACTGTTTCCTTTTTGCACTTCTCTTCTGTCTGTGCAGCAATAAGCAGATCATCGACATATTGAACTAACTGGGTGTCTGTAAAGTGTGGTCTCCATTTCTGCAGGATTAATGCCATTGCCTCTGAGAAATCTGATGGACTAGTGGCTCCCCCTTGGGGTAATTGTGTCCAACCATATTGTTTACCTTCGTGAGTGAATATTAGAAACTTCTGGCTTTCCCATTCATCAGTAGATAATCTGATTTTCCCTCCTTTTGAATCTTGAGATTCAACACCTTTATTGATTAATGTTGGAAAAGGGTTGCTGCGTTGAGGGTAATACATCTTCTGATGGTTACTTGTCGCATTTTGGCAATGCTACTTCATACATGGTCAGCCTTGCCACTGACAGGTGTTTGGTTCTTGCTTGTTGAAGCTTCTCTGTACCTGCATGTGGACCCTGGATGATAAGTTCATGATTCAGCACTAAGCCTGTGCTCTTGTCCTCTTCTAGGACTTCTGATTCATCACTGTGTCTGTGCTCTTATACTCTTCTAGGGCTGTTGCTGCTATCACTGCTCTGATGCCGGTAGGTGCTCTTTGATTACCGCTGTCAAGCTTGCTTAAGTTGTAGGCCACTGGTCTTCACCTCAGTCCATGATTTTGCATAAGGACTTCTATGTATGGCCTCCTTCTTTAATAGTCAGGTAGTTCTAGGGCTTGAGATGAGGCAACTGCTGTTTCCAACTGTTCAATAGCCTAATTCATCTGTTGCTGTATGTAGGATGCGGACCCTCCTCCCTTTCAGTGTTGTCATACAATGCTTGCATGTAGACTAGTGCTAGAGGTATCCGTGTTCTGTAGTATCCTACTAGGCCCAGGAATGATCATCTGACTTGCTTGACACTAGTTGGCATCTTAGCTTGCAGTCTGAATCTTTTCCTTTTCACTTTTGTTAGATGTCTGGTACCTTGAGTGTCCTAGGAAGATTAACTCTTGCTTGACTAGCTGCAATTTCTCCTTCTGAGGCTCTGCAGTCTTGGTCTTCCAGAAACTTCACTAAGGACACTGCCCCTTCTTGGTACTTCTTTTAGTGGTGGTGGCAATCAGCAGTTCATTCACATCCTGTATTTAGCTGTGTGTTTTGTGGATATATCACTTGGTGATATAGCCCCTCCACAGGGCTATTCCGGTCCAGTAGTATTGCTTCCTTTCTTCTACAACTGGTACTGCTGGAATGAGTCAATACTGAACTTCTGTTTTAACTTGCTTCTAAATGGCTTTTTGTTCTTTCCTTTGATAAGTTGCTGGAAAGTTAAACTTCTGCTGGTGTGTACTGTATTCTCCTTGGATAAGCTTTAGTACATTGTGCTTCAGCAAAGTCACTGGACATGTACTCCGAGGTCAAGAATTGGGCTGGTATTGGTGACTGCATTTCTCTCATCTCCTGTCCCTTTAAGAATTTCTGATATCATCAGTTCTTGTGGTATCTCCCTCTGCTGTCTTCTGCGTGTGCTGGCTCCAGTATTCATTAGGCACAGACGTATTTCTCCAGTGGGCAAGGTGACTGTAATCATACCTTCTGCTGTTTCTTCTGGAGACATTATGTTCACTGGGGAGTACCTGAAGAAGCTTGTACTTCATATTGGCAGAAGAAGCATCATTCATTTGTTTTCTGGAACTTTTTCTGTCTTGTTCCTTATTATTTGCTTTAAACCCCGGAGCTTCTGTTGCTTTAAATCATGGCATTATCTCTGTAATCTTGCCAGGTAGTACTGACCACTTGTCAGGTGTCTTTCTTTGTCCTTCTTAAAGCAGACTTCCTTTAGTCTCCAAACTTTCATGCAACCTTCATATTGTTTCTCAACTTTTCTTTTTTTCCAATCACCTCTCTTTATGATTCATTCATTATTCTTCATACTTTGTCCTTTCTTTACTTGCATATTCTTTCTCACTGCTGCTGGCATGTCATTTTCTTAGTCCAAGTCCACCCAGGCTGGTGTTTAACATAATGATGTTTATGCTGGGAGTTGTTGTTCCTCTTTGTCTTACTTTTCCTGTGAGAGATAGTCTTGTATAGCAGCTTGTATTTCAGGTTACATCTTTGCTTTCTTGCAAGGGTAGGGCTTAACCTCTCAATCCAGTCGTTGCAATGGCTTGATCTGTAAGTAAACGTAGAGGAATCTGGTTGTGCATAAAAACAGCTCTTGAAACCCTTGTGTCTCCTGTGGGTAAAGTCACTTTTATCAAACTGCCAGTGGTGACTGAGTACACTGTTGCCGACACAGGAGTTGCACACTTTCATATTCTATCATCTTGTGTGTCGTATAGTGACTTTATCATAGTAAGTTCTGATGGACTCAGTCTTTTCCTGTTTCAAATCTGGGGCTGCTGGTGCCCTGAGTGTCTGTGCATGACACCATCTCTTAAGTCTTGTCATGCACATCTTTCCACTTTCAAACGTTGTTCTATTTTTCTCTGTCGGAACGTCCGTTATGGCTGGGCAATCATCTACTGCATCTGCTTTTAACATGGTGCTTACTGTTTGGGCAGTTGCTGGTCCTAGTATAGCCTCACACAACTGGTGGTAGTCGACCCATGCCGGTGTCCATATGGTTTGAATTCTTTCCATATAGGCATAAACTGCTGTTGGTTTTTTTTTTTTTCTAGGATCTGGGGACTTGGCAACTATACTTGCGAGCTCGTTGCCATACCATGGTTTGTGGTGTTGGCTCTGTATGATATATGGTCGATCCGCCCTGGTTGTATCATCTGGGTTGCGTATTCTCTGCACTTGTACTGGATACAGAGAAATAGGCAATGATGTCCGTCTTTCAGCGTTTCTGGTGGCATAAATATTTTGACACGGTGGCTCATGGGGTGAAACCCAGTTTCCACAATTTGGGCAGTGTTCATATCCTTCTGGAACACAAAACTGACATACCGGACACAATCTTTCTGGAAAATATGTCAGTTTATTCTGTACATTATGCACCTGGGCATGAAAAGCTGTAGAGGCTGTGTCTTGACCCCTTGCTTCTCCTCTTCACCTGATTTGCACCCTTTCGCCTATAGTTCCTGATTGTGGACAATTGTTTACTGGACTCAGCTTGATTGCAGGTGTCTACCACTCGTTTAAACATGAGGGAAGCATTAGGTAGAAACTGTATTTGCTTTAACCTTGTTGGGGTTTCTTGTGATGAAGTATCAGGACACTGGGGCATACTCTGTACACATAGCTCAGGTAAATCATTCGGATTTTCAACCACAGATCCTTCTAAGATAGGGCTGATTATTCGTCACTCTTTTCCTTGCTCGTATCTTTTTAATTTCACTGTTAGTGAGTTTGTAGGTGATTTCATTCTGTTCATACTATGGGTACCTTGGTGTGCATGCATGTCTGGGTATAGGGGTGGGGTATAGTGTGCAGGTGCTGTTGCTGCAATTACCGGCAGTGAGTTTAACGCTGGTTGTGGTGCTATTGAGTACTCTGGTACTGGGGAAATCATTTTCCTCATCTCTTCTTCTATTCTCTGCTCCTAATTCTTTTGCTACAGTGATCCAGATAGATGCTTGATCTCTACTATTATGCTTAATTATCCAACTTTTGTTACAGGAGGCAAATTTTTCCCATTTCTCTAGGTCAAGTGTCCCTTCTGACGGGAAGCCTGCTCTTTTGAAAATTTTACTTATCCCTTTCAAAGCTTTATTACCCTCCCTGTTATTAACAATATCCATGGGTTTGTCGGGCCCTGACATCTTTACAGACCGCGCTCCCATGCCTGGGTGAACGTGCGCGGAACCCCTCCTGATGTGGTATTTTAGTAACTCCTTATGAGGGACTTAAAATCTCCTTTTAAAGCTTTTTCTTCCCTCCTTGTTATTAACAATATCCACGGGTTTGAACCCCTCCTGATGTGGTATTTTAGTAACTCCTTATGAGGGAATTAAAATCTCCTTTTAAAGCTTTTTCTTCCCTCCTTGTTATTAACAATATCCACGGGTTTGAACCCCTCCTGATGTGGTATTTTAGTAACTCCTTATGAGGGAATTAAAATCTCCTTTTAAAGCTTTTTCTTCCCTCCTTGTTATTAACAATATCCACGGGTTTGAACCCATCCTGATGTGGTATTTTAATAACTCCTTATGAGGGAATTAAAATCTCCTGTTAAAGAATCTCTAAAAGAGCTTCTTCAATCCGTCTGTGGACAAATGACTGGGGTTGTAGTGTTGCCCCTTCCTCCCTGTTGGTGGAGAATTTGTTAGTACTGCTCCCCAAGTGAGACCTGCATAATAGATTATTTCTTCTGGATCACTGAGATGCGTCCCTAATATTATTGTTAAGTTACTCCAAGGGTCTATCCCCCTGCCTATATGGACTCCTGCTTGTATCAGTATCCCTGTTGTAGTTTAATGCTTGTTTCTCTTCAGAAAGTAACAGCTAACACTGGGAATGCTTGGATGTGAGAAATACCTATCAGTGTGTGTAGGAGAATCTAGTTTCATTATTCAGCAGACAACCCGACTCCCCCCCACCTTTTCAAAAGCATATTGACAGAGTACATATAACAGTGCAAGGATACAAAAACAAAGATGACAGTAAATCCTATATCTGTTATCTGCGTGCACGGCAGCTGTTTGAGACTGCACGGCACATGGGTCTTAGACCTGGAATTATGTGGTTCCTAGGCCAATAGGTTATGATGTTAAATCAATCATTCTTAATGTAATGTTCCAACAATTCTCTTTTTTAAAATGAAAACCTTTTGCACAATAAAATTCATCATCATTTTCCACATAACCAAATGAGACTTCAGTGCCTGTAATTGCCAGCAATCTTGGTGCTACAGACCCTTTGCATTTTCTTAACACAACAACACAGGTACAAGATTTGCATATACCTCTTTGGTTATTTATCAATTCAAACTGGTTATCAGCATTAGAACATATCTTGGCCATGCGCCACCTTTATAAAACGGCTCTATTTTCTTAATAAACATGCATTAGTACTTGCACAATTTAAAGTTTTCTGCATACTTGATTAATTCCCCCTGTGCACTTGTGCCAAATTATCTGAAATTATTTACCCACAATTCAACAATATAACATACATCAACAATATAACATAATTCAACAATATAACATAATTCAACAATATAACATAATTCAACAATATAACATACATGTATGGTACCTTAAAAAAAATTTCTTCTGACTGACGCTGGGCTCTTTAAGATATTCTCTGACCTTCTCGACTGGACTCTCCCCTTGATTTACACAGGAAGCGCTGAGTTCAAGTGAGCAGGTAGAAATCTACACAATAAATCTCACTTACCGGTTTTTTTTTTGTTATCAGCGGTTCCTGAAAGATCAGAGGATTTATTGCCAGTGGAGGAGATGCTGGAATATCCCGGACGATGCTCCCAAATGATAGGGTATGTTAACCTATTCAGGTCTGATTATGAACTCTCTTCAGTCATCAGTCAGAATGCTGTTCTCCTTTAGCAACCGGTTGGAGGTCAATGAATGATAAGATGACACAAATTTATGCGTAACCGAAGCAAATCATAAGTGACCCGCTTGAGGGCCGTCATGGCTTTATTATTTATAGCTTGAACACAAAGGGTTTATGCTTGCCAATACATTTTAGCCAATCAGAATACACCATGTATGTCTTGAATACATCGATTGTCATACAATGTTAGAAGTGGCAACTAGGACAGCCTTGAAAATGGTTATTATTTCGTTTATCAGTCTTTCGGACATAAACTCAAAAGATTTCTTTCTTTATTCTTCTCAATTAGCCTTGGATATATCTGGTGTTGCTTTGTCCGTCCTGGATACATTTCCAATACATTTAATGTTGCATTTGTCTTGTACAAGTCATGCCTTAAAACAAGATTATTCAGCAAATATAGTATTCTGACCAGCTCTGCACATTTTTCTTAAGGACATATCAACTCATTTTGTGATTAACAGTAAATATCTTAATAAATGCGAAAAACGTGAATCAATATATATATATATACTATACTGCGGAAGCTCCTACACTATCACAGACATATATGAGGTACCCAGCTGCCGACGGGCTTGCAATATACGTAACGGCCGTAAAGTGTGTGCCTGGCTTTAGACTTGCCCACTTGACTTTTTTGACCACGCCCCTTTCCCATGAACATTTTTGGCGCGTGCTGTAGGAGCGCACTGGCCCTGTTTTATATATGTGGGGTAGGGGGGCGCCGATGCTGTTTCTTGCACACAGCACTAAAATGTCTAGTTACGACACTGACTCCAGTATTACCTATTAATGTCATAAGTGTGACTTCATACAGATAAGCAAATATGTATCCGTATTCTACACGGCCGAGTCACATTGCTATGTCCACCAACTACATGTGACGTCAGCAGCGCGTATCCCATGCGGTACGCGTTGTGCGCTGGCTTGGTGGGTATATAAGGTGTGTGATAGGGCGTCTGCACACATATCACTCGTTGCTGTCA
Source organism: Pseudophryne corroboree (assembly GCF_028390025.1). Classification (NCBI taxonomy): domain Eukaryota; kingdom Metazoa; phylum Chordata; class Amphibia; order Anura; family Myobatrachidae; genus Pseudophryne; species Pseudophryne corroboree. The sequence goes on from NC_086444.1 coordinate 1,229,177,235, forward strand.
TGGGTAAAAGGGGCGATTTATCCGAGTTGCAGAAACGGATGATTCTCGGCTTTCGGGCCAAGGGCGGCGGTGTCTCTGACACAGCGCAGTGCGTGACCTGTCCGCGTGCTGCTGCGGTGAAGATGTATCGTGACTGGACAAATGGAACCATTGCGAATAACCGATTTTGGCTTTAGTAAATCTGAGAATTTTCGAATCGACTGAAAATCAAAACTGACTGTTAGTAAATATACCCCACGACATCTTTCTCATTACCAATATTTTAGCCTCTAAAAGGCACAGTATTTAGCACCGAGTATTATGGCGACTGCAGTGCGTTACCCCTGAGTAGTGATTAGGGGAACCTTACTGATAATCATTATTGTGCTTCTGGGATTTTATTGTTAACTTCTATTTAGTTCCTATAACACAGGGCCTAATTCAGAGCTGATCGCTGGGCTGCGTTTTTTGCAGTCCTGCGATCAGATAGTCGTCGCCTACAGGGGGAGTGTATTTTCGCTGTGCAAGTGTGTGATGCTATGTGTTAAGAGCTGCTAAAAAGCAGTGTGTGCCGTCTGTGCGCAGCCCAGGACTTACTCTTCCAGTGCGATTTAATCCTGCTGATCAGGGCCGGAGCTGACGTCACACACCCTCCCTGACAACGCTTGAGCCCGTCTGCATTTTTCCGGACACTCCCTGAAAACGGTCAGTTGCCACCCGCAAACAGCCTCTTCCTGTCAATCACCTTGCAAGTGCCTGTGCAAATGGATCCTTCGCACCAATCCGTCACTGACCGCCGATGCCCGTTGTAGCCGTCCGGCGCGCATACGCATTGCGGCTCAGACGCATGCTGCAGGAGACTCCTGAAAGAGCAGCAATCTCCCTGACTCCCTGAATACACCAGCAATCTCCCTGAAATCAGAGCTACATACATTCACATGGGATCATCAGCGCCATTTCCCTGCACTGGTTATAAGGTACAATGATCCCTATGGAAATCGCCGCCAAAATGGCCGCGGTTGCCACAATGCCGGAGTCTACAGTGCCGTACAGAGGAGGGGGCCCACCTGGAGGTGCACACGGGCCCCCTCCTCTGTAGAAACGCCCCTGTATGTCATGTATATGCCCCCCCTCTCAGATGTAGCAGTACGCGCCCGCGCTGATAGGTGTTACTGTCACAATGTCCCTGACAGGCTTTTTCTAAAGTAGACAAGTATGACCTATGATCCACCTGTCTCTCCCAATTACATACCTCCCAACATCCGGAGGTATGAAGTCGGGCCCCCTTGTGCGGCGAAGAGGGGTGGCCAGTTGAAAGGGGGCGTGGCTTCACATGAATGCTGGGATCGTGAGTCACGCCTCCCATTTTCGTCACAGTGGGGGCACGGCCATGGCCCCAGTTCCTCTGGCTCACTGGAACAGACGCTGTGCGCCGCTCTGCTGTAACTAACTATGAAGTAATTTGTCCCTGCAGTCATCGGTTGGTCATACAAGTAATATAAGCACCAAATGCCCTATTAGATTCTCCACATCCAGACTGAATGATGATACCTATACATTGCAACAACGCATTTATCCAACTCCACCCCTATAAAATGATGACCTCGCAGGGATACAGGAGCGGGATGTCTAGCAATAGCACTAGATGTTGTACCATTTCCTGCCTGTAGGTGGAGATAGAGGACAGGAAAGCTGAGCACTCAGCAAGGACCCACATGCCTGGACATGTTCTATAACCTCACTGTACAGACAGCTCCTGGAGCGTGGCCACCATGCTCTGATCCAACGCTTGTGGGTCACTATTGTCTCCTTATTTGTCGTTTTCTAAGAACAAGTTTCAGATTTGTTTAATGTTGATCAATGGTGAAATTTCCAAATAAATCCGGTCTGCTTCCCCAATGCAAGACAATACTCTGCGACCAACGCCGAAGAGGGTAAATACTTATTTACAGCGTCTACCTACCCCAGCCACTTACCTACACAAGTCACTTACCTACCCCAGCCACTTACCTACACAAGTCACTTAACACAGCCAGTTGCCTACCTACGCTACGTACCTACCCGAGCCACTCACCTAACCCTGTCATTTACCTACCCAAGCCACTTACGGGGTCTATGTATTAAGCCTTGGAGAGAGATAAAGTACCAGCCAATCAGCTTCTGTCACTTTATAGGCTATGTTTGAAAAATGTCTGATTGACCCCCATAAAACCAAGTCACTGTCTTACCCCGGCCAGTTACCTACACAGGCTACTGACCTACCCAAGCCAGTAGCCTACCCCAGCCACTTATCTACCATAGTCACCTACCTACCCAAGTCACTTACTTAACCCAGCCACTTACCTACCCAAGTCAATCACCTACAAAAGGCAATTACCTGCCCCAGCTACAGACCTACCCAAGCTACTTGCCTACCCTAGCCACTTACCTACCATAGTCACTTACCCACCCAAGTCACTCACTGGTGAAGGAATAATATCACTGGTGCTGGAATTAGATCACAGGTGCAGGAATTAGATCACTGGTGCAGAAATTAGATCACAGGTGCTTTAATTAGATCACTGGTGCAGGAATAATATCACAGGTGCAGGAATTAGATCACTGGTGCTGGAATTAGATCACTGGTGCATAAATTAGATCACTGGTGCTGGAATTAGATCACGGGTGCAGGAATTAGATCACTGGTGCTGTAATTAGATCACTGGTGCAGGAATAATATCACAGGTGCAGGAATTAGATCACTGGTGCAGAAATTAGATCACTGGTGCAGGAATAAGATCACTGGTGCAGGAATAAGATCACTGGTGCAGGAATAAGATCACTGGTGCAGGAATAAGATCACTGGTGCAGGAATAAGATCACTGGTGCAGGAATAAGATAACTGGTGCAGGAATTAGATCACAGGTGCAGGAATTAGATCACATGTACAGGATTTAGATCACTGGTGCAGGAATTTTATCACTAGTGCAGGAATTAGATCACGCGTGCAGGATTTGGATCACAGGTGCAGGAATTATGTCACTGGTGCAGGAATTATATCACTGATGCAGGAATTATGTCAGAGGTGCAGAAATGATATCACTGGTGCAGGAATTATATCACATGTGCAGGAACTATATCACATGTGCAGGAAGTATGATTATGTCCTAGTGCAGGAATTTTATAACGTGCTGGAATTATATCACATGTGCATGAATTATATCACTGGTGCAGGAATTATATCACATGTGCAGGAAGTATGATTATATCCTGGTGCAGGAATTATATCACTGGTACTAGAATTAGATCACATGTGCAGGAATTTCATCTCTGGTGCAGGAATTATATCACTGGTGCAGGAATTAGATCACAGGTACAGGAATTTTATAACTGGAGCAGGAATTATATGACTGGTGCAGGAATTATATAACATGTGCAGGAATTTTATCACAGGAGCAGGAATTATATGACTGGTGCAGGAATTATATAACATGTGCAGGAATTTTATCACTGGTGCAGAAATTATATACCTGGTGCAGGAATTTTATCACTGGTGCAGGAATTATATCAGAGGTGCAGGAATTAGATCTCTGGTGCAGGAATTAGATCACAGGTGCAAGAATTAGATCACAGGTGCAGAAATTATATCACATGTGCAGGAATTATATCACTGGTGCAGGAATTATATCACATGTGCAGGAAGTATGATTATATCAGTGGTGCTGGAATTATATCACATGTGCTGGATTTATATTACTGGTGCAGGAATTAGATCACATGTGCAGGAAGTATGATTATATCACTGGTGCAGGAATTAGATTACAGGTCCAGGAATTAGATCTCTGGTGCTGGATTTATATTACTGGTGCAGGAATTAGATCACAAGTGCAGGAAGTATGATTATATCACTGGTGTAGGAATTAGATCACATGTGCTGGACTTAGATCACTGGTGCAGGAAGTATGATTATATCACTGGTGCAGGAATTTAGATCACAGGTGCGGGAATTATGGGCCTAATTTAGAGTTGATCGCAGCAGCAAATATGTTAACAGTTGGGCAAAACCATGTGCACAGCAGGCGGGCAGATATAACATGTGCAGAGAGAGTTAGATTTGGGTGGGGTGTGTTCAAACTGAAATCTAAATTGCAGTGTAACAATAAAGCAGCCAGTATTTACTCTGCACAGAAACAAAATAACCCACCAAATCTAACTCTCTCTGCACATGTTACATATACCCCCACCTTACTGCTGTGCACATGGGGGGTCATTCCGAGTTGATCGCTAGCTGCATTTGTTCGCAGCACAGCGATCAGGCTAAAAAATGGCAGTTCTGCGCATGCATATGCGGCGCAATGCGCACGGGCACAACAAATTATGTAGTTTTGCACAGGGTCTAGCGATGCATTTCAGTGGCACTGGTTGCCGCAGAGTGATTGACATGAAGTGGGCGTTTCTGGGTGGCAACTGACCGTTTTCAGAGAGTGTTTGGAAAAACGCAGGCGTGCCAGGGAAAATGCAGGCGTAGCTGGGCGAACGCTGGGCGGGTGTGTGATGTCAAAGCCAGAACTGAATAGTCTGAAGTGATCGTAAGTGCTGAGTAGGTTTTGAGCTACTCTGAAACTACACAGAAAAATTTGGGGGCGCTCTGCGATAAAAATGTTTGCACTTCTGCTAAGCTAAAATACACTCCCAGTGGGCAGTGGCATAGTGTTTGCACGGCTGCTAAAAACTGCTAGCGAGCGATCAACTCGGAATGACCCCCATGGTTTTACCCAACTGCTAACAAATTTGCTACTGCGATCAACTCTGAATTACCCCCTATATCACATGTGCAGGAAGTATGATTATATCACTGGTGCAGGAATTATATCACTAGTGCAGGATTTAGATCACAGGTGCAGGAATTAGATCGCTGGAGGAGGAATTACATCACTGGTGCAGGAATTAGATCACATGTGCCAGAATTAGATCACAAGAGCAGAAATTAGATCATAGGTGCAAGAATTATATCACAGGTGCAGGAATTAGATCAAAGGTGTCAGAATTAGACCACATGTGCAGGAATTAGATCACAGGTGCAGGAATTAAATCACAGGTGCAGGTATTAGAACACCGTTGCAGGGGGTGGTCTTCAGTACGCCGGCTGTCGGGATCCCGGCGCACAGTATACCGGCGCCGGAATCCCGACAGCCGGCATACCGACACTTATTCTCCCTTGTGGGGGTCCACGACCCCCCTGGAGGGAGAATAAAATAGCGTGGCAAGCGCAGCGAGCCCACAAGGGGCTCATTTGCGCTCGCCACACTGTCGGTATGCCGGCGGTCGGGCTTCCGGCGCGTTTTGCTGGTCGCCGGGAGCCCGACCGCCGGCATACCATACTACGGTTCTGGTATGAAAATGGTCGACCATGTTATGGTCGACAGTCATTAGGTCGACCACTATTGGTCAACATTGACATGGTCAACATGGACACATGGTCGACACATGGAAATGGTCGACACGTGAAAGGACGACACATGAAAAGGTCGACATGAGTTTTTTACTTTTTTTGGTGTCGCTTTTTGCGTAAAGTGACTGGGAACCCCAATTAGTGCACTGCGTCCCCTCGCATGGCTCGCTTTGCTCGCCATGCTTCGGGCATGGTGCCTTCGCTCCGCTACCGCTTCGCTCGGCACAGATTACCGTTCCAATCGTAGTCCACGTGGATCGTAAAGTATGGAAAAGTTCCCCAAAAGAAAAAAAAGTAAAAAAACTCATGTCGACCTTTTCATGTGTCGACCATTTTCATGTGTCGACCATGTGTCCATGTTGACCATGTCAATGTCGACCAATAGTGGTCGACCTAATGACTGTCGACCATAACATGGTCGACCATGTGAACGGATACCCCATACTACACCCGTTGCAGGAATTAGATCACTGGTGCAGGAATTAGATCACTGGTGCAGGAATTAGATCACAGGTGCATGAATTAGATCACAGGTGCAGGAATTATATCATTGGTGCTGGAATTAGATCACTTGTGCAGGAATTAGATGTAAGTACTGGAATTAGATCACAGGTGGAGGAATTAGATAGCTGTGCAGGAATTAGATCATTAGTGCAGGAATTAGATTACAGGTGCGGGAATTAGTTCACAGGTGCAGGAATTAGATCACAGGTGCGGGAATTAGATCACAGGTGCAGGAATTAGATCCCAGGTGCGGGAATTAGATCCCAGCTGCGGGAATTAGATCACAGGTGCAGCAATTAAATCACAGGTGCGGGAATTAGATCCCAGGTGCTGGAATTAGATGTAAGTACTGTACTGTGTGTGTTTGCTGGATGAAGTGGAATATTTATAGCACTGGTGCAGGAATTATATCACTGGTGCAGGAATTGTATGAATTATATCACTGGTGCATGATTTAGTTCACAGGTGCAGGAATTATATCACAGGTGCAGGAATTAGATCACATGTGCAGGAATTAGATCACATGTGAAGGAATTAGATCACTGGTGCTGGAATGAGACCACAGGTGCAGGAATTAGATCACTGGTGAAGAAATTATATCACTGCACTGGTGCAGGAATTAAATCACAGGTGCAGGTATTAGAACACCGTTGCAGGAATTAGATCACAGGTGCAGGAATTAGATCACATGTGCATGAATTAGATCACTGGTGCAGGAATTAGATCACAGGTGGAGGAATTAGATAGCTGTGCAGGAATTAGATCATTAGTGCAGGAATTAGATTACAGGTGCGGGAATTAGTTCACAGGTGCAGGAATTAGATCACAGGTGCGGGAATTAGATCACTGGTGCAGGAATTAGATCACAGGTGAAGAAATTAGATCACTGGTGCAGGAATTAAATCACAGGTGCAGGTATTAGAACACCGTTGCAGGAATTAGATCACAGGTGCATGAATTAGATCACAGGTGCATGAATTAGATCACAGGTGCAGGAATTATATCACTGGTGCAGGAATTATATGAATTATATCACTGGTGCATGATTTAGATCACAGGTGCAGGAATTATATCATTGGTGCAGGAATTAGATCACAGGTGCAGGAATTAGATCACATGTGCAGGAATTAGATCACAGGTACATGAATTAGATGCAGGAATTATATCACTGGTGCAGGAATTATATGAATTATATCACTGGTGCAGGAATTATATCACTGGTGCAGGAATTACATCACTGGTGCAGGAATTATATCACAGGTGCAGGAATTAGATCACAGGTGCAGGAATTAGATCACATGTGAAGGAATTAGATCACTGGTGCTGGAATTAGACCACAGGTGCAGGAATTAGATCACTGGTGAAGAAATTATATCACTGGTGCAGTAATTAAATCACAGGTGCAGGTATTAGAACACCGTTGCAGGAATTAGATCACAGGTGCAGGAATTAGATCACATGTGCATGAATTAGATCACTGGTGCAGGAATTAGATCACAGGTGGAGGAATTAGATAGCTGTGCAGGAATTAGATCATCAGTGCAGGAATTAGATTACAGGTGCGGGAATTAGTTCACAGGTGCAGGAATTAGATCACAGGTGCGGGAATTAGATCACAGGTGCAGGAATTAGATCACAGGTGCTGGAATTAGATCCCAGGTGCGGGAATTAGATCACAGGTGCAGCAATTAGATCACAGGTGCGGGAATTAGATCCCAGGTGCAGGAATTAGATGTAAGTACTGTACTGTGTGTGTTTGCTGGCTGAAGTGGAATATTTATAGCACTGGTGCAGGAATTATATCACTGGTGCAGGAATTAAATCACAGGTGCAGGTATTAGAACACCGTTGCAGGAATTATATCACAGGTGCAGGAATTAGATCACATGTGCATGAATTAGATCACTGGTGCAGGAATTAGATCACAGGTGGAGGAATTAGATAGCTGTGCAGGAATTAGATCATCAGTGCAGGAATTAGATTACAGGTGCGGGAATTAGTTCACAGGTGCAGGAATTAGATCACAGGTGCGGGAATTAGGTCACAGGTGCGGGAATTAGATCACAGGTGCAGGAATTAGATCACAGGTGTGGGAATTAGATCCCAGGTGCGGGAATTAGATCACAGGTGCGGGAATTAGATCACAGGTGCGGGAATTAGATCCCAGGTGCAGGAATTAGATGTAAGTACTGTACTGTGTGTGTTTGCTGGCTGAAGTGGAATATTTATAGCACTGGTGCAGGAATTATATCACTGGTGCAGGAATTAAATCACAGGTGCAGGTATTAGAACACCGTTGCAGGAATTAGATCACAGGTGCAGGAATTAGATCACATGTGCATGAATTAGATCACTGGTGCAGGAATTAGCTCACAGGTGGAGGAATTAGATAGCTGTGCAGGAATTAGATCATCAGTGCAGGAATTAGATTACAGGTGCGGGAATTAGTTCACAGGTGCAGGAATTAGATCACAGGTGCGGGAATTAGGTCACAGGTGCGGGAATTAGATCACAGGTGCAGGAATTAGATCACAGGTGTGGGAATTAGATCCCAGGTGCGGGAATTAGATCACAGGTGCAGCAATTAGATCACTGGTGCAGGAATTAGATCCCAGGTGCAGGAATTAGATGTAAGTACTGTACTGTGTGTGTTTGCTGGCTGAAGTGGAATATTTATAGCACTGGTTGCCACATATTTACACATAATATTCCGGGCACGTTGCCACCTGTGTAGTCAGCCATCTGCTGCTTCCTTTGTGTAATCTTCTCACTTCACAGTCATTATTTTGTGCACGGTAGAAACAAACCTTATTATATGACAACATAAACTGTGACATTCACGCCGATCCCACAGGCGGCCCTGGTAGGTGTGACGGATGAGTGTAATTTCTACACGTTAGTGTCCCCAATTGTGGGGGGCCCTGTATACTGCACATCAATGGGGCCACAGCAGTGACGTGCGGTGAAATCTGGCTCTGGTACTAGCCAGTGCCTCCTCAGCCATTTACCTCACCGCATGTTCCTGGGCAACAGGGAGTACTTGGGGGATATGAGGGTATACCTTTAATTTGTCGGCTGTCGGGATCCCGGCAGTCAGCATACCGACGCTGGAATCCCGACAGCTGGCAATGCCGACAGCCGGAATACCGGCGAAACAGGACTATTCCCACTCATGGGTGTCCACGACACACATAAACTTGTGGCGAGCGCAGCAAGCCCGCAAAGGGGTATCTTTGCGCTCGTCCCGCTGCCGGCATTCTGGCGGCCGGGATGTCGCTGTTGGTATATTGACTAACGGACCCTCTCAGGATCAGTATGATTCAATTCTCCTGTTACTGATCTTTATGGTGGTTGGGCAGCGTCAGTTGGAGGGACATTGGCCCTCATTCTGATCAGATAGTCGCCGCCTATGGGGGAGTGTATTTTTGCTTTGCAAGTGTGCGAATGCTTGTGCAGCCGAGCGGGATGAAAAAGTTTTGTGCAGTTTCTGAGCTGCCCAGGACTTACTCAGCCGCTGCGATCACTTCAGCCTGTCCGGGACCGAAATTGACGTCAGACACCCGCCCTGCAAACGCCTGGACACGCCTGCGTTTTTCCAACCACTCCCAGAAAACGGTCAGTTGCCACCCACAAACACCCTCTTCCTGTCAATCACCTTGCGATCGGCTATGCGAATGGATTCTTCGTTAAATCCATCGCTCAGCAACGATCCGCTTTGTACCTGGTGCATACGCATGCGCAGTTCTGACCTGATCGCTGCGCTGCAAAAAATGGCAGGGAGTGATCAATTTGGAATGACCCCTAATGTCAGGTGGAGGGGGAGAGGCATCATCAGGTGGAGGGGGAGGGGCAGCGTCAGGTGGAGGGGGAGAGGCATCATCAGGTGGAGGGGGAGGGGCAGCGTCAGGTGGAGGGGGAGGGGCAGCGTCAGGTGGAGGGGGAGGGGCAGTGTCAGGTGGAGGGGGAGAGGCATCATCAGGTGGAGGGGGAGGGGCAGCATCAGGTGGAGGGGGAGGGGCAGCGTCAGGTGATGGGGAGGGGCAGTGTCAGGTGGAGGGGCATCGTTAGGTAGAGGGGCAGTGTCAGGTGGAGTGGCAGCATCAGGTGGAGGGGGAGGAGCAGCGTCAGGTGGAGGGGGAGGGGCAGTGTCAGGTGGAGGGGGAGGGGCAGTGTCAGGTGGAGGGGCATCGTCAGGTAGAGGGGCAGTGTCAGGTGGAGGTGCAGCATCAGGTGGAGGGGCATCATCAGGTGGAGGAGGAGGGGCAGCGTCAGGTGGAGGGGGATGGGCAGTGTCAGGTGGAGGGGGAGAGGCATCATCAGGTGGAGGGGGAGGGGCAGCATCAGGTGGAGGGGGAGGGGCAGCGTCAGGTGATGGGGAGGGGCAGTGTCAGGTGGAGGGGCATCGTTAGGTAGAGGGGCATCGTCAGATAGAGGGGCAGCATCAGGTGGAGAGGCATCATCAGGTGGAGGGGGAGGGACAGCGTCAGGTGGAGGGGGAGGGGCAGTGTCAGGTGGAGGGGCATCGTCAGGTAGAGGGGCAGTGTCAGGTGGAGGTGCAGCATCAGGTGGAGGGGCATCATCAGGTGGAGGAGGAGGGGCAGCGTCAGGTGGAGGGGGATGGGCAGTGTCAGGTGGAGGGGGAGAGGCATCATCAGGTGGAGGGGGAGGGGCAGCGTCAGGTGGAGGGGGAGGGGCAGCATCAGGTGGATGGGGAGGGGCAATGTCAGGTGGAGGGGCATCGTCAGGTAGAGGGGCACTGTCAGGTGGAGGGGCAGCATCAGGTGGAGGGGAGGAGCAGCGTCAGGTGGAGGGGGAGGGGCAGTGTCAGGTGGAGGGGCATCGTCAGATAGAGGGGCAGCATCAGGTGGAGAGGCATCATCAGGTGGAGGGGGAGGGGCAGTGTCAGGTGGAGGGGGAGGGGCAGTGTCAGGTGGAGGGGCATCGTCAGGTAGAGGGGCAGTGTCAGGTGGAGGGGCAGCATCAGGTGGAGGGGCATCATCAGGTGGAGGAGGAGGGGCAGCGTCAGGTGGAGGGGGAGGGGCAGCGTCAGGTGGAGGGGGAGGGGCAGCGTCAGGTGGATGGGGAGGGGCAGTGTCAGGTGGAGGGGCATCGTCAGGTAGAGGGGCAGTGTCAGGTGGAGGGGCAGCATCAGGTGGAGGGGGAGGAGCAGCGTCAGGTGGAGGGGGAGGGGCAGTGTCAGGTGGAGGGGGAGGGGCAGTGTCAGGTGGAGGGGCATCGTCAGATAGAGGGGCAGCATCAGGTGGAGAGGCATCATCAGGTGGAGGGGGAGGGGCAGCGTCAGGTGGAGGGGGAGGGGCAGTGTCAGGTGGAGGGGCATCGTCAGGTAGAGGGGCAGTGTCAGGTGGAGGGGCAGCATCAGGTGGAGGGGCATCATCAGGTGGAGGAGGAGGGGCAGCGTCAGGTGGAGGGGGGGGCAGTGTCAGGTGGAGGGGGAGGGGCAGCGTCAGGTGGAGGGGGAAGGGCAGCGTCAGGTGGATGGGGAGGGGCAGTGTCAGGTGGAGGGGCATCGTCAGGTAGAGGGGCACTGTCAGGTGGAGAGGCATCATCAGGTGGAGGGGGAGGGGCAGCGTCAGGTGGAGGGGGAGGGGCAGTGTCAGGTGGAGGGGCATCGTCAGGTAGAGGGGCAGTGTCAGGTGGAGGGGCAGCATCAGGTGGAGGGGCATCATCAGGTGGAGGAGGAGGGGCAGCGTCAGGTGGAGGGGGAGGGGCAGTGTCAGGTGGAGGGGCATCGTCAGATGGAGGGGCAGCATCAGGTGGAGGGGCAGCATCAGGTGGTGGGGTAAGGGTGGTGTGAGGTGGAGGGGCAGGTGGAGGGGCAGCGTCAGGTGGAGGGGCAGTATCAGGTGGAGGGGCAGCATCAGGTGGAGGGGCAGTGTCAGTTGGAGGGGCGGTGTGAGGTGGAGGTGGAGGGGCGGTGTGAGGTGGAGGGGCAGCGTCAGGTGGGGGAGCATTGTGAGGTGGAGGGGGAGGGGCAGTGTCAGGTGGGGGAGCATTGTGAGGTGGAAGGGCAGTGTCAGGTGGAGGGGGGGGCAGTGTCAGGTGAAGGGGGAGGGGCGGTCTGAAGGGGAGGAGCAGTTTGAGGGGGAGGGGAGGGGCAGTGTCAGGTGGAGGGGCATCATCAGGTGGAGGGGGAGGGGCAGCATCAGGTGGAGGGGGAGGGGCAGCATCAGGTGGAGGGACAGCATCAGCAGACCAGCAATCTCCCTGATTTCACCTCACCCCCATTATGCAGCTGTTACATTCTTGGGGGGAAAAGAGAAATCAGAGCTACATACATTCACATGGGATCATCAGCGCCATTTCCCTGCACTGGGTATAAGGCACAATGATCCCTATGGCTACATGCATTTTACATAAGGTTTCTCGTGGCCACTTACAGCATATGGAACCAGTGGCGGATTTAGCGGGGGGCGATTAGGGCGAACGCCCCCCCTAGATATACCGCCACCGGGATGGAGGCCGGGTCCCGCCGCGGTATTGGGAACTGGTGGAGAGCGGTGCAGCGCGGCGGGGGACGAGGAGAGAGAGAGCGTCCTCACGCGCGTACAGCAGCTTCTGTTCTGACCACGCCCCCTCCTCCCTGTACGCGCGTGAGGACGCTCTCTCTCTCTCCTCGTCCCCCGCCGCGCTGCACCGCTCTCCACCAGTTCCCAATAACGCGGCGGGACCCGGCCTCCAGTGTGTGCCATCTATGAGTAGGTGTCTCGTGTGTGTGTGTCTGTGTGGTGGTGGGGGGTAAAGGTGTCCCCTGTGTCCCCTGTGTCCCATTTCTCCCCCCTCTTCTCCCTGCATTATTTTGCCTAATTCAGTGTGCTATATTGTGAATTTTGGCTCATTCTGCTTGCTATATTGTGAATTTTGGCTCATTCAGCGTTCTATAATGTGAATTTTGGCTCATTCTGCTTGCTATATTGTGAATTTTGGCTCATTCAGCGTTCTATAATGTGAATTTTGGCTCATTCTGCTTGCTATAATGTGAATTTCGGCTCATTCAGCGTGCTATAATGTGAATTTTGGCTCATTCTGCTTGCTATATTGTGAATTTTGGCTCATTCAGTGTGCTACGATGTGAATTTCGGCTCATTCAGTGTGCTACAATGTGAATTTCAGCTCATTCAGTGTGCTACAATGTGAATTTTAGCTCATTCAGTGTGCTACGATGTGAATTTCGGCTCATTCAGTGTGCTATGATGTGAATTTCGGCTCATTCACTGTGCTATAATGTGAATTTCGGCTCATTCAGTGTGCTATAATGTGAATTACGGCTCATTCAGTGTGCTATAATGTGAATTACGGCTCATTCAGTGTGCTATAATGTGAATTTCGGCTCAATCTGTGTGCTATAATGTGAATTTTGGATCATACAGTGTGCTATAATGTGAATTTCAGCTCATACAGTGTGCTATAATGTGAATTTCGGCTCATTCTGTGTGCTGTAGAAACAGAATTTGTCGGCAGATAAGAACCACTTGGCCCATCTAGTCTGCCCCTTTTTTTTTTTTTACATTATTTTTATCTCTAACCTTATGTGATCCTTATTTCTTTGTAAGAATATCCTTATGTCTATCCCATGCATATTTAAATTGCCCTAGTGTCTTAGCCTCTACCACCTCTGATGGAAGGAATGGCGATTCGCCAGTCTGTATCACCAGTGCGCAGGGTTCTCTCCACTAACTGGCAACATTTTATTAGTAATGGCAACAATAGGAAATTTTAGAAGCGAACGGGAAGGGTATTACTAAGTGGGATGGGCTATGATTAGGGGGAGGAGTTATAATTCTTAAACCGCCCCCCCTAAAAGTTAAGTCTAGATCCGCCACTGTATGGAACTTCTTGTAAAACACAATACACATCCTGCAACATATCAGCGTCTTTTCTTCACCAAGTAGAATGTAAGGTCTCATGAGCAGGGCCCTCTTCCCTCATGTGCTTATTCTTTTTCTTACTTTAATAATCTTCAACTGTACCACATCCAGCAGTCTTCTGCCACCTGATACTTATTCCAGTGTCATCTGCTGATGTAACTATGTTTATTTTAGTGATGAGCGGGTTCGGTTCCTCGGAATCCGAACCCCCCCGAACTTCACCCATTTTACATGGGTCCGAGGCAGACTCGGATTCTCCCGTATTGCTCGGTTAACCCGAGCGCGCCCGAACGTCATCATCCCGCTGTCGGATTCTCGCGAGATTCGGATTCTATATAAGGAGCCGCGCGTCGCCGCCATTTTTCACTCGTGCATTGGAGATGATAGTGAGAGGACGTGGCTGGCGTCCTCTCACTTTGTTTCAGGGGGCTGCAAATATTTTTATTCTGGGGACCAGCAGTATTATAGGAGAAGTACAGTGCAGAGTTTTGCTGACCAGTGACCACCAGTATTATACGTTCTCTGCCTGAAAAACGCTCCATATCTGTGCTCAGTGTGCTGCATATATCTGTGCTCACACTGCTTTATTGTGGGGACTGGGGACCAGCAGTATTATATAGGAGGAGTACAGTGCAGAGTTTTGCTGACCAGTGACCGCCAGTATTATACGTTCTCTGCCTGAAAAACACTCCATATCTGTGCTCAGTGTGCTGCATATATCTGTGCTCACACTGCTTTATTGTGGGGACTGGGGACCAGCAGTATTATATAGGAGGAGTACAGTGCAGAGTTTTGCTGACCAGTGACCACCAGTATTATACGTTCTCCGCCTGAAAAACGCTCCATATCTGTGCTGCATTGTAGTATATAGTAGGAGTACAGTGCATAATTTTGCTGACCACCAGTATATAATATATAGGAGTATGGTACAGAAGGCCACTGCTCTACCTACCTCTGTGTCGTCAAGTATACTATCCATCCATACCTGTGGTGCATTTCAGTTTTGCACAGTTTGCTGACCACCAGTATATAATATATAGCAGTACGGTACAGTAGGCCACTGCTCTACCTACCTCTGTGTCATCAAGTATACTATCCATCCATACCTGTGGTGCATTTCAGTTTTGCACAGTTTGCTGACCACCAGTATATAATATATAGCAGTACGGTACAGTAGGCCACTGCTCTACCTACCTCTGTGTCGTCAAGTATACTATCCATCCATACCTGTGGTGCATTTCAGTTTTGCACAGTTTGCTGACCACCAGTATGTAATATATAGCAGTACGGTACAGTAGGCCACTGCTCTACCTACTTCTGTGTCGTCAAGTATACTATCCATCCATACCTGTGGTGCATTTCAGTTTTGCACAGTTTGCTGACCACCAGTATATAATCTATAGCAGTACGGTACAGTAGGCCACTGCTCTACCTACCTCTGTGTCGTCAAGTATACTATCCATCCATACCTGTGGTGCATTTCAGTTTTGCACAGTTTGCTGACCACCAGTATATAATATATAGCAGTACGGTACAGTAGGCCACTGCTCTACCTACCTCTGTGTCGTCAAGTATACTATCCATCCATACCTGTGGTGCATTTCAGTTTTGCACAGTATATATAGTAGTAGGCCATTGCTATTGATACTGGCATATAATTCCACACATTAAAAAATGGAGAACAAAAATGTGGAGGGTAAAATAGGGAAAGATCAAGATCCACTTCCACCTCGTGCTGAAGCTGCTGCCATTAGTCATGGCCGAGACGATGAAATGCCATCAACGTCGTCTGCCAAGGCCGATGCCCAATGTCATAGTAGAGAGCATGTAAAATCCAAAACACTAAAGTTCAGTAAAATGACCCAAAAATCTAAATTAAAAGCGTCTGAGGAGAAGCGTAAACTTGCCAATATGCCATTTACGACACGGAGTGGCAAGGAACGGCTGAGGCCCTGGCCTATGTTCATGGCTAGTGGTTCAGCTTCACATGAGGATGGAAGCACTCATCCTCTCGCTAGAAAACTGCAGTGCCACTCCTAGATGGGCCAGGTGTTTGTGTCGGCCACTTGGGTCGCTTAGCTTAGTCACACAGCTACCTCATTGCGCCTCTTTTTTTCTTTGCATCATGTGCTGTTTGGGGACTATTTTTTTGAAGTGCCATCCTGTCTGACACTGCAGTGCCACTCCTAGATGGGCCAGGTGTTTGTGTCGGCCACTTGTGTCGCTTAGCTTAGTCACACAGCTACCTCATTGCACCTCTTTTTTTCTTTGCATCATGTGCTGTTTGGGGACTATTTTTTTGAAGTGCCATCCTGTCTGACACTGCAGTGCCACTCATAGATGGGCCAGGTGTTTGTGTCGGCCACTTGGGTCGCTTAGCTTAGTCATCCAGCGACCTCGGTGCAAATTTTAGGACTAAAAATAATATTGTGAGGTGTGAGGTGTTCAGAATAGACTGGAAATGAGTGGAAATTATGGTTATTGAGGTTAATAATACTATGGGATCAAAATGACCCCCAAATTCTATGATTTAAGCTGTTTTTGAGGGTTTTTTGTAAAAAAAAACCGAATCCAAAACACACCCGAATCCGACCAAAAAATTTCAGGGAGGTTTTGCCAAAACGCGTCCGAATCCAAAACACGGCCGCGGAACCGAATCCAAAACCAAAACACAAAACCCGAAAAATGTCCGGTGCACATCACTAGTTTATTTACCCTGTACTTGTCCTATACTGTCATCAACTGTAAGTTGCTGTTTTCCTGTTTGATTATTTATGTATTCTGTAATTGGGCGCTGCGGAACCCTTATGGCCTTTTATTGTCTCCATTCTCCTCTATTCCAGTTCCTATGGTGTGCAGTATGCACCCAGTCCGCTGATTGTATTCCCTTTTTCCTTCAGTGTAAGTAATAAACACTCTGGCGCTGACCCTTCATTTATGAGTCCCCTAAATGATGCGGACCCTTGGTAACTAGATAGGACATAAAAGACTCCCAGATAAGCTGACACTGATATCTGCATGGTATATAGTCCAATCTACACGTGGCTATCAGTCTACTGTCCCCATTATCACACTAATTAGCTGTTTCCTCTTCACTGCCAAATTGATTGGAACAAAGAGCTGGAGCCAGAACAAGGTCCGCACATCAGTCAGACGGGAAGGACCCCTGCGGTTCCAGAATGTGCCCGTCTCCATAGCATGCTGGGGCCTCCACTTGGTGCCGAAACACTTACATCAACACATCTACACATTTACCTTTCCACGTCTACCTGCGATGTTTATGTTACATTGGCAGGGGTAGATTTGGGCTGAGCGCTCTCCTCATTACGGCTATGGGAAATGCCATGCGCTAGAGGGAGGATTTTGCGAAAATCTCCTTCAAAAGGCCTTTAATAAATTCTGGAGATACTTCTATTCTATGACATAAGTCCAAGAAAGGTAATTTCCACATGATAAACCATGATAAATACGTCCGCTAATGTAAAAGACAACGGTCTGTTCATGAAGCAGTGAAAAGACGTGAGCCAGTGGAGAAGTTGCCCATGGCAACCAATCAGCATTAACGTAACATTTATAATATGCATACTATACAATTGTATGGAGCAGCTGATTGGTTGCCATGGGCAACTCCTCCACAGGGTCACTTCTCCACACTTTTCACTGCTTCGGGAATTTAGTGGCCGCTGGTGCGCAAAACACTTGAATTCCCCCCACAGAGGTGAGGAGCAGCGTTAGACTTTATTATATAGGATTGAATATGGTAGAATACAGGTAACCAATGGAGGCACTGAAGGAGCAAGCAGAGTCGGCCATAGGCATTGGCAAACTAGGCAATTGTCTAGGGCATTTGATATGTCTAGGGGCATCAGCAGCTTCTGCTGATTAAAATGATATGCAGCATGCCTATATTCTGTGTGTAGCATTTCATATGCAGATACAGCCACAGTCGCACAAAGTATATAGGCACGCTGCATATCATTTTAATCAGCAGAAGCTGCTTGTGCATCCTAGCCACATAGCAATGCAAATAAGATGCAGTTTCATAAAAAAGGTGCCAGACGTTAGCATTGAGGCAAGATTTATGAGGACACATCTGTATCCAAGCAGAGACAGAGGTCACAGTGTTAGTGGCAGTGTGAGTGCTGTGTGCATGTGAGTGGGTTGGTTGTGCAGTAGTGTTCGGAATATGTGTAAGGAGCATTATGTGTGTCATGTAAAAATGCATTAATAATGTGCAACGAATGTGTAAAGGGGCACTATGTGTGTCATTATGTGTATAAGGGCATTAATAATGTGCGGCAAATGTGTAACAGGGTACTACTGTATGTGTGTCATTATGTGTATAGGGGCACTAATAATGTGCAGCAAATGTGTAGGGGGCACTATGTGTGTCATTATGTGTATAAGGGCATTAATAATGTGCGGCATATGTGTAACAGGGTACTACTGTATGTGTGTCATTATGTGTAAAGGGGCACTAATAATGTGCAGCAAATGTGTAGGACTGCTATGGGTGAGGGGTGATGGTGCTGGGAAAGAGGTGCAAGGTCAGAGGCGGAACCAGCGGTGGTGCTAGGGGGCACCAGCTAAAATCTTGCCTAGGGCATCATATTGGTTAGGGCCGGCTCTGAGAGCAAGCATGGGATCTGCGGACAGGCACTGAGGAAACGTGAACGTGGAGTTGGAGAGGGGCAGAACCAGGCAGCTGAGCTTCCCGACCGCTAGGATATCATCGCCATCTCTACAGGCAGCAGCCAAAGCTTATACTGAGCGGAACGCAGTCTCTGATCCCTCTTACATGCAGGTAATTTATCCTTTGATAAAGCTGCAATCTTTCGGGGAGCAGTGAAACGCGTCAGGACCCCCCCCCCCCCTTCTACACCACTTCAGTTTTTCAAGACCGCAATCCAGTGTCTGAACCAACCCTAGATCCACCACCAACCCCCTGCTCATCATAAAGAGGACAACTACAGCAATCACCATCCAAATGAGGACATCAATTTCCAATATGGAATCATCCGCATGGAAGCCTTTCCACCTCTAATACGGTGATCGGTAAATATCTAACAACCGAACTGTGCTAACTTATGAGCAATCCTCTGAGGGACTTGTGGACTTACCTGGGTATACATTCAGGAGCAGACACTCATTGGTCTAAATATACAGATGTGTATGAACTGATTAAGGTGCATGCATTTTACTACCAGTTAATTCTGAGGAGAGAATAATATCAATTGGTTTACTTGTTTTTTAATAAATTGACAAAGAATTTTAATATTGTTTATTTCAATCACTTCAATTGTAGCGCTGCCCATTCCATATATTTCTTTCCAGGGCCATTCCTCATCACATTTGGTATATTTATAGCCTATTAAACATCTCGTACATTATACGTTCCTATGCAAACATCATCTAGAAATTTGCACTGACAGTGAGAGCAAGCTGCAGAGTACGCCGGCTCGGTGGCTTCCTGCCCTGACCACATGTCCCAATAAACCATCCGGGTGATCACAAATCTGTGGCTGCCCGTTGTACCTATATTTAGTCAGTTTTCTAGACTCGGCCTGACCACACATCCTGTTACCCGCTGCCGCTGACACAACAGTGCCCAGCCATCATAGTAATACTTGTGTAACTATAGCGACGGTCAGCGTCATCTGTTTCTCAATATGGCTGCAGTGTGGATCATGTGCCACTTATATAGTATCATTAATGATGCTGACGGGCAAAGGTGCAATGACGCCAGGTGAGAAATTCCCCATTGTGGAGACAGTGGCGGCACAGAGGACGCTGTTATGTGGAGATGTGTACGTGTGTGTTCTACACAGCATCTATTAATGGTTATTTGCTTGTAATTAAGTAAGATCTATGTTACAAAGGAGGAGGGCGCCCTGGTCGTTATTGGGCAAGCACCAGACAATGCGATGGCTTCTCCCTTCATTCCTCACAAGCAGCTCCACAAGCAAAAATATTGATGGCTGAAGTGCTGTCTAGCGGTCATCAACCCAAACTGTCCCGGTTCAGGGGTGCTGCATTCTGATTGGCCCGCACTGATGTGACGCCCTCACCATGCAGACTCGTCCTGTCATAGACTCAGACATCAGCGTCTAGGGGGGACAGTCCCTGGATCACTTCCAGCATATCTGTTATTATCTCAGAGGGAAGGGCGACGGCGCCAGAAGTGCACCCCCGCAACGCATCTTGTTATCTGCATTCTGAGGTGGCAGAGCCAGGACGAATACCACAGAGTACTGATATGTAATCTTCTCCATGCATAGGCCATCCTTACCGTCAGCGGTAACCCTGTGTTGTATAAGGTCATTCGCTTAGCAGGCAACAGTATCGCGGCTTCTAAACTAGAGGCCTCAGCTAAAGTCAGCAGCAAATCAAGATAGAAGGTGCTTTACCGGCAAAACCATGTGTGAAAAGAGGCGTGTGGGGGGGGGGAGGGGTGGGGGGCGGGTGCATGTGTGTGTGTGTGGGTGTGGGGGGGGGGGTGCATATGTGTGTGTGTGTGTGTGTTGGGGGGGGGGGGGGGTACATTCCAGTGCATTCCTACATCCCAGTGTAACCTCAGAGTGGAGATTCAGCCGGTGCTGTCCCTGCACGGATTGTGCATTTGCTAAGCTGTTTGCATAGTTCCTTCAGGTGTAAATTTAGGCCGCCATTTATCAAGCCTTGGAGAGTGATAAATTGCACAGTGATAAAGTACCAATCAATCAGCTCCTACCTGCCATGTCACACGTTGTGTTTGAAACATGACAGTTAGGATCTGATTGGCTGGTATTATCACCGTGCAATGTATCATTCTCCAAGGCTTGATAAATCTGGGCCTTACTCCGGACTCCTAAATGTGGCCTCAAGTTGGTGACTACTGACAATTAAGCTGTGAAATGTGCAAAGTAAGTGGATATGCAATGATGGAACCTCTCCATAGATCTTTCTGACCAGAGGGACACAGGAGGCACAAGAGGCACTGAGCAAGAGGCATTGGATGAGCTGCTGGGTGCCTCAGTCACATCTCTACATTTTGCGGTGGGATGCAAGGAGTGGGTCTGTGGGGGTCATTCTGACCTGATCCCTCGCTGCAGTTCATCGCAGCACAGCGATCAGGTCAGAAGTGCGCATGCGCCGGAGCAGCAGTGCGCTGGCGCATGGCTGAGAGCCGACGGCTGTCGTTGCCTAGCGATCGCCTCTGCCTGATTGACAGGCAGAGGCTGTCGCTGGGCGGGAGGGGACAGCACGGCGGCGATTGGACGCCGTTTTGTGGGCGTGGTCTGGCCAAAGCAGTCGTGGCCGGACCGTGCAGGGAGCGGGCCGCAGCGTCTGCGTGACTTCACACGCAGCCGCTGCGACCCGGGCACGCAAAAGCTGCTTTGGCCGGGAGCTACTCCTGAAGTGCAAAAGCATCGCCGCTGTGCGATGCTTTTGCACTTCTGCGGGGAAGTGGGAGGGGCCTGACATGCGGGGCGGACTAGCCCTGTGCTGGGCGTCCCCCCGCATGTCAGTGCTCCTGATCGTAGCCCTGCAAAATTTTGCAGGGCTACGATCAGGTCTGAATTAGGCCCTGTGTGGAGGGGGGAGGAGGCCATGTCTGTGCATTGGAGCACAGCGTTTGGTGGGGGAGACATATTAGAGCGGAGGTGTCAGGTTGTCAGACAGGCGGCTGTGAGCACCTACACTGTACAGATGATCAGCACAGCAGATGCAGACACAGATAGCAGACACATCCGGCCTGGCATCACAATGACTCCTCTGGATTAGAAGGTCACAACATACACGATAAGACTCTGGACCTAATCCCTGGCTGCCTAGTCTAACCCCTTCCCATTCAAAGGGGCCCATTTATCACTAATCACATATGCAATGCGATCTGCGCGCGATATTAGCGCCCAGGATCAGGCTGCAATCTGCAATTACTATGGGTTCAATGCATAAAGTCACAGACGGGCGACCGCCAAAACATGCTGCACCGGCCGCGTCTCTACACACCTCTAAATCAGACCCACTTCTCTTACCAATAAAAGAATCCCTAATTGTTGCAATATAACAAACATATACATATATGATATTGCCAGAGCTGCTGCAGTGATGTCACAGCGTCAGCTTCTGCAGATGTGCGCACACGTAGAGCGCTGGGATGTATGGAAGGGAGAGTCACCAGAGAGGTGTTACGGTAAGTGTGCCCTGAGTGCGCGGGAATACGTGGGGAGGCGGCGGAGGGACTGATAAGTAACAATTAACCCTTTCATTACGGAACGGTACATTAGGGGATGGTGTCACATGGATGGGTTTCCACCAAATACACGCAGCCTGGGACGGTCCGAGGCCTAGTGAGAATATTACAGCATTTATAGAATATGGAGGAAAGGCAATGTAATAAATACACATGGGGGGTAATTCCAAGTTGATCGCAGCAGGAACTTTTTTAGCAACTGGGCAAAACCATGTGCACTGCAGGGGGGCAGATATAACATGTGCAGAGAGAGTTAGATTTGGGTGGGTTATTTTGTTTCTGTGCAGGGTAAATACTGGCTGCTTTATTATTACACTGCAAATTAGATTGCAGATTGAACACACCCCACCCAAATCTAACTCTCTCTGCACATGTTACATCTGCCACCCCTGCAGTGCACATGGTTTTGCCCAGTTGCTAACTAAGGCCCTCATTCCGAGTTGTTCGCTCGGTATTTTTCATCGCATCGCAGTGAAAATCCGCTTAGTACGCATGCGCAATGTTCGCACTGCGACTGCGCCAAGTAACTTTACTATGAAGATAGTATTTTTACTCACGGCTTTTTCTTCGCTCCGGCGATCGTAATGTGATTGACAGGAAATGGGTGTTACTGGGCGGATACACGGCGTTTCAGGGGCGTGTGGCTGAAAACGCTACCGTTTCCGGAAAAAACGCAGGAGTGGCCGGGGAAACGGTGGGAGTGCCTGGGCGAACGCTGGGTGTGTTTGTGACGTCAACCAGGAACGACAAGCACTGAAATGATCGCACAGGCAGAGTAAGTCTGGAGCTACTCTGAAACTGCTAACTCGTTTGTAATCGCAATATTGCGCGTACGTCGGTCGCAATTTTAAGAAGCTAAGATTCACTCCCAGTAGGCGGCGGCTTAGCGTGTGTAACTCTGCTACATTCGCCTTGCGAGCGAACAACTCGGAATGAGGGCCTAAATTCCTGCTGCGATCAATTTGGAATTACCCCCATGGTTTGTTCTCTTACACTTGACATGTCTGCTGTGCTTAACTGTAAAATGGTCTATGGGGGGGGGGGAGGGGGGGGGGTAATTCTGAGTTGATCGCAGCAGCAAGTTTGTTAGCAATTGGGCAAAACCATGTGCACTGCAGGGGGGCAGATATAACATGTGCAGAGAGAGTTAGATTTGGGTGTGGCGAGTTAAATCTGCAATCTAAATTGCAGTGTAAAAATAAAGCAGCCAGTATTTACTAGAGATGAGCGGGTTCGGTTCCTCGGAATCCGAACCCCCCCGAACTTCAGCCTTTTTACACGGGTCCGAGGCAGACTCGGATCTTCCCGCCTTGCTCGGCTAACCCGAACGCGCCCGAACATCATCATCCCGCTGTCGGATTCTCGTGAGGCTCGTATTCTATCGCGAGACTCGGATTCTATATAAGGAGCCGCGCATTTTCACACGTGCATTGAGATTGATAGGGAGAGGACGTGGCTGGCGTCCTCTCCGTTTATAGTTACTGTTAGTAGTTAGTTGATCTGATTGCTGCTTAGCTTATTGTGGGGAGGATTGGGGAGAGCTGTTAGGAGGAGTACAGTCAGTGCAGAGTTTTGCTATTTTTTTTTAATCCGTTCTCTGCCTGAAAAAAACGCTCCATACCATATCTGTGCTCAGCCTCAGTGTGCTGCATGATATATCATCTATGTATATCTGACTGTGCTGAGTGCTCACTGCTCACACAGCTGAATTGTGGGGGAGACTGGGGTGCAGTTATAGCAGGAGTACAGTGCACACTTTTGCTGCCAGTGTGACTGACCAGTGACCACCAGTATATTGTCTGCCTGAAAAAGTTAAACACTCCTGTGGTGTTTTTTTTTTTTATTCTATAAACGCATTCTGCTGACAGTGTCCAGCAGGTCCGTCATTCATTATATTATATAAATATTTACCTGCAGTAGTGTTATATTTTTTTTGTTCATCTCTATCATCTTTATCATCTCTATATTAGCAGACGCAGTACGGTAGTCCACGGCTGTAGCTACCTCTGTGTCGTCAGTGCTCGTCCATAATTGTATACCTACCTGTGGTGGGGTTTTTTTTTCTATCTTCTTCATACTAGTAGTTTAGGAGTCTGCTGACAGTGTCCAGCAGGTCCGTCATTATATTATATATACCTGCAGTAGTGATATATATATATTTTTTATATCATTATCATCTCTATACTAGCAGACGCAGTACGGTAGTCCACGGCTGTAGCTACCTCTGTGTCGTCAGTCACTCGTCATCCATAAGTATACTAGTATCCATCCATCTCCATCGTTTACCTGAGGTGCCTTTTAGTTGTGCCTATTAAAATATGGAGAACAAAAATGTTGAGGTTCCAAAAATAGGGAAAGATCAAGATCCACTTCCACCTCGTGCTGAAGCTGCTGCCACTAGTCATGGCCGAGACGATGAAATTCCATCAACGTCGTCTGCCAAGGCCGATGCCCAATGTCATAGTACAGAGCATGTAAAATCCAAAACACAAAATATCAGTAAAAAAAGGACTAAAAAATCTAAAATAAAATCGTCGTCGGAAAAGCGTAAACTTGCCAATATGCCATTTACCACACGGAGTGGCAAGGAACGGCTGAGGCCCTGGCCTATGTTCATGGCTAGTGGTTCAGCTTCACATGAGGATGGAAGCACTTTGCCTCTCGCTAGAAAAATGAAAAGACTTAAGCTGGCAAAAGCACAGCAAAGAACTGTGCGTTCTTCGAAATCACAAATCCACAAGGAGAGTCCAATTGTGTCGGTTGCGATGCCTGACCTTCCCAACACTGGACGTGAAGAGCATGCGCCTTCCACCATTTGCACGCCCCCTGCAAGTGCTGGAAGGAGCACCCGCAGTCCAGTTCCTGATAGTCAGATTGAAGATGTCAGTGTTGAAGTACACCAGGATGAGGAGGATATGGGTGTTGCTGGCGCTGGGGAGGAAATTGACAAGGAGGATTCTGATGGTGAGGTGGTTTGTTTAAGTCAGGCACCCGGGGAGATACCTGTTGTCCGTGGGAGGAATAGGGCCGTTGACATGCCAGGTGAAAATACCAAAAAAATCAGCTCTTCGGTGTGGAAGTATTTCACCAGAAATGCGGACAACATTTGTCAAGCCGTGTGTTCCCTTTGTCAAGCTGTAATAAGTAGGGGTAAGGACGTTAACCACCTCGGAACATCCTCCCTTATACGTCACCTGCAGCGCATTCATCATAAGTCAGTGACAAGTTCAAAAACTTTGGGCGACAGCGGAAGCAGTCCACTGACCAGTAAATCCCTTCCTCTTGTAACCAAGCTCACGCAAACCACCCCACCAACTTCCTCAGTGTCAATTTCCTCCTTCCCCAGGAATGCCAATAGTCCTGCAGGCCATGTCACTGGCAATTCTGACGAGTCCTCTCCTGCCTGGGATTCCTCCGATGCATCCTTGCGTGTAACGCCTACTGCTGCTGGCGCTGCTGTTGTTGCTGCTGGGAGTCGATGGTCATCCCAGAGGGGAAGTCGTAAGACGACTTTTACTACTTCCACCAAGCAATTGACTGTCCAACAGTCCTTTGCGAGGAAGATGAAAAATCACAGCAGTCATCCTGCTGCAAAGCGGATAACTGAGGCCTTGGCATCCTGGGCGGTGAGAAACGTGGTTCCGGTATCCATCATTACTGCAGAGCCAACTATAAACTTGATTGAGGTACTGTGTCCCCGGTACCAAATACCATCTAGGTTCCATTTCTCTAGGCAGGCGATACCGAAAATGTACACAGACCTCAGAAAAAGACTGTCCTAAAAAATGCAGTTGTACCCAATGTCCACTTAACCACGGACATGTGGACAAGTGGAGCAGGGCAAACTCAGGACTATATGACTGTGACAGCCCACTGGGTAGATGTATTGACTCCCGCCGCAAGAACAGCAGCGGCGGCACTAGTAGCAGCATCTCGCAAACGCCAACTCTTTCCTAGGCAGGCTACGCTTTGTATCACCGCTTTCCAGAATACGCACACAGCTAAAAACCTCTTACGGCAACTGAGGAAGATCATCAAAGAATGGCTTACCCCAATTGGACTCTCCTGTGGATTTGTGGCATCGGACAACGCCAGCAATATTGTGTGTGCATTAAATATGGGCAAATTCCAGCACGTCCCATGTTTTGCACATACCTTGAATTTGGTGGTGCAGAATTATTTAAAAAACGAGAGGGGCGTGCAAGAGATGCTGTCGGTGGCCAGAAGAATTGCGGGACACTTTCGGCGTACAGGCACCACGTACAGAAGACTGGAGCAACACCAAAAACGCCTGAACCTGCCCTGCCATCATCTGAAGCAAGAAGTGGTAACGAGGTGGAATTCAACCCTCTATATGCTTCAGAGGTTGGAGGAGCAGCAAAAGGCCATTCAAGCCTATACAACTGAGCACGATATAGGAGGTGGAATGCACCTGTCTCAAGCGCAGTGGAGAATGATTTCAACGTTGTGCAAGGTTCTGCAACCTTTTGAACTTGCCACACGTGAAGTCAGTTCAGACACTGCCAGCCTGAGTCAGGTCATTCCCCTCATCAGGCTTTTGCAGAAGAAGCTGGAGACATTGAAGGAGGAGCTAACACGGAGCGATTCCGCTAGGCATGTGGGACTTGTGGATGGAGCCCTTAATTCGCTTAACAAGGATTCACGGGTGGTCAATCTGTTGAAATCAGAGCACTACATTTTGGCCACCGTGCTCGATCCTAGATTTAAAACCTACCTTGGATCTCTCTTTCCAGCAGACACAAGTCTGCAGGGGTTCAAAGAACTGCTGGTGAGAAAATTGTCAAGTCAAGCGGAACGCGACCTGTCAACATCTCCTCCTTCACATTCTCCCGCAACTGGGGGTGCGAGGAAAAGGCTCAGAATTCCGAGCCCACCCGCTGGCGGTGATGCAGGGCAGTCTGGAGCGACTGCTGATGCTGACATCTGGTCCGGACTGAAGGACCTGCCAACGATTACGGACATGTCGTCTACTGTCACTGCATATGATTCTCTCCCCATTGAAAGAATGGTGGAGGATTATATGAGTGACCGCATCCAAGTAGGCACGTCAGACAGTCCGTACGTATACTGGCAGGAAAAAGAGGCAATTTGGAGGCCCTTGCACAAACTGGCTTTATTCTACCTAAGTTGCCCTCCCACAAGCGTGTACTCCGAAAGAGTGTTTAGTGCCGCCGCTCACCTTGTCAGCAATCGGCGTACGAGGTTACTTCCAGAAAATGTGGAGAAGATGATGTTCATTAAAATGAATTATAATCAATTCCTCCATGGAGACATTCACCAGCAGCAATTGCCTCCACAAAGTACACAGGGAGCTGTGATGGTGGATTCCAGTGGGGACGAATTGATAATCTGTGAGGAGGGGGATGTACACGGTGATGAATCGGAGGATGATGATGAGGTGGACATCTTGCCTCTGTAGAGCCAGTTTGTGCAAGGAGAGATTAATTGCTTCTTTTTTGGTGGGGGTCCAAACCAACCCGTCATTTCAGTCACAGTCGTGTGGCAGACCCTGTCACTGAAATGATGGGTTGGTTAAAGTGTGCATGTCCTGTTTATACAACATAAGGGTGGGTGGGAGGGCCCAAGGACAATTCCATCTTGCACCTCTTTTTTCTTTCATTTTTCTTTGCGTCATGTGCTGTTTGGGGAGTGTTTTTTGGAAGGGCCATCCTGCGTGACACTGCAGTGCCACTCCTAGATGGGCCAGGTGTTTGTGTCGGCCACTTGGGTCGCTGAGCTTAGTCACACAGCTACCTCATTGCGCCTCTTTTTTTCTTTGCGTCATGTGCTGTTTGGGGAGGGTTTTTTGGAAGGGCCATCCTGCGTGACACTGCAGTGCCACTCCTAGATGGGCCAGGTGTTTGTGTCGGCCACTAGGGTCGCTTAGCTTACTCACACAGCTACCTCATTGCGCCTCTTTTTTTCTTTGCGTCATGTGCTGTTTGGGGAGTGTTTTTTGGAAGGGCCATCCTGCGTGACACTGCAGTGCCACTCCTAGATGGGCCAGGTGTTTGTGTTGGCCACTTGGGTCGCTGAGCTTAGTCATCCAGTAACCTCGGTGCAAATTTTAGGACTAAAAATAATATTGTGAGGTGTGAGGTGTTCAGAATAGACTGAAAATGAGTGGAAATTATGGTTATTGAGGTTAATAATACTTTGGGATCAAAATGACCCCCAAATTCTATGATTTAAGCTGTTTTT
This sequence comes from Pseudophryne corroboree, assembly GCF_028390025.1. NCBI lineage: Eukaryota > Metazoa > Chordata > Amphibia > Anura > Myobatrachidae > Pseudophryne > Pseudophryne corroboree. The sequence continues at coordinate 1,229,205,493 of NC_086444.1, forward strand.
TAGGGTTTTTGGAAAAAAACACCCGAATCCAAAACACACCCAAAACACGGCCACGGAACCGAACCCAAAACCAAAACACAAAACCCGAAAAATTTCCGGTGCACATCTCTAGTATTTACCCTGCACAGAAATAAAATAACCCACCCAAATCTAATTCTCTCTGCACATGTTATATCTGCCCCCCTGCAGTGCACATAGTTTTGCCCAACTGCTAAAAAATTTCCTGCTGCGATCAACTTGGAATTACCCCCCATGTGCACATTACCACAGGACTCTGGAGAACTGTAGAAGTGTGTCTTTGCTCACTGCGTCATGCTGAAGAACGGCTGCAGAGCATACTTGCCTACCTGACCCTCTCCATAAGGGAGGAAAGTCCAGGAACAGAGCATTTTCTCCCTCATGGAGAGGGTCAGGTAGGCAAGTATGCTGCAGAGACAGTTGCTGAATAACAAGTGATGCCAATGATGCAGTTTCCTGCCTCCCACATTATAGCATCCCAACCAACATCTACAGAGCTGAACTCCCCATGTGTGTTATGTGGAGTGTTTGCTAGGTATGCAGAGCCCAAGGCCTCCAGACTCTTATCAGCAGCAGGAGTCAGCGCCTGGTGCAATGTGTGCTTTGTGAAGACTGGGAACGGCTGCAGGTGTGGACAGGTCACGGCTGTACTGTGCTGGCTGGGGGGAGGGCACGCTTCGGGTATAAGGAGCCTTCACAGGCCGCTCTCTGAGCTCTGCCAGGTGTAATGGTTATGTGCACCAGCTAAAGGGGCATTAGGCTAAAAACACTGTCATAAGTTATTTATGTTTTTAAATATTCTGCACCGGAAACACAATTTCTGCTGCGGGGTACACTGGGCTCCACAAGGATGGACAATGGGGTGGAGAGTAGGATCTTGATCCGAGGCACCAACAGGCTCAAAGCTTTGACTGTTCCCAGAATGCACAGCGTCGCCTCCTCTATAACCCCGCCTCCCTGCACAGGAGCTCAGTTTTGTAGTTGGTGCTGCAGTAAGCAGGCACATAACAGAGGGGCTGCTCCAGGCAGCCCTAAGAAGAGCTTTTTTTGAAGAAAAAAGTGAAGACTTCAAGGGCAGCAGCGGTGGTAAATGTCAGAAGACATTCACTGCTGCAGCTCCGGCTCTCCCCAGCGGCGCTGTACACTCCCGAGCCCTGGTTGCCGGGTAACTACAGCAGGAGGCTCCGGTTTTCTTCACGTCAGGCACACACGACTGGGGCTCTCCGGGATCGCGTGGCCGCGCTTCGGGAGGTGGTGAGCGGGACCCGGTCTTTATCGCGATCCGGCGCGGTCAGTGGGAGGCGGGCCGCGCGCGCTGGCGGTGGACACTGTGGCAGTACAGGCGATCCCACTAGATCACCAGGGCATGGGTGCAGGTCAGGTTTTCTCTCTAAACCATTTTCAGTAGCCCACAGTACCCAGTGGTTTTGCCAGCAGGGGGATAATGCTTAGACCTGAAGCCCCTCCCCCAGCCCCAGGGCGCCATTTCCCGCAAATGTTCCAGCCCTGGAGCTGCATATCTGTCTCTGTCAGTGTCTGGGCGCCATTTCTCTAAGCTACACTGTTCCTGGGACTGCTTGGGCAAATCCTCCTGTGTAAAGCCGCCTGGTTGTCAGCGCTGTGCCTTTACATGACACTTAAGTATTCTACCTGCCTTTTTAGACAGTGCTAGTTAAGAAAGAGTGCATTTAGTCAGGGTTTTCTTATTTTCTAGCACAATTACCCTGTGATATACATCCAGTTCTTACTGTGTAGTGTTATATCTATTGCATACTTACCTACTCTCCCGGAAGCTGCGGGAGGCTCCCGTTTTTTGGGGTAGCCCCCCGCACCCCCGGAAGAATGGGCAGGTCTCCCGCATCCTGCTCGCACCCTAGTGATGCGAGCAGGATCCAGAGATAACCTCCCGCATTCGCGGGTCCGTCAGGTGGAGAAGGGGTTAAAATGACGCAAATCGCATCATCATTTTAGCCCCGCCCCCTTCCCGCGGACCCGCAAATCGCGGCATTTCCCGGTGCGGGGGGCGGGGCTTAGTGATGTCACAGTCCGGCCTCGCCCCCCGAAGACACTGCAGCATCTCCTCTCCGGGCTTCTCCCGGAGAGGAGAAATAAAATGTAGGTAAGTATGATCTATTGACTATATAGCTGTGTAAGCTAGTCCAGTGCAGTATTATTGTTAGTAATAACCTCTGCATTGTACAAACTGTGACTATATGTGTGTGCATTTGATAGCTGAGTGGTGTCCATTTCGTGTCTTTCACTCAACTTGCTATCCCTATATTCTATAACCTGAGGGGGCTTGGTGCGTCAGGTTTTATCTGATATAGGATTTTCACAAAGATATACTTTAATACGTATTTTTCTCTGTGATTTAGTCACCATATCTCTCCTTTATCTCTGCTAGTGCTGACTACACTGCGCAGGGGTTTGGGTAAGAGGTATTGTGCTGCTGCCAATTGTACTGTGTTACCTCATACTGCAAGTTATATCATGTCTGCTTCTGAGGGTAACGGTGCTGGGGCTGAACACACTGCCGGTGTTGCTGAAGCCACAGATCCCTATGAGGGGAATATAGCAGCTGTGGGCTCTGGTTCTGGGGGCTCCTTGCCCCCCAGTGGGACTGTGGCAACGGAGGTACATAATGACCCACTGTGGGCTGCTTTTTCCACGCTTCTGCATACGCTAGTTCATAAACTAACACCCGCTATGGGACCCCCAATGCCGGTACAACCGTATGTGGTCCCTGCAGCTAACCCGCCGTGGGCGGACGATTTATCTGCTCAATTGAAAAAGTTGAACCAGTCCCTGACTACAAAAAAGTCTGACCATCGCTCGCCTAAGTCCAAGGGGTCCTCTAAGCGAGCGCTTGTCTCCTCACAATCCACTGCTGTCACTGACACCTCGTCTGATGAAGACGGCACTTACACTGACCCCACAGGTTCTGACTCAGATACTGCTGATGGGAAGGGTAGTTCACATGTGGATGTTCCTGATCTTTTGGAGGCTATTAAGTTAATTCTACAGATTACGGCTGATCCTGAGCCATCCGTCCCTCCTAAGAAACAAGATAGGTTCAAGCGTCAGAAGGTGGTTAAACAAGTTTTACCTCACTCTGAACACCTAGTAGATATACGTCAGGAACCCTGGGAAAACCCGGGTACGAAGTTTGTGCCTCATAAGAAGATGCTGGCTCGCTATCCCATCGCGCCAGAGCTCTCTAAGAATTGGGAAACGCCTCCTCCAGTAGATTCACATGTGGCTAGGATGGTGGTTTCCTCAGCTCTACCTGTCACTACCGTCGCGTCTCTAAAAGAGCCTACGGATAAACATGTGGAGGGTTGTTTTAAAGCGATTTACACCCTCACGGGTGCTGCACAAAGGCCCACTATTGCAGCTACTTGGGCTGCAGAGGCCATTGAAGCATGGGCCTTGGAGTTAGATGCTGAAATCTCCTCTGACCATGCCAGACAATGCTTGTCATATATTGTCACAGCTTCTCGTTACATTAAAGAGGCGGCTTCTGATACCGGTATCCTGGCAGCCAAGGCCTCTACTACGTCAGTCCTGGCTCGCAGGATATTGTGGCTGAGATCCTGGTCTGAGGATCTGGACTCTAGAAAAACCCTGGAGGTACTCCCTTTCAAGGGGGATATTCTGTTTTGGGAGGACTTAAATAAGATAGTGGCTGACTTGGCTACTGCCAAAACTGCCTGTCTGCCAAGTACTGCTCCTTCTGTGTCGAAGGCTAAAGGTACGTCCTTTCGCCCCTTTCGTCCTTCAGGTAAAGCAAAAGGTCAGGTGTACAACAAGCAGGCCCGTACTTCCAAACCTGGTAAGCCAAAGCCAAAAAGAGCCTGGGTGGCCCGTCAGCCAGCTTCCAAGACCGATAAGCCTGCCGCATGATGGGGCGGGCCTCCCTCTGGGGGATCGGCTTCTAGGGTATAGCCAGGAATGGTTGACGACCACTTCAGATGCCTGGGTACGGGAAGTCGTCGCTCGAGGTTACGCCATAGCCTTCAAAATCCGACCCCCTCATCGATTTTGCCAGACAGACGTCCCGTTGGACCAGACAAAGGCAAACACTCTGCATTCGGTGGTACAGACCCTCCTGGATAGAGGAGTTGTAGTATAGGTGCCTCTTGCGCAGAGGGGCCGGGGGTACTATTCTCCGCTGTTTCTAGTCCCGAAACCGAATGGGTCCTCCCGGCCCATTCTCAACCTCAAGGCATTGAACAAGTTTGTGAAAGTTTCCAAGTTCCGTATGGAAACCCTTCGCTCTATCATTCTGGCCTTGGAACCTGGGGATTTCATGGTCTCCCTGGACATACAGGATGCTTACCTGCATATTCCTATAGCAGCGTCACATCAGCAATACCTGAGGTTTGCTATTGGCAACCTCCATTACCAGTTTCGGGCATTACCTTTTGGTTTAACAACGGCTCCGCGAGTCTTTACCAAAGTAATGGCAGTGATGACAGCGGTACTCCGCCATCAAGGGGTCAGGATACTGCCGTATCTGGACGACTTGTTAATCCTGGCAAATTCCCCAGAACTTCTCCTACGTCATCTGGATATGACGGTCCGGTTTCTACAAGCCCACGGGTGGCTCATCAACTGGAAGAAATCCTCCCTGGTCCCTGCTCAGAGCATGGTGCATCTGGGGGCGTTGTTGGACACTCACAACCAGTGGTTGTTCTTGTGTCAGGAGAAAGTCCTGAAGCTTCAGGACAGGATTCGTTGCTTCCTTTCTCGTCCGCAAGTGTCGATACATTCGGCGATGCAGCTGTCTTTGACGGCGTGGCTCTTGAAGCTTCCGTCTTGAGGGCTAAGGGTTTTTCTGAGGAGGTCATTAAAACTATGTTGCGGGCCCGGAAACCGGCTTCTGCCCGGATTTACCATAGGGTCTGGCATTCCTACTTTGTTTGGTGCGCATCTAACAATTATGACGCTTCCAAGTTTAGTACAGCCAAACTTTTGGCTTTTCTGCAGCAGGGCCTGGATTTAGGCCTGCGTCTGGCCTCCCTCAAGGTTCATATTTCTGCCTTGTCGGTGTGGTTTCAGAGAAAAATTGCGACTTTACCTGATGTTCATACTTTCACTCAGGGTGTGTTGCGTATACAACCTCCCTATGTCCCGCCTGTGGCTCCTTGGGACTTGGTGGTTTTGGAGGCGTTGCAGGAGCTTCCGTTTGAACCCCTTGGTTCAGCTGATCTTAAGGAGCTTTCCCTTAAGGTGGTGTTCTTGCTGGCTATTGCCTCTACTAGAAGAGTGTCGGATTTGGGTGCCCATTCCTGTAGTTCCCCATATCTGATTTTTCACCGTGACCGGGCGGTTCTTCGGACTCGTCCCGGTTATTTACTGAAGGTGGTTTCCTCGTTCCACCTTAATCAGGAGATTGTGTTTCCGACCTTTGTCTCTCCTGACTTGTCTTCCAATGAGCGGTCTATGGATGTGGTACGGGCTCTCCGTATCTATGTGAAGAGAACTGCTTCTATTCGAAAATCTGATTCTCTGTTTGTTTTGTTTGGATTTCACAAACGTGGCTGGCCTGCTCACAAGCAGACCCTGGCCAGATGGATTAGAATGGTGATTGCACATGCTTATGTGAGGGCTGGTCTATCAGCTCCTGCTCACATTACAGCCCATTCTACTCTGTCTGTTGGAACTTCTTGGGCGGCCCAACGTGGTGCGACCCTTGAACAATTGTGCAAGGCGGCTACGTGGTCCTCTGTGAACACGTTCATAAGGTTTTATGCCTTCGATACTGCCGCTTCCCAGGATGCTTCCTTTGGACGCCGGGTATTTGTGCCCGCTACATACCTCCCAACTTTGTTGTTTTGTGGAGCGGGACACTCGCGCGGCGAAGGGGGCGTGGCCTATGAAAAGGGGGCATGGCTTCGCGGGAGGACCCGCAATCGCGAGCCACGCCCCCGTTTTCATCACTGAGGGGGCATGCCCAGCGCTCTGTGAGCCGCTGGCATGCTCCTTCTCCCTCTGACTCCACTGAATAGACGCTGTGCGCATGCGCACAGCGTCTATTCACCGCAGCGATTGACAGAGCCTCCCAACTGACCCCAGAGCAGCGATTGACAGAGCCTCCCAACTGAACCCCCCACCGCGGGACACTGTGGCCCGCGGGTGGGACAGCGGGACAGTCCCCAAAAAACGGGACTGTCCCGCGAAAATCGGGACAGTTGGGAGGTATGCCGCTACAGTGCGTCCCCTCCCATAAGGAACTGCTTTAGGGCATCCCCATTGTCCATCCTTGTGGAGCCCAGTGTACCCCGCAGCAGAAAACAAGTTTTATGGTAAGAACTTACCTTTGTGAAATCTCTTTCTGCGAGTTACACTGGGCTCCACAAGGCGCCCACCCTGACGCACTTAGCTTCTTTGGGTTGGTATGGCATTAGCCGCTGACACTTCTCCTGTCGTGAGAGTGTGGTGTATGTGGCTACTAACGGTTGTCGTCTCTTTTCCTGCTACTGCATTGGACTGGTTAACAAAAAACTGAGCTCCTGTGTACGGAGGCGGGGTTATAGAGGAGGCGGCGCTGTGCATTCTGGGAACAGTCAAAGCTTTGAGCCTGTTGGTGCCTCGGATCAAGATCCTACTCTACACCCCATTGTCCATCCTTGTGGAGTCCAGTGTACCTCGCAGAAAGAGTTTTAACAACGGTAAAGTTCTTACTTCTTACCATAAAACTCGTTTTTTTATGCTACAGAAAATAAATATATTTAAAACTTGAGTATGTGCTTGTCTGGTCATGTCATGTGTTTCTCACTCTGGTTTTCCTCTTTCTCTCTCACTCCGCTTTCCTCTTTCTCTCTCTCACTCTGGTTTTCCTCTTTCTCTCCCTCACTCGGGTTTTCCTCTTTCTCTCTCACTCCGCTTTCCTCTTTCTCTCTCTCACTCCGCTTTCCTCTTTCTCTCTCTCACTCTGGTTTTCCTCTTTCTCTCCCTCACTCTGGTTTTCCTCTTTCTCAGGGGCGGATCCAGAAGAAAATGATAGGGGCGGCACCATAGAAGGGGCAAGTACATTTGCGTGCGGTTTCGGTGCATGTGAGGTGGCGCTTCTTATACAACGCCCACAGTTGTAGCGCTCATTATGCAATGTCCACTGTACTGCCCCTTATATAGACCCCATAGTAGTGGTGCCCCTTATGCAATGCCCGTATTGCCCCCAGTAGTAATGTTGCCTGTAGTAATGCCCCCAGTCATTTAGCGCCCTAGTAGTTATGCACCCAGTGGTAATGCCCCTGCAGTTATGACCCCAGTAGTTTACCCCCACCCCTTTAGTTTAGCCTCCCAGTGGTAATGCCCCCAGTAGTTTGCCCCATTGTAGTTTAGCCCCCAGTAGTAATACCCCAGTAGTTTGGCCCCTGTAGTTATCCCCCAGTAGTTTGGCCCCTGTAGTTATGCCCCCAGTAGTTTGGCCCCCAAGTAGTTATGCCCCTGTAGTTAAGCCACCAGTAGTAATGCCCCCAGTAGTTTGGCCCCCTGTAGTTTAGCCCCCAAGTAGTAATGCCCCTGTAGTTAAGCCGCCAGTAGTAATGCCCTCCTGTAGTTTTGCCCCCAGTAGTTAGCCCCTTTGTAATTGGCCCCCAGTAATAATGTCCCCCAGTAGATGCCCCCCAATAATAATGTCCTCCAGTAGTTTGCCCCCAGTAGATGCCCCCCAGTAATAATGTCCTCCAGTAGTTTGCCCCCAGTAGATGCCCCCCAGTAATAATGTCCTCCAGTAGTTTGCCCCCAGTAGATGCCCCCCAGTAATAATGTCCTCCAGTAGTTTGCCCCCAGTAGATGCCCCCCAGTAATAATGTCCTCCAGTAGTTTGCCCCCAGTAGTAATGCCCCCTCGGAGTTTGCCCCCAATAGATGATGCCTCCCAGTAATAATTCCCCCAGTAGATGGCCCCCAGTAAAAATGTCCCCCAGTAGCTGCCCCCAGTAGTAATGCCCCCAATAGACGACCCCCCAGTAGTAATGCCCCCTGTAGATGCCCCCCAGTAATAATGCCCCCAGTAATAATGCCCCCAGTAGTAATGACCCCCCCAGTAGTAATGCCCCTTGTTGATGCCCCCCCAGTAGTAATGTCCCCCCGTAGTTTGCCCCCAGTAGATGCCCCCGCTGCATTAAGGAAGATAAAAAACTTCATACTTACCGAGCCCCGTTCCCGCTTCCAGACTTCCTCCTGGCGTCCTCTCCTCAGCACTATGAGAGAGACGTCATGACTGACGTCTCTCCCATAGCGCACACCGCACAGTGACAGCGCTGGAAGCCGAAGCTCAGTACTGAGCTCCTGCCTCCGGCTGCCGCTGTGCAGGGAGAGGCGCCCGCTGGTAACACAATCTCAGCGGGCGCCCGTCATCTCCCTGTGCGGCGCTGGCGCCGGGGGAGAACGGGGGACGGAGGCCACAAATGACAGGGGGGGCACGGGCCCGGGTGCTCCCCCCCCTGGATCCGCCACTGCTCTTTCTCACACTCTGGTTTTCCTCTTTCTCTCTCTCACTCTGGTTTTCCTCTTTCTCTCCCTCACTCTGGTTTTCCTCTTTCTCTCTCACACTCTGGTTTTCCTCTTTCTCTCCCTCACTCTGGTTTTCTTCTGTCTCTCCCTCACTCACTCTGGTTTTCCGCTTTCTCTCCCTCACTCTGGTTTTCCTCTTTCTTTCTCTCCCTCACTCACTCTGGTTTTCTTCTTTCTCTCCCTCACTCACTCACTCACTCACTCTGGTTTTCCGCTTTCTCTCCCTCACTCTGGTTTCCTCTTTCTCTCTCACACTCTGGTTTTCTTCTTTTTCTCCCTCTGGTTTTCCTCTTTCTCTCTCACACTCCGTTCCTGTATATAAGCACCCCCTCCGTTCCTCTATATAAGCACCCCCACTGTTCTTCTATATAAGCTCCCCCTCCGTTCCTGTATATAAGCACCCTCTCCGTTCCTGTGTATAAGCACCACTCCATTCCTGTGAATAAGCACCCCTCCGTTCCTGTGTATAAGCACCTCTCCGTTCCTGTGAATAAGCACCCCTCCGTTCCTGTGTATAAGCACCTCTCCGTTCCTGTGTATAAGCACCCCCTCCGTTCCTGTATATAAGCACCACTTCCGTTCCTGTGTATAAGCACCCCCTCCGTTCCTGTATATAAGCACCCCCTCCGTTCCTGTGTATAAGCACCACCTCCGTTCCTGTGTATAAACACCCCATCCATTCCTGTGTATAAGCACCCCTCCGTTCCTGTATATAAGCACCCCCTCCGTTCCTGTGTATAAGCACCCCCTCCGTTCCTGTGTATAAGCACCCCTCCGTTCCTGTGTATAAGCATCCCCTCCGTTCCAGTATATAAGCACCCCCTCCATTCCTGTGTGTAAGCACCCCTCAGTTCCTGTGTATAAGCATCCCCTTCGTTCCTGTATATAAGCACCCCTCCGTTCCTGTATATAAGCACCCGCTCCGTTCCTGTATATAAGCACCACCTCCGTTCCTGTGTATAAGCACCCCCTCCGTTCCTCTATATAAGCAACCCCTCCGTTCCTGTATATAAGCACCCCCTCCGTTCCTGTATATAAGCACCACCTCCATTCCTGTATATAAGCACCACCTCCGTTCCTGTGTATAAGCACCCCCTCCGTTCCTCTATATAAGCACCACCTCCATTCCTGTATATAAGCACCTCCTACGTTCCTGTGTATAAGCACCCCTCCGTTCCTGTGTATAAGCACCACCTCCGATCCTGTGTATAAGCACCACCCCCGTTCCTGTGTATAAGCACCACCTCCGTTCCTGTATATAAGCACCACCTCCGTTCCTGTGTATAAGCACCACCTCCGTTCCTCTGTATAAGCACCCCTCCGTTCCTCTATATAAGCACCACCTCCATTCCTGTATATAAGCACCCCCTCCGTTCCTGTATATAAGCACCCTCTCCGTTCCTGTATATAAGCACCCCCTCCGTTCCTGTATATAAGCACCCCCTCCGTTCCTCTATATAAGCACCTTCTCCGTTCCTGTGTATAAGCACCTTCTCCGTTCCTGTGTATAAGCACCACCTCCGTTCCTGTGTATAAACACACGCTCCGTTCCTCTGTATAAGCACCACCTCCGTTCCAGTGTATAAGCACCCCCTCCGTTCCTCTATATAAGCACCACCTCCGTTCCTGTGTATAAGCACCCCCTCCGTTCCTGTATATAAGCACTACCTCCGTTCCTGTGTATAAGCACCCCCTCAGTTCCTGTATATAAGCACCCCCTCCGTTCCTCTATAAAAAAAAACCTCCGTTCCTGTATATAAGCACCACCTCCGTTCCTGTATATAAGCACCACCTCCGTTCCTGTGTATAAGCACCCCCTCAGTTCCTGTGTATAAGCATCCCCTCCGTTCCTGTGTATGAGCACCCCCTCCGTTCCTGTATATAAGCACCACCTCCATTCCTGTATATAAGCACCCCCTCCGTTCCTGTATATAAGCACCACCTCCATTCCTGTATATAAGCACCACATCCGTTCCTGTGTATAAGCACCCCCTCCGTTCCTGTATATAAGCACCCCCTCCGTTCCTGTATATAAGCACCCCCTCCGTTCCTGTATATAAGCACCACCTCCATTCCTGTATATAAGCACCATCTCCATTCCTGTGTATAAGCACCCCCTCCGTTTCTCTATATAAGCACCACCTCCATTCCTGTATATAAGCACCCCCTCAGTTCCTGTGTATAAGCACCCCTCCGTTCCTGTGTATAAGCACCACCTCCGTTCCTGTATATAAGCACCACTTCCGTTCCAGTCTATAAGCACCACCTCCGTTCCTGTGTATAAGCACCACCTCCGTTCCTGTATATAAGCATCACCTCCGTTTCTGTGTATAAGCACCACCTCAGTTCCTGTGTATAAGCACCCCTCCGTTCCTGTGTATAAGCACCCCTCCGTTCCTCTATATAAGCACCACCACCATTCCTGTATATAAGCACCACCTCCGTTCCTGTGTATAAGCATCCCCTCCATTCCTCTATATAAGCACCACCTCCGTTCCTGTATATAAGCACCCTCTCCGTTCCTGTATATAAGCACCCCCTCCGTTCCTGTATATAAGCACCCCCTCCGTTCCTGTATATAAGCACCTTCTCCGTTCCTGTGTATAAGCACCTTCTCCGTTCCTGTGTATAAGCACCACCTCCGTTCCTGTGTATAAACACCCCCTCCGTTCCTGTGTATAAACACCCCCTGTGTATAAGCACCACCTCCGTTCCTGTGTGTAAGCACCCCCTCCGTTCCTCTATAAAAGCACCACCTCCGTTCCTGTATATAAGCACCCTCTCCGTTCCTGTATATAAGCACCCCCTCCGTTCCTGTATATAAGCACCACCTCTGTTCCTATATATAAGCACCTTCTCCGTTCCTGTGTATAAGCACCCCCTCCGTTCCTCTATAAAAAAAACCTCCGTTCCTGTATATAAGCACCACCTCCGTTCCTGTATATAAGCGCCACCTCCGTTCCTGTGTATAAGCACCCCCTCAGTTCCTGTGTATAAGCATCCCCTCCGTTCCTGTGTATGAGCACCCCCTCCGTTCCTGTATATAAGCACCACCTCCATTCCTGTATATAAGCACCCCCTCCGTTCCTGTATATAAGCACCACCTCCATTCCTGTATATAAGCACCACATCCGTTCCTGTGTATAAGCACCCCCTCCGTTCCTGTATATAAGCACCCCCTCCGTTCCTGTATATAAGCACCCCCTCCGTTCCTGTATATAAGCACCACCTCCATTCCTGTATATAAGCACCATCTCCATTCCTGTGTATAAGCACCCCCTCCGTTTCTCTATATAAGCACCACCTCCATTCCTGTATATAAGCACCCCCTCAGTTCCTGTGTATAAGCACCCCTCCGTTCCTGTGTATAAGCACCACCTCCGTTCCTGTATATAAGCACCACTTCCGTTCCAGTCTATAAGCACCACCTCCGTTCCTGTGTATAAGCACCACCTCCGTTCCTGTATATAAGCATCACCTCCGTTTCTGTGTATAAGCACCACCTCAGTTCCTGTGTATAAGCACCCCTCCGTTCCTGTGTATAAGCACCCCTCCGTTCCTCTATATAAGCACCACCACCATTCCTGTATATAAGCACCACCTCCGTTCCTGTGTATAAGCATCCCCTCCGTTCCTCTATATAAGCACCACCTCCGTTCCTGTATATAAGCACCCTCTCCGTTCCTGTATATAAGCACCCCCTCCGTTCCTGTATATAAGCACCCCCTCCGTTCCTGTATATAAGCACCTTCTCCGTTCCTGTGTATAAGCACCTTCTCCGTTCCTGTGTATAAGCACCACCTCCGTTCCTGTGTATAAACACCCCCTCCGTTCCTGTGTATAAACACCCCCTGTGTATAAGCACCACCTCCGTTCCTGTGTGTAAGCACCCCCTCCGTTCCTCTATAAAAGCACCGCCTCCGTTCCTGTATATAAGCACCCTCTCCGTTCCTGTATATAAGCACCCCCTCCGTTCCTGTATATAAGCACCACCTCTGTTCCTATATATAAGCACCTTCTCCGTTCCTGTGTATAAGCACCTTCTCCGTTCCTGTGTATAAGCACCACCTCCGTTCCTGTGTATAAACACCCCTCCGTTCCTGTGTATAAGCACCACCTCCGTTCCTGTGTATAAACACCCCTCCGTTCCTGTGTATAAGCACCACCTCCGTTCCTGTGTATAAGCACCCCCTCCGTTCCTCTATATAAGCACCACCTCCGTTCCTGTATATAAGCACCCTCTCCGTTCCTGTATATAAGCACCCCCTCAGTTCCTGTATATAAGCACCCCCTCCGTTCCTGTATATAAGCACCACCTCTGTTCCTATATATAAGCGCCTTCTCCGTTCCTGTGTATAAGCACCTTCTCCGTTCCTGTGTATAAGCACCACCTCCGTTCCTGTGTATAAACACTCCCTCCGTTCCTGTGTATAAGCACCCCCTCCGTTCCTCTATATAAGCACCACCTCCGTTCCTGTATATAAGCACCCCCTCCGTTCCTGTGTATAAGCACCCCCTCCGTTCCTCTATGTAAGCACCCCCTCCGTTCCTGTGTATAAGCACCCCCTCCGTTCCTGTGAATAAGCACCCCCTCCGTTCCTGTGTATAAGCACCCCCTCCGTTCCTGTGTATAAGCACCCCCTCCGTTCCTGTATATAAGCACCCCCTCCGTTCCTGTATATAAGCACCACCTCCGTTCCTGTGTATAAGCACCACCTCCGTTCCTGTGTATAAGCACCCCCTCCATTCCTCTATGTAAGCACCACCTCCGTTCCTGTATATAAGCACCACCGCCGTTCCTGTATATAAGCACCCCCTCCGTTCCTCTATGTAAGCACCACCTCCGTTCCTGTATATAAGCACCCCCTCCGTTCCTGTATATAAGCACCCCCTCCGTTCCTGTATATAAGCACCACCTCCGTTCCTGTGTATAAGCACCCCCTCCGTTCCTCTATGTAAGCTCCACCTCCGTTCCTGTATATAAGCACCCCCTCCGTTCCTGTATATAAGCATCCCCTCCGTTCCTCTATGTAAGCACCACCTCCGTTCCTGTATATAAGCACCACCTCCGTTCCTGTGTATAAGCACCCCCTCCGTTCCTCTATGTAAGCACCACCTCCGTTCCTGTATATAAGCACCACCTCCGTTCCTGTGTATAAGCACCACCTCCGTTCCTGTATATAAGCACCACCTCCGTTCCTCTATATAAGCACCACCTCAGTTCCTGTATATAAGCACCACCTCCGTTCCTGTATATAAGCACCCACTCCGTTCCTGTATATAAGCATCCCCTCCGTTCCTGTATGTAAGCACCACCTCCGTTCCTGTATATAAGCACCACCTCCGCTCCTGTGTATAAGCACCCCCTCCGTTCCTCTATGCAAGCACCACCTCCGTTCCTGTATATAAGCACCACCTTCGTTCCTGTATATAAGCACCACCTCCGTTCCTCTATGTAAGCACCACCTCCGTTCCTGTATATAAGCACCCCCTCCGTTCCTCTATGCAAGCACCCCCTCCGTTCCTGTATATAAGCACCTTCTCCGTTCCTGTGTATAAGCACCTTCTCCGTTCCTGTGTATAAGCACCACCTCTGTTCCTGTGTATAAACACTCCCTCCGTTCCTGTGTATAAGCACCACCTCCGTTCCTGTGTATAAGCACCCCCTACATTCCTCTATATAAGCACCACCTCCGTTCCTGTATATAAGCACCCCCTCCGTTCCTGTGTATAAGCACCCCCTCCGTTCCTCTATGTAAGCACCACCTCCGTTCCTGTATATAAGCACCCCCTCCGTACCTGTGTATAAGCACCCCCTCCGTTCCTGTATATAAGCACCCCCTCCGTTCCTGCATATAAGCACCCCCTCCGTTCCTGTGTATAAGCACCCCCTCCGTTCCTGTATATAAGCACCCCCTCCTTTCCTGTATATAAGCACCCCCTCCGTTCCTGTGTATAAGTACCCCCTCCGTTCCTGTGTATAAGCACCCTCTCCGTTCCTGTGTATAAGCACCCCCTACGTTCCTGTATATAAGCACCACCTCCGTTCCTGTATATAAGCACCACCTCCGTTCCTGTATATAAGCACCCCCTCCGTTCCTGTATATAAGCACCACCTCCGTTCCTGTATATAAGCACCACCTCCGTTCCTGTATATAAGCACCACCTCCATTCCTGTATATAAGCACCCCCTCCATTCCTGTATATAAGCACCCCCTCCGTTCCTGTATATAAGCACCCCCTCCGTTCCTGTATATAAGCACCACCTCCGTTCCTGTGTATAAGCACCCCCTCCGTTCCTCTATGTAAGCACCACCTCCGTTCCTGTATATAAGCACCCCCTCCATTCCTGTATATAAGCATCCCCTCCGTTCCTCTATGTAAGCACCACCTCCGTTCCTATATATAAGCACCACCTCCGTTCCTGTGTATAAGCACCCCCTCCGTTCCTCTATGTAAGCACCACCTCCGTTCCTGTATATAAGCACCACCTCCGTTCCTGTATATAAGCACCCCCTCCGTTCCTCTATGTAAGCACCACCTCCGTTCCTGTATGTAAGCACCCCCTCCGTTCCTGTATATAAGCACCCCCTCCGTTCCTGTATATAAGCACCACCTCCGTTCCTCTATGTAAGCACCACCTCCGTTCCTGTATATAAGCACCCCCTCCGTTCCAGTGTATAAGCATCCCCTCCGTTCCTCTATGTAAGCACCAGCTCCGTTCCTGTATATAAGCACCCCCTCCGTTCCTGTATATAATCATCCCCTCCGTTCCTCTATGTAAGCACCATCTCCGTTCCTGTATATAAGCACCATCTCCGTTCCTGTGTATAAGCACCCCCTCCGTTCCTCTATGTAAGCACCACCTCCGTTCCTGTATATAAGCACCCCCTCCATTCCTGTATATAAGCATCCCCTCCGTTCCTCTATGTAAGCACCACCTCCGTTCCTGTGTATAAGCACCCCCTCCGTTCCTGTGTATAAGCACCCCCTCCGTTCCCTATGTAAGCACCACCTCCGTTCCTGTATATAAGCACCACCTCCATTCCTGTATATAAGCACCCCCTCCGTTCCTCTATGTAAGCACCACTTCCGTTCCTGTATGTAAGCACCCCCTCCGTTCCTGTATATAAGCACCCCCTCCGTTCCTGTATATAAGCACCACCTCCGTTCCTCTATGTAAGCACCACCTCCGTTCCAGTATATAAGCACCCCCTCCGTTCCTGTGTATAAGCATCCCCTCCGTTCCTCTATGTAAGCACCACGTCCGTTCCTGTATATAAGCACCCCCTCCGTTCCTGTATATAATCATCCCCTCCGTTCCTCTATGTAAGCACCATCTCCGTTCCTGTATATAAGCACCACCTACGTTCCTGTGTATAAGCACCCCCTCCGTTCCTCTATGTAAGCACCACCTCCGTTCCTGTATATAAGCACCCCCTCCGTTCCTGTATATAAGCATCCCCTCCGTTCCTCTATGTAAGCACCATCTCCGTTCCTGTATATAAGCACCACCTCCGTTCCTGTGTATAAACACCCCCTCCGTTCCTCTATGTAAGCACCACCTCCGTTCCTGTATATAAGCACCCGCTCCGTTCCTCTATATAAGCACCACCTCCGTTCCTCTATATAAGCACCACCTCCATTCCTCTATGTAAGCACCACCTCGTTCCTGTATATAAGCACCACCTCCGTTCCTGTATATAAGCACCACCTCCGTTCCTGTATATAAGCACCCCCTCCGTTCCTGTATATAAGCACCACCTCCGTTCCTGTATATAAGCACCCCCTCCGTTCCTGTATATAAGCACCCCCTCCGTTCCTGTATATAAGCACCACCTCCGTTCCTGTGTATAAGCACCACCTCCGTTCCTGTGTATAAGCACCCCCTCCATTCCTCTATGTAAGCACCACCTCCGTTCCTGTATATAAGCACCACCGCCGTTCCTGTATATAAGCACCCCCTCCGTTCCTCTATGTAAGCACCACCTCCGTTCCTGTATATAAGCACCCCCTCCGTTCCTGTATATAAGCACCCCCTCCGTTCCTCTATATAAGCACCACCTCCGTTCCTGTATATAAGCACCCCCTCCGTTCCTCTATGTAAGCTCCACCTCCGTTCCTGTATATAAGCACCCCCTCCGTTCCTGTATATAAGCACCCCCTCCGTTCCTCTATGTAAGCACCACCTCCGTTCCTGTATATAAGCACCCCCTCCGTTCCTGTGTATAAGCACCCCCTCCGTTCCTCTATATAAGCACCACCTCCGTTCCTGTATATAAGCACCCCCTCCGTTCCTGTGTATAAGCACCCCCTCCGTTCCTCTATGTAAGCACCCCCTCCGTTCCTGTGTATAAGCACCCCCTCCGTTCCTGTGTATAAGCACCCCCTCCGTTCCTGTGTATAAGCACCCCCTCCGTTCCTGTATATAAGCACCCCCTCCGTTCCTGTATATAAGCACCACCTCCGTTCCTGTGTATAAGCACCACCTCCGTTCCTGTGTATAAGCACCCCCTCCATTCCTCTATGTAAGCACCACCTCCGTTCCTGTATATAAGCACCACCGCCGTTCCTGTATATAAGCACCCCCTCCATTCCTCTATGTAAGCACCACCTCCGTTCCTGTATATAAGCACCACCGCCGTTCCTGTATATAAGCACCCCCTCCGTTCCTCTATGTAAGCACCACCTCCGTTCCTGTATATAAGCACCCCCTCCGTTCCTGTATATAAGCACCCCCTCCGTTCCTGTATATAAGCACCACCTCCGTTCCTGTATATAAGCACCCCCTCCGTTCCTGTATATAAGCACCCCCTCCGTTCCTGTATATAAGCACCACCTCCGTTCCTGTGTATAAGCACCCCCTCCGTTCCTCTATGTAAGCTCCACCTCCGTTCCTGTATATAAGCACCCCCTCCGTTCCTGTATATAAGCATCCCCTCCGTTCCTCTATGTAAGCACCACCTCCGTTCCTGTATATAAGCACCACCTCCGTTCCTGTGTATAAGCACCCCCTCCGTTCCTCTATGTAAGCACCACCTCCGTTCCTGTATATAAGCACCACCTCAGTTCCTGTATATAAGCACCCCCTCCGTTCCTGTATATAAGCGCCTTCTCTGTTCCTGTGTATAAGCACCCCCTCCGTTCCTGTGTATAAGCACCACCTCCGTTCCTGTGTATAAACACTCCCTCCGTTCCTGTGTATAAGCACCACCTCCGTTCCTGTGTATAAGCACCCCCTCCGTTCCTCTATATAAGCACCACCTCCGTTCCTGTATATAAGCACCCCCTCCGTTCCTGTGTATAAGCACCCCCTCCGTTCCTCTATGTAAGCACCCCCTCCGTTCCTGTGTATAAGCACCCCCTCCGTTCCTGTGTATAAGCACCCCCTCCGTTCCTGTATATAAGCACCCCCTCCGTTCCTGTATATAAGCACCACCTCCGTTCCTGTGTATAAGCACCACCTCCGTTCCTGTGTATAAGCACCCCCTCCATTCCTCTATGTAAGCACCACCTCCGTTCCTGTATATAAGCACCACCGCCGTTCCTGTATATAAGCACCCCCTCCGTTCCTCTATGTAAGCACCACCTCCGTTCCTGTATATAAGCACCCCCTCCGTTCCTGTATATAAGCACCCCCTCCGTTCCTGTATATAAGCACCACCTCCGTTCCTGTGTATAAGCACCCCCTCCGTTCCTCTATGTAAGCTCCACCTCCGTTCCTGTATATAAGCACCCCCTCCGTTCCTGTATATAAGCATCCCCTCCGTTCCTCTATGTAAGCACCACCTCCGTTCCTGTATATAAGCACCACCTCCGTTCCTGTGTATAAGCACCCCCTCCGTTCCTCTATGTAAGCACCACCTCCGTTCCTGTATATAAGCACCACCTCCGTTCCTGTGTATAAGCACCACCTCCGTTCCTGTATATAAGCACCACCTCCGTTCCTCTATATAAGCACCACCTCAGTTCCTGTATATAAGCACCACCTCCGTTCCTGTATATAAGCACCCCCTCCGTTCCTGTATATAAGCATCCCCTCCGTTCCTGTATGTAAGCACCACCTCCGTTCCTGTAAATAAGCACCACCTCCGCTCCTGTGTATAAGCACCCCCTCCGTTCCTCTATGCAAGCACCACCTCCGTTCCTGTATATAAGCACCACCTTCGTTCCGGTATATAAGCACCACCTCCGTTCCTCTATGTAAGCACCACCTCCGTTCCTGTATATAAGCACCCCCTCCGTTCCTCTATGCAAGCACCCCCTCCGTTCCTGTATATAAGCACCTTCTCCGTTCCTGTGTATAAGCACCTTCTCCGTTCCTGTGTATAAGCACCACCTCTGTTCCTGTGTATAAACACTCCCTCCGTTCCTGTGTATAAGCACCACCTCCGTTCCTGTGTATAAGCACCCCCTCCATTCCTCTATATAAGCACCACCTCCGTTCCTGTATATAAGCACCCCCTCCGTTCCTGTGTATAAGCACCCCCTCCGTTCCTCTATGTAAGCACCCCCTCCGTTCCTGTGTATAAGCACCCCCTCCGTTCCTGTGTATAAGCACCCCCTCCGTTCCTGTGTATAAGCACCCCCTCCGTTCCTGTATATAAGCACCCCCTCCGTTCCTGTATATAAGCACCACCTCCGTTCCTGTGTATAAGCACCACCTCCGTTCCTGTGTATAAGCACCCCCTCCATTCCTCTATGTAAGCACCACCTCCGTTCCTGTATATAAGCACCACCGCCGTTCCTGTATATAAGCACCCCCTCCGTTCCTCTATGTAAGCACCACCTCCGTTCCTGTATATAAGCACCCCCTCCGTTCCTGTATATAAGCACCCCCTCCGTTCCTGTATATAAGCACCACCTCCGTTCCTGTGTATAAGCACCCCCTCCGTTCCTCTATGTAAGCTCCACCTCCGTTCCTGTATATAAGCACCCCCTCCGTTCCTGTATATAAGCATCCCCTCCGTTCCTCTATGTAAGCACCACCTCCGTTCCTGTATATAAGCACCACCTCCGTTCCTGTGTATAAGCACCCCCTCCGTTCCTCTATGTAAGCACCACCTCCGTTCCTGTATATAAGCACCACCTCCGTTCCTGTGTATAAGCACCACCTCCGTTCCTGTATATAAGCACCACCTCCGTTCCTCTATATAAGCACCACCTCAGTTCCTGTATATAAGCACCACCTCCGTTCCTGTATATAAGCACCCCCTCCGTTCCTGTATATAAGCATCCCCTCCGTTCCTGTATGTAAGCACCACCTCCGTTCCTGTATATAAGCACCACCTCCGCTCCTGTGTATAAGCACCCCCTCCGTTCCTCTATGCAAGCACCACCTCCGTTCCTGTATATAGGCACCACATTCGTTCCTGTATATAAGCACCACCTCCGTTCCTCTATGTAAGCACCACCTCCGTTCCTGTATATAAGCACCCCCTCCGTTCCTCTATGCAAGCACCCCCTCCGTTCCTGTATATAAGCACCTTCTCCGTTCCTGTGTATAAGCACCTTCTCCGTTCCTGTGTATAAGCACCACCTCTGTTCCTGTGTATAAACGCTCCCTCCGTTCCTGTGTATAAGCACCACCTCCGTTCCTGTGTATAAGCACCCCCTCCATTCCTCTATATAAGCACCACCTCCGTTCCTGTATATAAGCACCCCCTCCGTTCCTGTGTATAAGCACCCCCTCCGTTCCTCTATGTAAGCACCACCTCCGTTCCTGTATATAAGCACCCCCTCCGTACCTGTGTATAAGCACCCCCTCCGTTCCTGTATATAAGCACCCCCTCCGTTCCTGTATATAAGCACCCCCTCCGTTCCTGTGTATAAGCACCCCCTCCGTTCCTGTATATAAGCACCCCCTCCTTTCCTGTATATAAGCACCCCCTCCGTTCCTGTGTATAAGTACCCCCTCCGTTCCTGTGTATAAGCACCCTCTCCGTTCCTGTGTATAAGCACCCCCTACGTTCCTGTATATAAGCACCACCTCCGTTCCTGTATATAAGCACCACCTCCGTTCCTGTATATAAGCACCCCCTCCGTTCCTGTATATAAGCACCACCTCCGTTCCTGTATATAAGCACCACCTCCGTTCCTGTATATAAGCACCACCTCCATTCCTGTATATAAGCACCCCCTCCATTCCTGTATATAAGCACCCCCTCCGTTCCTGTATATAAGCACCCCCTCCGTTCCTATATATAAGCACCACCTCCGTTCCTGTATATAAGCACCCCCTCCGTTCCTCTATGTAAGCACCACCTCCGTTCCTGTATATAAGCACCACCTCCGTTCCTGTATATAAGCACCCCCTCCGTTCCTCTATGTAAGCACCACCTCCGTTCCTGTATGTAAGCACCCCCTCTGTTCCTGTATATAAGCACCCCCTCCGTTCCTGTATATAAGCACCACCTCCGTTCCTCTATGTAAGCACCACCTCCGTTCCTGTATATAAGCACCCCCTCCGTTCCTGTGTATAAGCATCCCCTCCGTTCCTCTATGTAAGCACCAGCTCCGTTCCTGTATATAAGCACCCCCTCCGTTCCTGTATATAATCATCCCCTCCGTTCCTCTATGTAAGCACCATCTCCGTTCCTGTATATAAGCACCACCTCCGTTCCTGTGTATAAGCACCCCCTCCGTTCCTCTATGTAAGCACCACCTCCGTTCCTGTATATAAGCACCCCCTCCATTCCTGTATATAAGCATCCCCTCCGTTCCTCTATGTAAGCACCACCTCCGTTCCTGTGTATAAGCACCCCCTCCATTCCTCTATGTAAGCACCACCTCCGTTCCTGTATATAAGCACCACCGCCGTTCCTGTATATAAGCACCCCCTCCATTCCTCTATGTAAGCACCACCTCCGTTCCTGTATATAAGCACCACCGCCGTTCCTGTATATAAGCACCCCCTCCGTTCCTCTATGTAAGCACCACCTCCGTTCCTGTATATAAGCACCCCCTCCGTTCCTGTATATAAGCACCCCCTCCGTTTCCTGTATATAAGCACCACCTCCGTTCCTGTATATAAGCACCCCCTCCGTTCCTGTATATAAGCACCCCCTCCATTCCTGTATATAAGCACCACCTCCGTTCCTGTCTATAAGCACCCCCTCCGTTCCTCTATGTAAGCTCCACCTCCGTTCCTGTATATAAGCACCCCCTCCGTTCCTGTATATAAGCATCCCCTCCGTTCCTCTATGTAAGCACCACCTCCGTTCCTGTATATAAGCACCACCTCCGTTCCTGTGTATAAGCACCCCCTCCGTTCCTCTATGTAAGCACCACCTCCGTTCCTGTATATAAGCACCACCTCAGTTCCTGTATATAAGCACCCCCTCCGTTCCTGTATATAAGCGCCTTCTCCGTTCCTGTGTATAAGCACCCCCTCCGTTCCTGTGTATAAGCACCACCTCCGTTCCTGTGTATAAACACTCCCTCCGTTCCTGTGTATAAGCACCACCTCCGTTCCTGTGTATAAGCACCCCCTCCGTTCCTCTATATAAGCACCACCTCCGTTCCTGTATATAAGCACCCCCTCCGTTCCTGTGTATAAGCACCCCCTCCGTTCCTCTATGTAAGCACCCCCTCCGTTCCTGTGTATAAGCACCCCCTCCGTTCCTGTGTATAAGCACCCCCTCCGTTCCTGTATATAAGCACCCCCTCCGTTCCTGTGTATAAGCATCCCCTCCGTTCCTCTATGTAAGCACCACGTCCGTTCCTGTATATAAGCACCCCCTCCGTTCCTGTATATAATCATCCCCTCCGTTCCTCTATGTAAGCACCATCTCCGTTCCTGTATATAAGCACCACCTACGTTCCTGTGTATAAGCACCCCCTCCGTTCCTCTATGTAAGCACCACCTCCGTTCCTGTATATAAGCACCCCCTCCGTTCCTGTATATAAGCATCCCCTCCGTTCCTCTATGTAAGCACCATCTCCGTTCCTGTATATAAGCACCACCTCCGTTCCTGTGTATAAGCACCCCCTCCGTTCCTCTATGTAAGCACCACCTCCGTTCCTGTATTTAAGCACCCGCTCCGTTCCTCTATATAAGCACCACCTCCGTTCCTCTATATAAGCACCACCTCCGTTCCTCTATGTAAGCACCACCTCGTTCCTGTATATAAGCACCACCTCCGTTCCTGTATATAAGCACCACCTCCGTTCCTGTATATAAGCACCCCCTCCGTTCCTGTATATAAGCACCACCTCCGTTCCTGTATATAAGCACCCCCTCCGTTCCTGTGTATAAGCACCCCCTCCGTTCCTGTGTATAAGCACCCCCTCCGTTCCTGTATATAAGCACCCCCTCCGTTCCTGTATATAAGCACCACCTCCGTTCCTGTGTATAAGCACCACCTCCGTTCCTGTGTATAAGCACCCCTTCCATTCCTCTATGTAAGCACCACCTCCGTTCCTGTATATAAGCACCACCGCCGTTCCTGTATATAAGCACCCCCTCCGTTCCTCTATGTAAGCACCACCTCCGTTCCTGTATATAAGCACCCCCTCCGTTCCTGTATATAAGCACCCCCTCCGTTCCTCTATATAAGCACCACCTCCGTTCCTGTATATAAGCACCCCCTCCGTTCCTCTATGTAAGCTCCACCTCCGTTCCTGTATATAAGCACCCCCTCCGTTCCTGTATATAAGCACCCCCTCCGTTCCTCTATGTAAGCACCACCTCCGTTCCTGTATATAAGCACCCCCTCCGTTCCTGTGTATAAGCACCCCCTCCGTTCCTCTATATAAGCACCACCTCCGTTCCTGTATATAAGCACCCCCTCCGTTCCTGTGTATAAGCACCCCCTCCGTTCCTCTATGTAAGCACCCCCTCCGTTCCTGTGTATAAGCACCCCCTCCGTTCCTGTGTATAAGCACCCCCTCCGTTCCTGTGTATAAGCACCCCCTCCGTTCCTGTATATAAGCACCCCCTCCGTTCCTGTATATAAGCACCACCTCCGTTCCTGTGTATAAGCACCACCTCCGTTCCTGTGTATAAGCACCCCCTCCATTCCTCTATGTAAGCACCACCTCCGTTCCTGTATATAAGCACCACCGCCGTTCCTGTATATAAGCGCCCCCTCCATTCCTCTATGTAAGCACCACCTCCGTTCCTGTATATAAGCACCACCGCCGTTCCTGTATATAAGCACCCCCTCCGTTCCTCTATGTAAGCACCACCTCCGTTCCTGTATATAAGCACCCCCTCCGTTCCTGTATATAAGCACCCCCTCCGTTCCTGTATATAAGCACCACCTCCGTTCCTGTATATAAGCACCCCCTCCGTTCCTGTATATAAGCACCCCCTCCGTTCCTGTATATAAGCACCACCTCCGTTCCTGTGTATAAGCACCCCCTCCGTTCCTCTATGTAAGCTCCACCTCCGTTCCTGTATATAAGCACCCCCTCCGTTCCTGTATATAAGCATCCCCTCCGTTCCTCTATGTAAGCACCACCTCCGTTCCTGTATATAAGCACCACCTCCGTTCCTGTGTATAAGCACCCCCTCCGTTCCTCTATGTAAGCACCACCTCCGTTCCTGTATATAAGCACCACCTCAGTTCCTGTATATAAGCACCCCCTCCGTTCCTGTATATAAGCGCCTTCTCCGTTCCTGTGTATAAGCACCCCCTCCGTTCCTGTGTATAAGCACCACCTCCGTTCCTGTGTATAAACACTCCCTCCGTTCCTGTGTATAAGCACCACCTCCGTTCCTGTGTATAAGCACCCCCTCCGTTCCTCTATATAAGCACCACCTCCGTTCCTGTATATAAGCACCCCCTCCGTTCCTGTGTATAAGCACCCCCTCCGTTCCTCTATGTAAGCACCCCCTCCGTTCCTGTGTATAAGCACCCCCTCCGTTCCTGTGTATAAGCACCCCCTCCGTTCCTGTATATAAGCACCCCCTCCGTTCCTGTATATAAGCACCACCTCCGTTCCTGTGTATAAGCACCACCTCCGTTCCTGTGTATAAGCACCCCCTCCATTCCTCTATGTAAGCACCACCTCCGTTCCTGTATATAAGCACCACCGCCGTTCCTGTATATAAGCACCCCCTCCGTTCCTCTATGTAAGCACCACCTCCGTTCCTGTATATAAGCACCCCCTCCGTTCCTGTATATAAGCACCCCCTCCGTTCCTGTATATAAGCACCACCTCCGTTCCTGTGTATAAGCACCCCCTCCGTTCCTCTATGTAAGCTCCACCTCCGTTCCTGTATATAAGCACCCCCTCCGTTCCTGTATATAAGCATCCCCTCCGTTCCTCTATGTAAGCACCACCTCCGTTCCTGTATATAAGCACCACCTCCGTTCCTGTGTATAAGCACCCCCTCCGTTCCTCTATGTAAGCACCACCTCCGTTCCTGTATATAAGCACCACCTCCGTTCCTGTGTATAAGCACCACCTCCGTTCCTGTATATAAGCACCACCTCCGTTCCTCTATATAAGCACCACCTCAGTTCCTGTATATAAGCACCACCTCCGTTCCTGTATATAAGCACCCCCTCCGTTCCTGTATATAAGCATCCCCTCCGTTCCTCTATGTAAGCACCACCTCCGTTCCTGTATATAAGCACCACCTCCGTTCCTGTGTATAAGCACCCCCTCCGTTCCTCTATGTAAGCACCACCTCCGTTCCTGTATATAAGCACCACCTCCGTTCCTGTGTATAAGCACCACCTCCGTTCCTGTATATAAGCACCACCTCCGTTCCTCTATATAAGCACCACCTCCGTTCCTGTATATAAGCACCACCTCCGTTCCTGTATATAAGCACCACCTCCATTCCTGTATATAAGCACCCCCTCCATTCCTGTATATAAGCACCCCCTCCGTTCCTGTATATAAGCACCCCCTCCGTTCCTATATATAAGCACCACCTCCGTTCCTGTGTATAAGCACCCCCTCCGTTCCTCTATGTAAGCACCACCTCCGTTCCTGTATATAAGCACCACCTCCGTTCCTGTATATAAGCACCCCCTCCGTTCCTCTATGTAAGCACCACCTCCGTTCCTGTATGTAAGCACCCCCTCTGTTCCTGTATATAAGCACCCCCTCCGTTCCTGTATATAAGCACCACCTCCGTTCCTCTATGTAAGCACCACCTCCGTTCCTGTATATAAGCACCCCCTCCGTTCCTGTGTATAAGCATCCCCTCCGTTCCTCTATGTAAGCACCAGCTCCGTTCCTGTATATAAGCACCCCCTCCGTTCCTGTATATAATCATCCCCTCCGTTCCTCTATGTAAGCACCATCTCCGTTCCTGTATATAAGCACCACCTCCGTTCCTGTGTATAAGCACCCCCTCCGTTCCTCTATGTAAGCACCACCTCCGTTCCTGTATATAAGCACCCCCTCCATTCCTGTATATAAGCATCCCCTCCGTTCCTCTATGTAAGCACCACCTCCGTTCCTGTGTATAAGCACCCCCTCCATTCCTCTATGTAAGCACCACCTCCGTTCCTGTATATAAGCACCACCGCCATTCCTGTATATAAGCACCCCCTCCATTCCTCTATGTAAGCACCACCTCCGTTCCTGTATATAAGCACCACCGCCGTTCCTGTATATAAGCACCCCCTCCGTTCCTCTATGTAAGCACCACCTCCGTTCCTGTATATAAGCACCCCCTCCGTTCCTGTATATAAGCACCCCCTCCGTTCCTGTATATAAGCACCACCTCCGTTCCTGTATATAAGCACCCCCTCCGTTCCTGTATATAAGCACCCCCTCCATTCCTGTATATAAGCACCACCTCCGTTCCTGTGTATAAGCACCCCCTCCGTTCCTCTATGTAAGCTCCACCTCCGTTCCTGTATATAAGCACCCCCTCCGTTCCTGTATATAAGCATCCCCTCCGTTCCTCTATGTAAGCACCACCTCCGTTCCTGTATATAAGCACCACCTCCGTTCCTGTGTATAAGCACCCCCTCCGTTCCTCTATGTAAGCACCACCTCCGTTCCTGTATATAAGCACCACCTCAGTTCCTGTATATAAGCACCCCCTCCGTTCCTGTATATAAGCGCCTTCTCCGTTCCTGTGTATAAGCACCCCCTCCGTTCCTGTGTATAAGCACCACCGCCGTTCCTGTGTATAAACACTCCCTCCGTTCCTGTGTATAAGCACCACCTCCGTTCCTGTGTATAAGCACCCCCTCCGTTCCTCTATATAAGCACCACCTCCGTTCCTGTATATAAGCACCCCCTCCGTTCCTGTGTATAAGCACCCCCTCCGTTCCTCTATGTAAGCACCCCCTCCGTTCCTGTGTATAAGCACCCCCTCCGTTCCTGTGTATAAGCACCCCCTCCGTTCCTGTATATAAGCACCCCCTCCGTTCCTGTATATAAGCACCACCTCCGTTCCTGTGTATAAGCACCACCTCCGTTCCTGTGTATAAGCACCCCCTCCATTCCTCTATGTAAGCACCACCTCCGTTCCTGTATATAAGCACCACCGCCGTTCCTGTATATAAGCACCCCCTCCGTTCCTCTATGTAAGCACCACCTCCGTTCCTGTATATAAGCACCCCCTCCGTTCCTGTATATAAGCACCCCCTCCGTTCCTGTATATAAGCACCACCTCCGTTCCTGTGTATAAGCACCCCCTCCGTTCCTCTATGTAAGCTCCACCTCCGTTCCTGTATATAAGCACCCCCTCCGTTCCTGTATATAAGCATCCCCTCCGTTCCTCTATGTAAGCACCACCTCCGTTCCTGTATATAAGCACCACCTCCGTTCCTGTGTATAAGCACCCCCTCCGTTCCTCTATGTAAGCACCACCTCCGTTCCTGTATATAAGCACCACCTCCGTTCCTGTGTATAAGCACCACCTCCGTTCCTGTATATAAGCACCACCTCCGTTCCTCTATATAAGCACCACCTCAGTTCCTGTATATAAGCACCACCTCCGTTCCTGTATATAAGCACCCCCTCCGTTCCTGTATATAAGCATCCCCTCCGTTCCTGTATGTAAGCACCACCTCCGTTCCTGTATATAAGCACCACCTCCGCTCCTGTGTATAAGCACCCCCTCCGTTCCTCTATGCAAGCACCACCTCCGTTCCTGTATATAAGCACCACCTTCGTTCCTGTATATAAGCACCACCTCCGTTCCTCTATGTAAGCACCACCTCCGTTCCTGTATATAAGCACCCCCTCCGTTCCTCTATGCAAGCACCCCCTCCGTTCCTGTATATAAGCACCTTCTCCGTTCCTGTGTATAAGCACCTTCTCCGTTCCTGTGTATAAGCACCACCTCTGTTCCTGTGTATAAACACTCCCTCCGTTCCTGTGTATAAGCACCACCTCCGTTCCTGTGTATAAGCACCCCCTCCATTCCTCTATATAAGCACCACCTCCGTTCCTGTATATAAGCACCCCCTCCGTTCCTGTGTATAAGCACCCCCTCCGTTCCTCTATGTAAGCACCCCCTCCGTTCCTGTGTATAAGCACCCCCTCCGTTCCTGTGTATAAGCACCCCCTCCGTTCCTGTGTATAAGCACCCCCTCCGTTCCTGTATATAAGCACCCCCTCCGTTCCTGTATATAAGCACCACCTCCGTTCCTGTGTATAAGCACCACCTCCGATCCTGTGTATAAGCACCCCCTCCATTCCTCTATGTAAGCACCACCTCCGTTCCTGTATATAAGCACCACCGCCGTTCCTGTATATAAGCACCCCCTCCGTTCCTCTATGTAAGCACCACCTCCGTTCCTGTATATAAGCACCCCCTCCGTTCCTGTATATAAGCACCCCCTCCGTTCCTGTATATAAGCACCACCTCCGTTCCTGTATATAAGCACCCCCTCCGTTCCTCTATGTAAGCTCCACCTCCGTTCCTGTATATAAGCACCCCCTCCGTTCCTGTATATAAGCATCCCCTCCGTTCCTCTATGTAAGCACCACCTCCGTTCCTGTATATAAGCACCACCTCCGTTTCTGTGTATAAGCACCCCCTCCGTTCCTCTATGTAAGCACCACCTCCGTTCCTGTATATAAGCACCACCTCCGTTCCTGTGTATAAGCACCACCTCCGTTCCTGTATATAAGCACCACCTCCGTTCCTCTATATAAGCACCACCTCAGTTCCTGTATATAAGCACCACCTCCGTTCCTGTATATAAGCACCCCCTCCGTTCCTGTATATAAGCATCCCCTCCGTTCCTGTATGTAAGCACCACCTCCGTTCCTGTATATAAGCACCACCTCCGCTCCTGTGTATAAGCACCCCCTCCGTTCCTCTATGCAAGCACCACCTCCGTTCCTGTATATAAGCACCACATTCGTTCCTGTATATAAGCACCACCTCCGTTCCTCTATGTAAGCACCACCTCCGTTCCTGTATATAAGCACCCCCTCCGTTCCTCTATGCAAGCACCCCCTCCGTTCCTGTATATAAGCACCTTCTCCGTTCCTGTGTATAAGCACCTTCTCCGTTCCTGTGTATAAGCACCACCTCTGTTCCTGTGTATAAACACTCCCTCCGTTCCTGTGTATAAGCACCACCTCCGTTCCTGTGTATAAGCACCCCCTCCATTCCTCTATATAAGCACCACCTCCGTTCCTGTATATAAGCACCCCCTCCGTTCCTGTGTATAAGCACCCCCTCCGTTCCTCTATGTAAGCACCACCTCCGTTCCTGTATATAAGCACCCCCTCCGTACCTGTGTATAAGCACCCCCTCCGTTCCTGTATATAAGCACCCCCTCCGTTCCTGTATATAAGCACCCCCTCCGTTCCTGTGTATAAGCACCCCCTCCGTTCCTGTATATAAGCACCCCCTCCTTTCCTGTATATAAGCACCCCCTCCGTTCCTGTGTATAAGTACCCCCTCCGTTCCTGTGTATAAGCACCCTCTCCGTTCCTGTGTATAAGCACCCCCTACGTTCCTGTATATAAGCACCACCTCCGTTCCTGTATATAAGCACCACCTCCGTTCCTGTATATAAGCACCCCCTCCGTTCCTGTATATAAGCACCACCTCCGTTCCTGTATATAAGCACCACCTCCGTTCCTGTATATAAGCACCACCTCCATTCCTGTATATAAGCACCCCCTCCATTCCTGTATATAAGCACCCCCTCCGTTCCTGTATATAAGCACCCCCTCCGTTCCTGTATATAAGCACCACCTCCGTTCCTGTGTATAAGCACCCCCTCCGTTCCTCTATGTAAGCACCACCTCCGTTCCTGTATATAAGCACCCCCTCCATTCCTGTATATAAGCATCCCCTCCGTTCCTCTATGTAAGCACCACCTCCGTTCCTATATATAAGCACCACCTCCGTTCCTGTGTATAAGCACCCCCTCCGTTCCTCTATGTAAGCACCACCTCCGTTCCTGTATATAAGCACCCCCTCCGTTCCTGTATATAAGCACCCCCTCCGTTCCTCTATGTAAGCACCACCTCCGTTCCTGTATGTAAGCACCCCCTCCGTTCCTGTATATAAGCACCCCCTCCGTTCCTGCATATAAGCACCACCTCCGTTCCTCTATGTAAGCACCACCTCCGTTCCTGTATATAAGCACCCCCTCCGTTCCTGTGTATAAGCATCCCCTCCGTTCCTCTATGTAAGCACCAGCTCCGTTCCTGTATATAAGCACCCCCTCCGTTCCTGTATATAATCATCCCCTCCGTTCCTCTATGTAAGCACCATCTCCGTTCCTGTATATAAGCACCACCTCCGTTCCTGTGTATAAGCACCCCCTCCGTTCCTCTATGTAAGCACCACCTCCGTTCCTGTATATAAGCACCCCCTCCATTCCTGTATATAAGCATCCCCTCCGTTCCTCTATGTAAGCACCACCTCCGTTCCTGTGTATAAGCACCCCCTCCGTTCCTGTGTATAAGCACCCCCTCCGTTCCCTATGTAAGCACCACCTCCGTTCCTGTATATAAGCACCACCTCCGTTCCTGTATATAAGCACCCCCTCCGTTCCTCTATGTAAGCACCACCTCCGTTCCTGTATGTAAGCACCCCCTCCGTTCCTGTATATAAGCACCCCCTCCGTTCCTGTATATAAGCACCACCTCCGTTCCTCTATGTAAGCACCACCTCCGTTCCAGTATATAAGCACCCCCTCCGTTCCTGTGTATAAGCATCCCCTCCGTTCCTCTATGTAAGCACCACGTCCGTTCCTGTATATAAGCACCCCCTCCGTTCCTGTATATAATCATCCCCTCCGTTCCTCTATGTAAGCACCATCTCCGTTCCTGTATATAAGCACCACCTCCGTTCCTGTGTATAAGCACCCCCTCCGTTCCTCTATGTAAGCACCACCTCCGTTCCTGTATATAAGCACCCCCTCCGTTCCTGTATATAAGCATCCCCTCCGTTCCTCTATGTAAGCACCATCTCCGTTCCTGTATATAAGCACCACCTCCGTTCCTGTGTATAAGCACCCCCTCCGTTCCTCTATGTAAGCACCACCTCCGTTCCTGTATATAAGCACCCGCTCCGTTCCTCTATATAAGCACCACCTCCGTTCCTCTATATAAGCACCACCTCCGTTCCTCTATGTAAGCACCACCTCGTTCCTGTATATAAGCACCACCTCCGTTCCTGTATATAAGCACCACCTCCGTTCCTGTATATAAGCACCCCCTCCGTTCCTGTATATAAGCACCACCTCCGTTCCTGTATATAAGCACCCCCTCCGTTCCTGTGTATAAGCACCCCCTCCGTTCCTCTATGTAAGCACCCCCTCCGTTCCTGTGTATAAGCACCCCCTCCGTTCCTGTGTATAAGCACCCCCTCCGTTCCTGTGTATAAGCACCCCCTCCGTTCCTGTATATAAGCACCCCCTCCGTTCCTGTATATAAGCACCACCTCCGTTCCTGTGTATAAGCACCACCTCCGTTCCTGTGTATAAGCACCCCCTCCATTCCTCTATGTAAGCACCACCTCCGTTCCTGTATATAAGCACCACCGCCGTTCCTGTATATAAGCACCCCCTCCGTTCCTCTATGTAAGCACCACCTCCGTTCCTGTATATAAGCACCCCCTCCGTTCCTGTATATAAGCACCCCCTCCGTTCCTCTATATAAGCACCACCTCCGTTCCTGTATATAAGCACCCCCTCCGTTCCTCTATGTAAGCTCCACCTCCGTTCCTGTATATAAGCACCCCCTCCGTTCCTGTATATAAGCACCCCCTCCGTTCCTCTATGTAAGCACCACCTCCGTTCCTGTATATAAGCACCCCCTCCGTTCCTGTGTATAAGCACCCCCTCCGTTCCTCTATATAAGCACCACCTCCGTTCCTGTATATAAGCACCCCCTCCGTTCCTGTGTATAAGCACCCCCTCCGTTCCTCTATGTAAGCACCCCCTCCGTTCCTGTGTATAAGCACCCCCTCCGTTCCTGTATATAAGCACCCCCTCCGTTCCTGTATATAAGCACCCCCTCCGTTCCTGTGTATAAGCACCACCTCCGTTCCTGTGTATAAGCACCCCCTCCATTCCTCTATGTAAGCACCACCTCCGTTCCTGTATATAAGCACCACCACCGTTCCTGTATATAAGCACCCCCTCCGTTCCTCTATGTAAGCACCACCTCCGTTCCTGTATATAAGCACCCCCTCCGTTCCTGTATATAAGCACCCCCTCCGTTCCTGTATATAAGCACCACCTCCGTTCCTGTGTATAAGCACCCCCTCCGTTCCTCTATGTAAGCTCCACCTCCGTTCCTGTATATAAGCACCCCCTCCGTTCCTGTATATAAGCATCCCCTCCGTTCCTCTATGTAAGCACCACCTCCGTTCCTGTATATAAGCACCACCTCCGTTCCTGTGTATAAGCACCCCCTCCGTTCCTCTATGTAAGCACCACCTCTGTTCCTGTATATATGCACCACCTCCGTTCCTGTGTATAAGCACCACCTCCGTTCCTGTATATAAGCACCACCTCCGTTCCTCTATATAAGCACCACCTCCGTTCCTGTATATAAGCACCACCTCCGTTCCTGTATATAAGCACCCCCTCCGTTCCTGTATATAAGCATCCCCTCCGTTCCTGTATGTAAGCACCACCTCCGTTCCTGTATATAAGCACCACCTCCGCTCCTGTGTATAAGCACCCCCTCCGTTCCTCTATGCAAGCACCACCTCCGTTCCTGTATATAAGCACCACCTTCGTTCCTGTATATAAGCACCACCTCCGTTCCTCTATGTAAGCACCACCTCCGTTCCTGTATATAAGCACCCCCTCCGTTCCTCTATGCAAGCACCCCCTCCGTTCCTGTATATAAGCACCTTCTCCGTTCAAGTGTATAAGCACCTTCTCCGTTCCTGTGTATAAGCACCACCTCTGTTCCTGTGTATAAACACTCCCTCCGTTCCTGTGTATAAGCACCACCTCCGTTCCTGTGTATAAGCACCCCCCCATTCCTCTATATAAGCACCACCTCCGTTCCTGTATATAAGCACCCCCTCCGTTCCTGTGTATAAGCACCCCCTCCGTTCCTCTATGTAAGCACCACCTCCGTTCCTGTATATAAGCACCCCCTCCGTACCTGTGTATAAGCACCACCTCCGTTCCTGTATATAAGCACCCCCTCCGTTCCTGTATATAAGCACCCCCTCCGTTCCTGTGTATAAGCACCCCCTCCGTTCCTGTATATAAGCACCCCCTCCTTTCCTGTATATAAGCACCCCCTCCGTTCCTGTGTATAAGTACCCCCTCCGTTCCTGTGTATAAGCACCCCCTCCGTTCCTGTGTATAAGCACCCCCTACATTCCTGTATATAAGCACCACCTCCGTCCCTGTATATAAGCACCACCTCCGTTCCTGTATATAAGCACCCCCTCCGTTCCTGTATATAAGCACCACCTCCGTTCCAGTATATAAGCACCACCTCCGTTCCTGTATATAAGCACCACCTCCATTCCTGTATATAAGCACCCCCTCCATTCCTGTATATAAGCACCCCCTCCGTTCCTGTATATAAGCACCCCCTCCGTTCCTGTATATAAGCACCACCTCCGTTCCTGTGTATAAGCACCCCCTCCGTTCCTCTATGTAAGCACCACCTCCGTTCCTGTATATAAGCACCCCCTCCGTTCCTGTATATAAGCATCCCCTCCGTTCCTCTATGTAAGCACCACCTCCGTTCCTATATATAAGCACCACCTCCGTTCCTGTGTATAAGCACCCCCTCCGTTCCTCTATGTAAGCACCACCTCCGTTCCTGTATATAAGCACCACCTCCGTTCCTGTATATAAGCACCCCCTCCGTTCCTCTATGTAAGCACCACCTCCGTTCCTGTATGTAAGCACCACCTCCGTTCCTGTATATAAGCACCCCCTCCGTTCCTGTATATAAGCACCACCTCCGTTCCTCTATGTAAGCACCACCTCCGTTCCTGTATATAAGCACCCCCTCCATTCCTGTGTATAAGCATCCCCTCCGTTCCTCTATGTAAGCACCAGCTCCGTTCCTGTATATAAGCACCCCCTCCGTTCCTGTATATAATCATCCCCTCCGTTCCTCTATGTAAGCACCATCTCCGTTCCTGTATATAAGCACCACCTCCGTTCCTGTGTATAAGCACCCCCTCCGTTCCTCTATGTAAGCACCACCTCCGTTCCTGTATATAAGCACCCCCTCCATTCCTGTATATAAGCATCCCCTCCGTTCCTCTATGTAAGCACCACCTCCGTTCCTGTGTATAAGCACCCCCTCCGTTCCTGTGTATAAGCACCCCCTCCGTTCCCTATGTAAGCACCACCTCCGTTCCTGTATATAAGCACCACCTCCGTTCCTGTATATAAGCACCCCCTCCGTTCCTCTATGTAAGCACCACCTCCGTTCCTGTATGTAAGCACCCCCTCCGTTCCTGTATATAAGCACCCCCTCCGTTCCTGTATATAAGCACCACCTCCGTTCCTCTATGTAAGCACCACCTCCGTTCCTGTATATAAGCACCCCCTCCGTTCCTGTGTATAAGCATCCCCTCCGTTCCTCTATGTAAGCACCACGTGCGTTCCTGTATATAAGCACCCCCTCCGTTCCTCTATGTAAGCACCACCTCCGTTCCTGTATATAAGCACCCGCTCCGTTCCTCTATATAAGCACCACCTCCGTTCCTCTATATAAGCACCACCTCCGTTCCTCTATGTAAGCACCACCTCGT
Source organism: Pseudophryne corroboree (assembly GCF_028390025.1). Taxonomy (NCBI): domain Eukaryota; kingdom Metazoa; phylum Chordata; class Amphibia; order Anura; family Myobatrachidae; genus Pseudophryne; species Pseudophryne corroboree. The sequence goes on from NC_086444.1 coordinate 1,229,240,173, forward strand.
TCCTGTATATAAGCACCACCTCCGTTCCTGTATATAAGCACCACCTCCGTTCCTGTATATAAGCACCCCCTCCGTTCCTGTATATAAGCACCACCTCCGTTCCTGTATATAAGCACCCCCTCCGTTCTTGTATATAAGCATCCCCTCCGTTCCTCTATGTAAGCACCACCTCCGTTCCTGTATATAAGCACCACCTCCGTTCCTGTGTATTTTTTTATTTATTTATTTATTTATTAACAGTTTCTTATATAGCGCAGCATATTCCGTTGCGCTTTACAATTAGAACAACAGTAATAGAACAAAACTGGGTAAAAACAGACATAGAGGTAGGAAGGCCCTGCTCGCAAGCTTACAATCTATTGGGAAATAGGCATAGATACACAAGGAGAGATGCTACCTATTGCATAATGGTCCACCAGATTGCTAGGTTCTTTATGGGGTTGTATGATGATACCCCACAAAGTTATCCAAGTGTCAGGAGGGTGTGAGACTAAAGAAAGACAAGATATGTGATGTTATGAATACTCTACGGAGGATGTAATTAGATAGGGAAGCACTGAAGGTTATGTGGGTGGGTCTGGAATTTGATAGGCTTGTCTGAATAGGTGAGTTTTCAGGGAACATTTAAAGGTTTGGAGACTAGAGGCGAGTCTTACTGTGCGTGGGAGGGCATTCCACAGAGTGGGTGAAGCCCGGATAAAGTCCTGTAATTTTGAGTGTGAACAAGTAATGCGTGTGGATGAGAGACGTAGATCTTGTGCAGAGCGGAGAGGTCGGGTAGGGAGATATTTTGAGATGAGTGAAGAGATGTATGTTGGTGCAGTTTGGTTAATAGCCTTGTATGTGAGTAAAAGTATTTTATATTTAATACGGTAGAATAAGCACCCCCTCCGTTCCTGTGTATAAGCACCCCCTCCGTTCCTGTATGTAAGCACCCATTATGAAGGTGTTTCCAATCCGATCCGATGCACGGCCCCGTGAGCATCGGATCGGATCCTCCAGATTGAAGGTGCTGCACATTCCTATCAGGTCCGACCCCGCAGGCATGGCTGGGAGCGCCCAGGATACTTTGTATGCAAAAAGACAGCACCAGGGTGATCGCCTGCGACATGTCATGTTAGTGTATGGAGCCCTTTAGTCACGCTGATTCAGGTAAGCACATACACCTGCAATGTCACACTCCTGATGTCACAGCTGGGTAGGCATGTGAATTTGCCCGAGCAGCTGTGACGTCAGTCCCTGCAGCCATGACATCAGTCCCTGCAGATGTTGTCAGCCCATGCAGCCATGTTGTCAGTCCCTGCAGCCATGTCGTTAGTCCCTGCAGATGTTGTCAGCCCATGCAGCCATGTCGTCAGTCCCCGCAGCCATTACATCAGTCCCTGCAGCCATGTTGTCAGTCCCTGCAGCCATGTCGTCAGTCCCCGCAGCCATTACATCAGTCCCTGCAGCCATGTTGTCAGTCCCTGCAGCCATGTCGTCAGTCCTCGCAGCCTTGTTGTCAGCCCCTGCAGCCGTGTTGTCAGTCCCTGCAGCCGTGTCGCCAGTCTCCGCAGCTGCAACATCAGTCCTGCAGCTGTGTCGTCAGTCCCTGCAGCCGTGACATCAGTCCCGCAGCTGTGTTGTCAGTCCCAGCAGCCGCGCCAGTCCCCGCAGCCGTGTCGTCAGTCTCCGCAGCCGCAACATCAGTCCCGCAGCTGTGTTATTCAGCCCCTGCAACCATGTCATCAGTTCCAGCAGCAGCGTCAGTCCCAGCAGCCGTGTCGTCAGCCCCTGCAGCCTGTCGTCAGTTTCTGCAGCCATGACATCAGTCCGCCGTGTCGTCAGCTCCCGCAGCCGTGTCGTCAGCTCCCGCAGCCGTGTCGTCAGCACCCGCAGCCGTGTCGTCAGCCCCTGCAGCCGTGATGTCAGTTCCAGCAGCCGTGTCGTTAGTCCCCGCAGCTGTGTCATCAATCCACGTAGCCGTGTCATCAGCCCCCGCAGCCGTGTCGTCAGTCCACGCAGCCATGTTGTCAGTCCCCGCAGCAGTGTCATCAGTCCCTGCAGCCGTGTCGTCAGTTACCGCAGCAATGTCGTCAGTCCCTGCAGTCAGCATACATCAGATATTGCTTACTCTTCTGGAACAGACGGGTGGCTCCTGTAAATTGTGTGGCGCTGGTGGTATATGGCGGATGGTAAAGCCACGGCGTGGTATATGGCGGATGGTGAAGCCACGGCGTATTATATGGCGGATGGTGAATCCACGGCGTGGTATATGGCGGATGGTGAAGCCACGGTGTGGCATATGGCGGATGGTGAAGTCAAGGTGTGGTATATGGCGGATGGTGAAGCTACGGCGTGGCATATGGCGAATGGTGAATCCACGGCGTGTTATATGGCGGATGGTGAAGGCACGGCGTGGTATATGGCGAATGGTGAAGCCAAGGTGTGGCATATGGCAGATGGTGAAGCCACGGCGTGGTATATGGCGGATGGTGAAGGCACGGCGTGGTATATGGCGGATGGTGAAGCCAAGGTGTGGTATATGGTGGATGGTGAAGGCATGGCGTGGTATATGGCGGATGGTGAAGGTACGGTGTGGTATATGGCGGATGGTGAAGGCACGGCGTGGTATATGGCGGATGGTGAAGGCACGGCGCGGTATATGGCGGATGGTGAAGGCACGGCGTGGTATATGGCGGATGGTGAAGCCAAGGTGTGGTATATGGTGGATGGTGAAGGCATGGCGTGGTATATGGCGGATGGTGAAGGTACGGTGTGGTATATGGCGGATGGTGAAGGCACGGCGTGGTATATGGCGGATGGTGAAGGCACGGCGCGGTATATGGCGGATGGTGAAGGCACGGCGTGGTATATGGCGGATGGTGAAGGCACGGCGTGGTATATAGCGGATGGTGAAGGCACGGCGTGGTATATGGCGGATGGTGAAGGCACGGCGTGGTATATGGCGGATGGTGAAGGCACGGCGTGGTATATGGCGGATGGGGAATATACTTTGGCCATTGATGGGGGAGAAGTTGAACCACAGATCAGATGACTGTTTTGTTTTTTTCTAGAGTGTAGGGACACACAGACCATAGCTCCGCCCCCAACACCCACGAGGCCCCGCCCACAGGTCAGTCAGCGAAAGTTCAGGAACGACCATCGGTGTGTGTCATATGAAACCACCGATGGCCATGTACTGCATAATACGGCGACCTGCCAGGTAGGTACCCCAACGGCCAATCCCCAGCGTGATGCCCGGCACCAGACCATAACACACGGGGGCGGGTGTCACACGTGTGCTGGGCGTCGCCAGGCTGTGTGGGCGGGTGCGAACCGTAACGGCGATGAGCGGGGAGAGTGGGCGTGGTCACATTGTATGGGCGTGGTCAGGGTATGTGGGCGGGGTCCCTGGCGGCGGGACGGGCGGGCATCACGAGCGCAGTGCAGTAACAGTTACAGAGTTCCTGTGCTCGGGGCGGTGAGTAACGGGCGGCAGCGGCGCCGGGTGTCTCACCCGTGTGCTGTGCGGAGCAGTGTGTGACTCTGTAGCGGATCCCGGGGCAGAGCATTGTGTGTGTATACAGCATGTAGAAGTTCCCAGTGCAGAGCATTGTGTGTATGTATACGGCATGTAGAAGTTCCCAGTGCAGAGCATTGTGTGTATGTATACGGCATGTAGAAGTTCCCAGTGCAGAGCATTGTGTGTATGTATACGGCATGTAGAAGTTCCCAGTGCAGAGCATTGTGTGTATGTATACAGCATGTAGAAGTTCCCAGTGCAGAGCATTGTGTGTATGTATACGGCATGTAGAAGTTCCCAGTGCAGAGCATTGTGTGTATGTATACAGCATGTAGAAGTTCCCAGTGCAGAGCATTGTGTGTATGTATACAGCATGTAGAAGTTCCCAGTGCAGAGCATTGTGTGTATGTATACGGCATGTAGAAGTTCCCTGTGCAGAGCATTGTGTGTATGTATACAGCATGTAGAAGTTCCCAGTGCAGAGCATTGTGTGTATGTATACAGCATGTAGAAGTTCCCAGTGCAGAGCATTGTGTGTATACAGCATGTAGAAGTTCCCAGTGCAGAGCATTGTGTGTATACAGCATGTAGAAGTTCCCAGTGCAGAGCATTGTGTGTATGTATACGGCATGTAGAAGTTCCCAGTGCAGAGCATTGTGTGTATGTATACAGCATGTAGAAGTTCCCAGTGCAGAGCATTGTGTGTATGTATACAGCATGTAGAAGTTCCCAGTGCAGAGCATTGTGTGTATGTATACGGCATGTAGAAGTTCCCAGTGCAGAGCATTGTGTGTATGTATACGGCATGTAGAAGTTCCCAGTGCAGAGCATTGTGTATGTATACAGCATGTAGAAGTTCCCAGTGCAGAGCATTGTGTGTATGTATACAGCATGTAGAAGTTCCCAGTGCAGAGCATTGTGTGTATGTATACAGCATGTAGAAGTTCCCAGTGCAGAGCATTGTGTGTATGTATACAGCATGTAGAAGTTCCCAGTGCAGAGCATTGTGTGTATGTATACAGCATGTAGAAGTTCCCAGTGCAGAGCATTGTGTGTATGTATACAGCATGTAGAAGTTCCCAGTGCAGAGCATTGTGTGTATGTATACAGCATGTAGAAGTTCCCAGTGCAGAGCATTGTGTGTATGTATACAGCATGTAGAAGTTCCCAGTGCAGAGCATTGTGTGTATGTATACAGCATGTAGAAGTTCCCAGTGCAGAGCATTGTGTGTATGTATACGGCATGTAGAAGTTCCCAGTGCAGAGCATTGTGTGTATGTATACAGCATGTAGAAGTTCCCAGTGCAGAGCATTGTTTGTATGTATACAGCATGTAGAAGCTCCCAGTGCAGAGCATTGTGTATGTATACAGCATGTAGAAGCTCCCAGTGCAGAGCATTGTGTGTATGTATACAGCATGTAGAAGTTCCCAGTGCAGAGCATTGTGTGTATGTATACAGCATGTAGAAGTTCCCAGTGCAGAGCATTGTGTGTATGTATACAGCATGTAGAAGCTCCCAGTGCAGAGCATTGTGTGTATGTATACGGCATGTAGAAGTTCCCAGTGCAGAGCATTGTGTGTATGTATACGGCATGTAGAAGTTCCCAGTGCAGAGATTGTGTGTATACAGCATGTAGAAGTTCCCAGTGCAGAGCATTGTGTGTATGTATACGGCATGTAGAAGTTCCCAGTGCAGAGCATTGTGTGTATGTATACGGCATGTAGAAGTTCCCAGTGCAGAGATTGTGTGTATACAGCATGTAGAAGTTCCCAGTGCAGAGCATTGTGTGTATGTATACGGCATGTAGAAGTTCCCAGTGCAGAGCATTGTGTGTATGTATACGGCATGTAGAAGTTCCCAGTGCAGAGCATTGTGTGTATGTATACAGCATGTAGAAGCTCCCAGTGCCGAGCATTGTGTGTATGTATACAGCATGTAGAAGTTCCCTGTGCAGAGCATTGTGTGTATGTATACAGCATGTAGAAGTTCCCAGTGCAGAGCATTGTTTGTATGTATACAGCATGTAGAAGCTCCCAGTGCAGAGCATTGTGTATGTATACAGCATGTAGAAGTTCCCTGTGCAGAGCATTGTTTGTATGTATACAGCATGTAGAAGCTCCCAGTGCAGAGCATTGTGTATGTATACAGCATGTAGAAGTTCCCAGTGCAGAGCATTGTGTGTATGTATACAGCATGTAGAAGTTCCCAGTGCAGAGATTGTGTGTATACAGCATGTAGAAGTTCCCAGTGCAGAGATTGTGTGTATACAGCATGTAGAAGTTCCCAGTGCAGAGCATTGTGTATGTATTATACAGCATGTAGAAGTTCCCAGTGCAGAGCATTGTGTGTATGTATACAGCATGTAGAAGTTCCCAGTGCAGAGCATTGTGTGTGTGTATACAGCATGTAGAAGTTCCCAGTGCAGAGCATTGTGTGTATGTATACAGCATGTAGAAGCTCCCAGTGCAGAGCATTGTGTATGTATACAGCATGTAGAAGTTCCCAGTGCAGAGCATTGTGTGTATATACAGCATGTAGAAGTTCCCAGTGCAGAGCATTGTGTGTATACAGCATGTAGAAGCTCTCAGTGCAGAGCATTGTGTGTATGTATACAGCATGTAGAAGTTCCCAGTGCAGAGCATTGTGTGTATGTATACGGCATGTAGAAGCTCCCAGTGCAGAGCATTGTGTGTATGTATACAGCATGTAGAAGCTCCCAGTGCAAGCATTGTGTATGTATACAGCATGTAGAAGTTCCCAGTGCAGAGCATTGTGTGTATGCATACGGCATGTAGAAGTTCCCAGTGCAGAGCATTGTGTGTATGTATACGGCATGTAGAAGCTCCCAGTGCAGAACATTGTGTGTATGTATACAGCATGTAGAAGCTCCCAGTGCAAGCATTGTGTATGTATACAGCATGTAGAAGTTCCCAGTGCAGAGCATTGTGTGTATGTATACAGCATGTAGAAGCTCCCAGTGCAGAGCATTGTGTGTATGTATACAGCATGTAGAAGTTCTCAGTGCAGAGCATTGTGTGTATGTATACAGCATGTAGAAGTTCACAGTGCAGAGCATTGTGTGTATGTATACAGCATGTAGAAGCTCCCAGTGCAGAGCATTGTGTGTGTATACAGCATGTAGAAGTTCCCAGTGCAGAGCATTGTGTACAGCATGTAGAAGCTCCCAGTGCAGAGCATTGTGTGTATGTATACAGCATGTAGAAGTTCCCAGTGCAGAGCATTGTGTGTGTATACAGCATGTAGAAGCTCCCAGTGCAGAGCATTGTGTGTATATACAGCATGTAGAAGTTCCCAGTGCAGAGCATTGTGTGTATATACAGCATGTAGAAGTTCCCAGTGCAGAGCATTGTGTGTGTATACAGCATGTAGAAGCTCCCAGTGCAGAGCATTGTGTATGTATACAGCATGTAGAAGTTCCCAGTGCAGAGCATTGTGTGTATGTATACGGCATGTAGAAGCTCCCAGTGCAGAGCATTGTGTGTGTATACATACAGCATGTAGAAGTTCCCAGTGCAGAACATTGTGTATACAGCATGTAGAAGCTCCCAGTGCAGAGCATTGTGTGTGTATACATACAGCATGTAGAAGTTCCCAGTGCAGAACATTGTGTGTATACAGCATGTAGAAGCTCCCAGTGCAGAGCATTGTGTGTATGTATACAGCATGTAGAAGTTCCCAGTGCAGAGCATTGTGTATGTATACAGCATGTAGAAGCTCCCAGTGCAGAGCATTGTGTATGTATACAGCATGTAGAAGTTCCCAGTGCAGAGCATTGTGTGTATGTATACAGCATGTAGAAGTTCCCAGTGCAGAGCATTGTGTGTATGTATACAGCATGTAGAAGTTCCCAGTGCAGAGCATTGTGTGTGTATACAGCATGTAGAAGTTCCCTGTGCAGAGCATTGTGTGTATGTATACAGCATGTAGAAGTTCCCAGTGCAGAACATTGTGTGTATGTATACAGCATGTAGAAGCTCCCAGTGCAGAGCATTGTGTATGTATACAGCATGTAGAAGCTCCCAGAGCAGAGCATGCAGAAGTTCCCAGTGCAGAGCATTGTATGTGTGTGTGTGTGCAGAGGATCCCTGTGATGAGCAATGTGGTTATGCAGTTTCCGCATGTAGAGTTTGTGTGAGTATGTAGTTTACCCATGCAGATCATTTTGTGTATTCGTTTGTACGGATTCCCCTTTGCAGAGCAGTGTGTATATGTACAGGTTCACATTTGCAGAGCATTGTGTATGTGCAGGTTCCCCTTTGCAGAGCATTGCGTGTTGTCTATACAGGGTCCCCCTTTGCAGAGCATTGCGTGTTGTCTATACAGGTTCCCCCTTTGCAGAGCATTGCGTGTTGTCTATACAGGTTCCCCCTTTGCAGAGCATTGCGTGTGGTCTATACAGGTTCCCACTTTGCAGAGCATTGCGTGTGGTCTATACAGGTTCCCCCTTTGCAGAGCATTGCGTGTGGTCTATACAGGTTCCCCCTTTGCAGAGCATTGCGTGTGGTCTATACAGGTTCCCCCTTTGCAGAGCATTGCGTGTGGTCTATACAGGTTCCCCCTTTGCAGAGCATTGCGTGTGGTCTATACAGGTTCCCCCTTTGCAGAGCATTGCGTGTGGTCTATACAGGTTCCCCCTTTGCAGAGCATTGCGTGTGGTCTATACAGGTTCCCCCTTTGCAGAGCATTGCGTGTGGTCTATACAGGTTCCCCCTTTGCAGAGCATTGCGTGTGGTCTATACAGGTTCCCCCTTTGCAGAGCATTGCGTGTGGTCTATACAGGTTCCCCCTTTGCAGAGCATTGCGTGTGTCTATGTACAGGTTCCCCCTTTGCAGAGCAGTATATGTCTATATAGAGGTTTCCCCATGCAGAGCGTTGTTTGGATCTATGTATAGTTTCCCCATGTATAGTGCTGGGTGTGTCTACTGTGCATGTCTGGAGGTCAGTCATGCAGAGTATTAAGCAGTTGTGCATCAGTGGTGGCCAGCCGTGCAGAGCATATTGCCTACCCATGCCCATCCGCTGTGTGGGATCCCCCCATAGCTGCACCCAGTCAGAGGATGTCCTACCCCCACCCCCTGTACATGTCTAGTGGTCAGTCATGCAGAGTATTACGCTTATGTGGCTCTTTGGTGGCCAGCCGCGCAGAGCGCCAAGTGTCTGTGCGTATCTGGGGGCCATTTCTGGGTGTCTGTGCCTCGTGTGTGTGTTTCTCTGTGTCTCTATGTGGTGTGTATGTGTGGGTGTATCTGTGCCTCCATGTAGTGTATGTATTCCTGTGCGTGTCTGTGCCTCCATATAGTGCGTGTATGCGTGTCTGTGACTCCATATAGTGCATGTATGTGTGTCTGTGACTCCATGTAGTGCGTGTGGGGGTGTCTGACTCCCATGTAGTGTGTGTGTGTGCGTCTGTGACTCCATGTAGTGCGTGTGTGTGTGGGGATGTCTGTGACTCCATGTAGTGCGTGTGTGTGTGTGTGTGTGTGTGTGGGGATGTCTGTGACTCCATGTAGTGTGTGTGTGTGTGTGTGGGGATGTCTGTGACTCCATGTAGTGCGTGTGTGTGGGGATGTCTGTGACTCCATGTAGTGTGTGTGTGTGGGGATGTCTGTGACTCCATGTAGTGCGTGTGTGTGGGGATGTCTGTGACTCCATGTAGTGCGTGTGTGTGGGGATGTCTGTGACTCCATGTAGTGTGTGTGTGTGGGGATGTCTGTGACTCCATGTAGTGCGTGTGTGTGTGTGTGTGTGGGGGGATGTCTGTGACTCCATGTAGTGTGTGTGTGTGTGTGTGGGGGGATGTCTGTGACTCCATGTAGTGCGTGTGTGTGTGTGTGTGGATGTCTGTGACTCCATGTAGTGCGTGTGTGTGTGTGGGGATGTCTGTGACTCCATGTAGTGCGTGTGTGTGTGTGGGGATGTCTGTGACTCCATGTAGTGCGTGTGTGTGTGGGGATGTCTGTGACTCCATGTAGTGTGTGTGTGTGGATGTCTGTGACTCCATGTAGTGTGTGTGTGTGTGTGTGGGGATGTCTGTGACTCCATGTAGTGCGTGTGTGTGTGTGTGGGGATGTCTGTGACTCCATGTAGTGCATGTGTGTGGGGATGTCTGTGACTCCATGTAGTGCGTGTGGGGGTGTCTGTGACTCCATGTAGTGCTTGTGTGCAGGGTGTCTGTGACTCCATGTAGTGCGGGATGTCTGTGACTCCATGTAGTGCGTGTGTGGGGGTGTCTGTGACTCCATGTAGTGCGTGTGTGTGGGGGTGTCTGTGACTCCATGTAGTGCGTGTGTGTGTGGGGGTGTCTGTGACTCCATGTAGTGCTTGTGTGCAGGGTGTCTGTGACTCCATGTAGTGCGGGATGTCTGTGACTCCATGTAGTGCGTGTGTGGGGGTGTCTGTGACTCCATGTAGTGCGTGTGTGTGGGGGTGTCTGTGACTCCATGTAGTGCGTGTGTGTGGGGGTGTCTGTGACTCCATGTAGTGCGTGTGTGTGGGGGTGTCTGTGACTCCATGTAGTGCGTGTGTGTGGGGGTGTCTGTGACTCCATGTAGTGCGTGTGTGTGGGGGTGTCTGTGACTCCATGTAGTGCGTGTGTGCTTGTCTGTGACTCCATGTAGGGCGCATGTGGGTGTGTGTCTGTGACTCCATGTAGTGCGTGTGTGTGTGGGGGTGTCTGTGACTCCATGTAGTGCGTGTGTGTGGGGGTGTCTGTGACTCCCATGTAGTTTGTGTGTGTGGGGGTGTCTGTCCCTCCATGTAGTGTGTGTGTGGGGGTGTCTGTGACTCCATGTAGTGCGTGTGTGTGGGGGTGTCTGTGACTCCATGTAGTGCGTGTGTGTGGGGGTGTCTGTGACTCCATGTAGTGCGTGTGTGGGGGTGTCTGTGACTCCATTTAGTGTGTCTGTGACTCCATGTAGTGCGGGGTGTCCGTGACTCCATGTAGTGCGGGATGTCTGTGACTCCATGTAGTGCGTGTGTGGGGGTGTCTGTGACTCCATATAGTGCGTGTGTGTGTGGGGGTGTCTGTCCCTCCATGTAGTGTGTGTGTGGGGGTGTCTGTGACTCCATGTAGTGCGTGTGTGTGGGGGTGTCTGTGACTCCATGTAGTGCGTGTGTGGGGGTGTCTGTGACTCCATGTAGTGTGTGTGGGGGTGTCTGTGACTCCATTTAGTGTGTCTGTGACTCCATGTAGTGTGTGTGGGGGTGTCTGACTCCATGTAGCGTGTCTGTGTCTCCATGTAGCGTGTCTGTGACTCCATGTAGCGTGTCTGTGCCTCCATGTGGGGGGGGGTGTCTGTGCCTCCATGTGGGGGGGGGTGTCTGTGCCTCCATGTAGCGTGTGTGGGGGTGTCCGTGCCTCCATGTAGTGTGTGTGTGGGGGTGTCTGTGACTCCATGTAGTGCGTGTGTGTGGGGGTGTCTGTGACTCCATGTAGCGTGTGTGTGGCGGTGTCTGTGCCTCATGTAGCGTGTGTGGCGGTGTCTGTGCCTCCATGTAGCGTGTGTGTGGGGGGTGTCTGTGCCTCCATGCAGCGTGTGTGTGGGGGGTGTCTGTGCCTCCATGCAGCGTGTGTGTGGGGGTGTCTGTGCCTCCATGTAGCGTGTGTGTGGGGGTCTCTGTGCCTCCATGTAGCGTGTGTGTGGGGGTCTCTGTGCCTCCATGTAGCGTGTGTGTGGGGGTCTCTGTGCCTCCATGTAGCGTGTGTGTGGGGGTGTCTGTGCCTCCGTCATCCCCTCAGCTCTCTGTGTGTTGCAGTACTTAGCGTCCCCCATGATTTGGGGACATCTTCGGATTTCTCTTCCCACTCCAAGTTCCTCATTGAGTCTGCGCCACGCATAATGGTGAGCACACCATACTTCTAGCGTCACGCCGTCTTCGTCCTCACACTAGGGACTGGCCTGTTGCATTCCCGGTATATACCTGGGCCGCTGCTATTACCCCTGAGCTCAGTACAGTGCTCTCTTCGCCTAGAAGGCGGACATTTTGCCACTGTATGTTAATGCAATCTGTTCCTTCAGAGTAGATATCCTGAAGCACAAGTTCCTGTATAGGATATGCTCATGGATATTGGGTGACAAGATGGCGGACACTGCGCTGATTGGCTGACAGGCTCACTGTGAGAAGTCTGACATTGCATGTCCCGTGAGCAGCCATTTTAGGCTCTGTAACGCTCCCTCCTGTGTTCTTTGTGGTGTCCCTAGTAAGTCTGCATAGGAAGAAACGCCACCCCCATTGTGAATGTGTCCACACCCCTAACAATGACCTCCCACCCTGCGCCGATTTAGGGACTGTAAGTGCTGGGGTATAGGCAGGGCTCTGCTGACAGGATATGACACGGCTCTGTTGTATAGCAGTATACATGGACGGGGTTGTGTATTTGCCTCTGGTTCATTATTACGCTAGGAGTTACTGGGATTGGTAGCTGTAGGGGTGGATTGGCTGCTGTGTCTGTATTTAATGCTCCGGTACAGTGTATCCGCAGACTGTGGTGGCAGCCATTTTGTGTTCTCTGGTAACTAAGGAGATGGTGGCGTAAAAATAAAGCAGCCAGTATTTACCCTGCACAGAAACAAAATAACCCACCCAAGTCTAACTCTCTCTGCACATGTTACATCTGCCCCACCTGCAGTGCAGCATGGTTTTGCCCAACTGCTAACAATTTTGCTGCTACGATCAACTCTGAATTACTCCCATTACCTCTCCTTACATTACCGATGCAGACCACTGCAGTGACCACTAGCTGCCGTCAGGGGCTAATGTTATACACTGAGCACCTGTCACACTCGGTCAGTAACGCACACAGCTGGTAATATGTATGTGTGTGTATGCACATATATAGTAATACATATACCACTCTTGGGTGTGCGGGCGCAGTCCGATATACACACCGCATTGCAGTGTGTATATTAGAGATGAGCGCCTGAAATTTTTCGGGTTTTGTGTTTTGGTTTTGGGTTCGGTTCCGCGGCCGTGTTTTGGGTTCGAACGCGTTTTGGCAAAACCTCACCGAATTTTTTTTGTCGGATTCGGGTGTGTTTTGGATTCGGGTGTTTTTTCAAAAAACACTAAAAAACAGCTTAAATCATAGAATTTGGGGGTCATTTTGATCCCAAAGTATTATTAACCTCAAAAACCATAATTTACACTCATTTTCAGTCTATTCTGAATACCTCACACCTCACAATATTATTTTTAGTCCTAAAATTTGCACCGAGGTCGCTGTGTGAGTAAGATAAGCGACCCTAGTGGCCGACACAAACACCGGGCCCATCTAGGAGTGGCACTGCAGTGTCACGCAGGATGTCCCTTCCAAAAAACCCTCCCCAAACAGCACATGACGCAAAGAAAAAAAGAGGCGCAATGAGGTAGCTGAGTGAGTAAGATAAGCGACCCTAGTGGCCGACACAAACACCGGGCCCATCTAGGAGTGGCACTGCAGTGTCACGCAGGATGTCCCTTCCAAAAAACCCTCCCCAAACAGCACATGACGCAAAGAAAAAAAGAGGCGCAGTGAGGTAGCTGTGTGAGTAAGATTAGCGACCCTAGTGGCCGACACAAACACCGGGCCCATCTAGGAGTGGCACTGCAGTGTCACGCAGGATGTCCCTTCCAAAAAACCCTCCCCAATCAGCACATGATGCAAAGAAAAATAAAAGAAAAAAGAGGTGCAAGATGGAATTGTCCTTGGGCCCTCCCACCCACCCTTATGTTGTATAAACAAAACAGGACATGCACACTTTAACCAACCCATCATTTCAGTGACAGGGTCTGCCACACGACTGTGACTGATATGACGGGTTGGTTTGGACCCCCCCCAAAAAAGAAGCAATTAATCTCTCCTTGCACAAACTGGCTCTACAGAGGCAAGATGTCCACCTCATCATCACCCTCCGATATATCACCGTGTACATCCCCCTCCTCACAGATTATCAATTCGTCCCCACTGGAATCCACCATCTCAGCTCCCTGTGTACTTTGTGGAGGCAATTGCTGCTGGTCAATGTCTCCGCGGAGGAATTGATTATAATTCATTTTAATGAACATCATCTTCTCCACATTTTCTGGATGTAACCTCGTACGCCGATTGCTGACAAGGTGAGCGGCGGCACTAAACACTCTTTCGGAGTACACACTTGTGGGAGGGCAACTTAGGTAGAATAAAGCCAGTTTGTGCAAGGGCCTCCAAATTGCCTCTTTTTCCTGCCAGTATAAGTACGGACTGTGTGACGTGCCTACTTGGATGCGGTCACTCATATAATCCTCCACCATTCTATCAATGTTGAGAGAATCATATGCAGTGACAGTAGACGACATGTCCGTAATCGTTGTCAGGTCCTTCAGTCCGGACCAGATGTCAGCATCAGCAGTCGCTCCAGACTGCCCTGCATCACCGCCAGCGGGTGGGCTCGGAATTCTGAGCCTTTTCCTCGCACCCCCAGTTGCGGGAGAATGTGAAGGAGGAGATGTTGACAGGTCGCGTTCCGCTTGACTTGACAATTTTGTCACCAGCAGGTCTTTCAACCCCAGCAGACCTGTGTCTGCCGGAAAGAGAGATCCAAGGTAGGCTTTAAATCTAGGATCGAGCACGGTGGCCAAAATGTAGTGCTCTGATTTCAACAGATTGACCACCCGTGAATCCTTGTTAAGCGAATTAAGGGCTGCATCCACAAGTCCCACATGCCTAGCGGAATCGCTCCCTTTTAGCTCCTTCTTCAATGCCTCCAGCTTCTTCTGCAAAAGCCTGATGAGGGGAATGACCTGACTCAGGCTGGCAGTGTCTGAACTGACTTCACGTGTGGCAAGTTCAAAGGGCATCAGAACCTTGCACAACGTTGAAATCATTCTCCACTGCGCTTGAGACAGGTGCATTCCACCTCCTATATCGTGCTCAATTGTATAGGCTTGAATGGCCTTTTGCTGCTCCTCCAACCTCTGAAGCATATAGAGGGTTGAATTCCACCTCGTTACCACTTCTTGCTTCAGATGATGGCAGGGCAGGTTCAGTAGTTTTTGGTGGTGCTCCAGTTTTCTGTACGTGGTGCCTGTACGCCGAAAGTGTCCCGCAATTCTTCTGGCCACCGACAGCATCTCTTGCACGCCCCTGTCGTTTTTTAAAAAATTCTGCACCACCAAATTCAAGGTATGTGCAAAACATGGGACGTGCTGGAATTGGCCCAGATTTAATGCACACACAATATTGCTGGCGTTGTCCGATGCCACAAATCCACAGGAGAGTCCAATTGGGGTAAGCCATTCCGCGATGATCTTCCTCAGTTGCCGTAAGAGGTTTTCAGCTGTGTGCGTATTCTGGAAAGCGGTGATACAAAGCGTAGCCTGCCTAGGAAATAGTTGGCGTTTGCGAGATGCTGCTACTGGTGCCGCCGCTGCTGTTCTTGCGGCGGGAGTCCATACATCTACCCAGTGGGCTGTCACAGTCATATAGTCCTGACCCTGCCCTGCTCCACTTGTCCACATGTCCGTGGTTAAGTGGACATTGGGTACAGCTGCATTTTTTAGGACACTGGTGACTCTTTTTCTGAGGTCTGTGTACATTTTCGGTATCGCCTGCCTAGAGAAATGGAACCTAGATGGTCGTTGGTACCGGGGACACAGTACCTCCAACAAGTCTCTAGTTGGCTCTGCAGTAATGATGGATACCGGAACCACGTTTCTCACCACCCAGGATGCCAAGGCCTCAGTTATCCGCTTTGCAGTAGGATGACTGCTGTGATATTTCATCTTCCTCGCAAAGGACTGTTGAACAGTCAATTGCTTACTGGAAGTAGTACAAGTGGGCTTACGACTTCCCCTCTGGGATAACCATCGACTCCCAGCGGCAACAACAGCAGCGCCAGCAGCAGTAGGCGTTACACGCAAGGATGCATCGGAGGAATCCCAGGCAGGAGAGGACTCGTCAGAATTGCCAGTGACATGGCCTGCAGGACTATTGGCATTCCTGGGGAAGGAGGAAATTGACACTGAGGGAGTTGGTGGGGTGGTTTGCGTGAGCTTGGTTACAAGAGGAAGGGATTTACTGGTCAGTGGACTGCTTCCGCTGTCACCCAAAGTTTTTGAACTTGTCACTGACTTATTATGAATGCGCTGCAGGTGACGTATAAGGGAGGATGTTCCGAGGTGGTTAACGTCCTTACCCCTGCTTATTACAGCTTGACAAAGGGAACACACGGCTTGACACCTGTTGTCCGCATTTCTGGTGAAATACCTCCACACCGAAGAGCTGATTTTTTGGGTATTTTCACCTGGCATGTCAACGGCCATATTCCTCCCACGGACAACAGGTGTCTCCCCGGGTGCCTGACTTAAACAAACCACCTCACCATCAGAATCCTCCTGGTCAATTTCCTCCCCAGCGCCAGCAACACCCATATCCTCCTCATCCTGGTGTACTTCAACACTGACATCTTCAATCTCACTATCAGGAACTGGACTGCGGGTGCTCCTTCCAGCACTTGCAGGGGGCGTGCAAATGGTGGAAGGCGCATGCTCTTCACGTCCAGTGTTGGGAAGGTCAGGCATCGCAACCGACACAATTGGACTCTCCTTGTGGATTTGGGATTTCGAAGAATGCACAGTTCTTTGCTGTGCTGCTTTTGCCAGCTTGAGTCTTTTCATTTTTCTAGCGAGAGGCTGAGTGCTTCCATCCTCATGTGAAGCTGAACCACTAGCCATGAACATAGGCCAGGGCCTCAGCCGTTCCTTGCCACTCCGTGTG
This sequence comes from Pseudophryne corroboree, assembly GCF_028390025.1. NCBI lineage: Eukaryota > Metazoa > Chordata > Amphibia > Anura > Myobatrachidae > Pseudophryne > Pseudophryne corroboree. Next base: position 1,229,256,435 of record NC_086444.1, read on the forward strand.
GTAAATGGCATATTGGCAAGTTTACGCTTCTCCTCCGACAATTTTATTTTAGGTTTTGGAGTCCTTTTTTTACTGATATTTGGTGTTTTGGATTTGACATGCTCTGTACTATGACATTGGGCATCGGCCTTGGCAGACGACGTTGCTGGCATTTCATCGTCTCGGCCATGACTAGTGGCAGCAGCTTCAGCACGAGGTGGAAGTGGATCTTGATCTTTCCCTAATTTTGGAACCTCAACATTTTTGTTCTCCATATTTTAATAGGCACAACTAAAAGGCACCTCAGGTAAACAATGGAGATGGATGGATTGGATACTAGTATACAATTATGGACGGGCTGCCGAGTGCCGACACAGAGGTAGCCACAGCCGTGAACTACCGCACTGTACTGTGTCTGCTGCTAATATATAGACTGGTTGATAAAGAGATAGTATACTCGTAACTAGTATGTATGTATAAAGAAAGAAAAAAAAACCACGGTTAGGTGGTATATACAATTATGGACGGGCTGCCGAGTGCCGACACAGAGGTAGCCACAGCCGTGAACTACCGCACTGTACTGTGTCTGCTGCTAATATATAGACTGGTTGATAAAGAGATAGTATACTCGTAACTAGTATGTATGTATGTATAAAGAAAGAAAAAAAAACCACGGTTAGGTGGTATATACAATTATGGACGGGCTGCCGAGTGCCGACACAGAGGTAGCCACAGCCGTGAACTACCGCACTGTACTGTGTCTGCTGCTAATATATAGACTGGTTGATAAAGAGATAGTATACTCGTAACTAGTATGTATGTATAAAGAGAGAAAAAAAAACCACGGTTAGGTGGTATATACAATTATGGACGGGCTGCCGAGTGCCGACACAGAGGTAGCCACAGCCGTGAACTACCGCACTGTACTGTGTCTGCTGCTAATATATAGACTGGTTGATAAAGAGATAGTATACTCGTAACTAGTATGTATGTATAAAGAAAGAAAAAAAAACCACGGTTAGGTGGTGTGGCCGGAGGGACCCCAGCCACGAGGAGAATGGCCGCCTGCGGCACTGAAGGGGTTAACCCCTAGTGCCCGGCGCCATTCTACAGGACAATGGGCGCTTGGCGCCAGATTTGAAAATGTATTGGGCGCTAGGCGCCGGGTTGTATTAAATGTTTTACATGCTGTATTTTAACTGTGCCGTGGTCCCGGACCCCTCCGGAGACCACGGCAGGGAGGACAGCCCCCGGCGCGCTCAGCAGAGTGTGCACGCCGGGGGAGAGGGCAGCCGCTGACCGCCGGAGTCCGGGAGCTCCGCTCCCGGCAGCGGTCAGTGTAGCCCCGGGCGCACTGGAGTGTGCGCGCCGGGGAGAAGGGTGAGCGCTGCGGCTGGGAGCTCGGCTCCCGCTGCAGTGCTCTATGTGAGAGCCGCCGCTGGGGGCCGGGAGCTCTGCTCCCAGCGCCTCAGCCCAGCACGGGTGGCCAGCCGCAGCAGCCGGGACGGACGTCCCGGGCTGCTAGCCGGCGAGGGGGGTGCGCTGCAGCTCGGCTCCCCGCCGGACGCTGCAGCGAGGCTACCAGTCAGCGCCGCGCATGGGGGACCGGGCTAGCCGGCTCCCTAGCGGCGTGGGCACATTAGGCTGCCTAGCAGGATGGTGAAGCGCTGGGGTCCGGGAGCTACGCTCCTGGCACCTCAGCGCTGAAAAAAGCCAGGGTCACGGCGGCCGGGACCAGTGTCCCGGGCCGCCGGGCTTAGGTACAGGGGGGTGCGCCGCTGCGTGCGGCGAGGCCACTGAGTAGTGCCACACTGGGGGGACAGGGAGAGCCAGCTCCCTGGAACCCCAGAGGCAGGGAGGCAGGCTGGAGGATGGGGGAAGCCAGCCCCATACCTCCAGCACTGAGAGGGAGAGCCCTAGCAGCCAGGCTGCAGGGCTAGGGAAGGCACTGCAGTGCCTGAGTATGTAGAGTCTGTGCAGGGCACAGGCTCAGTGTATAGTTACAGGGAAATGTACAGTGTGATTTAAAATGTAATGTATTTAAAGAGAAATTGCACTTACTTGATTGTGTGTCCCAGGAGGGGGGAATCCATGGCTGTGCAGGCTGATGGATTCTCCCAGACCTTTTCCCTAAAAACGGAATGCTTTCCCATCCAGCCTCACAGTTCCAATGGGCACAGGGAGAAAGAGAAGCAGCTTAGCTATAAAACAAGCTGAGTGGTTTCTTGGAGCTCCATGGAGATCAGCCGTAGTGGCCAGGAAACCTGGACCGGGGAGCCAGGCTGCCCAGCTCTGGAGCCCAAATCCAGGCTGCAGGCAGTGAGAGGGGTCCCGGGCAGGTTTCTGGAAGTCAGTTTAGGAGGGAAAACCTCCCCCCAGCCAGACTGAACGGCACCGTGGGAGTACGCTGCTCTCCCAGATGGGAGAGTCCAAGGAGACCGACCACTCCCCACTGTCCATAGGGACCAATGTTGGGTGTGCATGAGACCAGAGCATGCACAGCTCATGGGTAAACATTGATTGGTTGTGCACCACAGGGCGGGCTTACCCCCTGTGGTAAGGGGTCTTGGAGAGGGATAAAAGAAGGGCAGTTGGCCCATAGGATGGTGTATTGTAACATCTTCTTCTGCTGAAACATCTTAATTGTATGCTGTTGCCCCTAGCAATAGGGAGGAGCCTTTTTAAAGGTTATTTGAGCAATAAACACCTTTGCCTCAAGAAGACTGCTTCATCTTGTGACCAACAGGGTTAGGCCAAACCTAGCCCCGTCCTCCGGCTGTCCAGGGAAGCACCTGACGTCTCCAAGCTCCACCTTCCGCCAGCTACCGGTAGAGGCCTAGCAAGTGGCTAGTGGGGATTCGTCGACACCACACAGGTGTGGTAAAGCAGTGCGTCGGCACATACAGAGCAGAACCGTGGTTCCAAACGCCACGGCAGGTTAGGAGTTTGGTGGTGGCAGCGAGAACCCGCCCACAGCGCAGTGGGTGGAGTCAGTAACAGGCGGTTACTGACGGTAAGCGGGAATCCCCTATGTGGTCAGGCCTCGTGCGGCTTGACCTTCCATTCTGTGCGCAGTCAACGGGACGCGGAAGCTGCGAGTGCTTTCGTACGGTATCGTCCTGTCACAGAAATTGGTGGCATAGTGGTGGGATAATCCCAGGCGGCTTTTCATCACCCGATTGGAGAAGCCGAGTTACTCAGGAGAGGAGTAACTGCAGCGCTGGAGAACGCACAAGATGACGGAATTCAGCGGAATGTCCAAGGAGGATCTGGAGATCGTATGCCAGGGGAAGGGTGTGGAAATCCCTTCCAACGCGTCCAGGAGCGTCATGCAGGCGGCGCTCAGGAGCTGGGAGGAGTCTCATCGGGCGGAGGTGGAAAGCACTGACGGCGTCAGCATCGCAGAGGACGGCCCACCAGTGGACCTTCGTAAGGAACCGGTGAGAACCACAAGCCCCGCCCTCTCTCACAGCAGCAATGTTTCCCGGCAATCCCTAGCAGGGCCAGGATCCCAACGTCCCAGGGGGGGCGGCCCGGATACCCTAGCAGATCGGCTAGCGGAATTGGGGGAAAGGGCAACGGAGCAAGAGCGCTTGATCATCATCCAGATGTGGCGTGATGAGCGGGCACCACAGGCCGTGGTACCCCGGGAGCCGTTGTCAGCTGTTGTTCACAGATCAGGACGTATTCAGTTTGCCAAGTTTGCAGACAGTGATGGGGACATTGATGGACATTTGCAAGTTTTTGAAAGGACTTGTAAACTACACGATCTACCCAAGTCAGAGTGGGTGAGACACCTTGTGCCCACTCTGCATGGAGAGGCCTTGGAGGCCTATCGAGGAGTGGCGACGGAGGACTGTGGGAACTACGACGAAGTCGCGAAGGCCCTCCTCCAGCGATTCTTCATCACTCCAGAGTCTTACAGGAAGAAGTTCAGAGACTTGCCCAAGAATCCTAGCAGCACCCATGAGCAGTTCGCCACCCAGCTGCGGCAGTACGTGGTGAAGTGGGTGAAGGATTCGGAAGCCACTACATGGGACGCACTGATCGACCTGATCTGCAGGGAGCAGTTCTACCGCCGGTGCGCCCAAGAAGTGAAGGAGTGGGTGCTAGATCGGGAGCCACCCAGCTTAAAGATGGCTGCCCAATTAGCAGACAAGTATGTGGCAATTCGGCCACGGGGGCAGAAGCGCCCCGCCAGCAGCCAGCTCCAACAGACTGTACCACCAAGGGAACCACCCTCTTCAGCTCATCAACCCCAAAGACAAGCATCTTCCAACCCGGGTGCTCTTGGCCAGCAACCGCACCGCAGCGTCCCTGCAACTGATCAGAGATCATCGGTGCCACGACTGGAGAAGAAGTGCTACGGCTGTGGGAAAATCGGACATCTGAGGATGAACTGCCCTGCATCCCAAGCACCCCAGACTCGTGCCCCAAATCCGAGTGCTGGAGCCCGGATCGCTTGTTTGACGAGAGGAGATGAGCCTACAGAGACTATTCCCCCTCCAGTCAGTCCGATGGAGTGTGGCGAGAGACAGGTGCACTCTGCGGAGAGAGTCACCTGCATGGCCAAACAGCCCCTACACAACATGTGGAGGCACCTGCAGCCAGTCCACGTGGGACCCCTGCAGGGAGAAGGCCTAAGAGACTCTGGGGCCTCAATCACTGTGGTGAGCCCCCACCTTATAGATCCTGCTGCAGTATTGCAGGGTCGCACTGCCACGATCACCCTGGCAGAAGGAACAGAAAAAGCGGTTCCCATGGCAAGAGTCTACCTGGACTGGGGAGCTGGACCAGAGTTGCGAGAAGTTGCCGTCATGGATGGTCTCCCAACTGATGTGGTCCTAGGAAATGATCTGGGTGGTGGGATCGTCACTACGTTTGTTGGCGCCATTCCCCGGAGTCAAGTTCCAAACCCACCGTTGACATCAGCTACTCCAGCACAGCCCAGCCCAGAGGAAAAGACTACAGCTGCTAGACAACTGCCAGCACAGCCAACCACAGCATCAACCAGCCCAGAGGAAAAGATTACAGCGGCTAGATCAGCACATCTACCCCGCATGCCTTTTGCCTCTGGTATGCCCACGTCCACTAGCAACGCAGAGGATGTCGGTTCCAGCTCGTTTGATCCTGTGGGGGTGCCCAATGATGCTCCTGACCCAAGTGGTTTGCCAACTCCGGCGGTGAGTATGAGAAACCACACTGACTTTTCCATGACTGACCCCTACCAGACTGACCCTAGTAGTCCCCACCTAGATCCCCCTGTAGAGTGTCCCAATTTAGGAGAGATTGAGGGCCACAGGCAGGAGTTTAGGGAGGTTCAACTCTCCGACCCATCCCCGAAAGGCATGAGGCGCCACTCTGGCAGCGGCCTTGACCGGGTTGGGGCGGGAAGTTTGACCTGGCGGGAAGGGTTAAGGTACAGGGTAGCCAGGAAAGTGGGAGGGGATAGACCAGATAGGGAATGTGTCCAACTGGTCCCCTCAGGGAACTTTCCTGCGCAACCGGTGTCGGTTGCCAGCGAAACCCCTTTGGACAGCAACCCGGAGATAGACCGTACCCTGAAGTGCCTGACACAGAGCTTACCCTGGTCTGGAATGTCTGATGACGCCCAGACCACATGTAAGGCTGGTGCCATGCGTTGGCAGCCGGGGCACTACCGCGGTTGTGTTGTCTCTGGGCCTCTGCCCATAGGAGAACCCTTGCAGCAAGTTGCTGTGGACATAGCAGGACCCCTGCCTGTGCGCAGTAGATCGGGGAAGACACGCAGCCTCACTGTAGTGGTTGCCACACAGGATCCAGAGGCTGGTGGTCTGGCCGCCATCACTGCGGCACAGGTAGCGGACGAGGAGGAAAGAGTAGGCCTAGGTGACAGGGTAGGTTTCCCGAGTCATATGTCGACAGAAGAGGATTGGAGGGCGGGTCTGACAGTTAGGGCAGACAGTTGCCAGATAGGTATGACGGAGGTGCAGTGCCTGGGGCACCATGTGGGAGGAGACAGGGGTAGGCCCAACCCAGAGGGGGTGGAGGCAACCAGAGGCTGTCCCCGACCCACATCACCCAGACCGGTACTGACCTTAGAACCTGTAAGGCCCTACGGACATGTTGTCATTGACTTTAGTCCTGTAGTGAACCCCTTGACAGAGATGGCTAGGAAGGGCATTCCCAAGTCAGTGGACTTTGCACCCGCTCGCGAGTTGGCATTCCAGTCATTGAAGGAGGCTCGGGTACCCGCTCCAGTGCTGATGGCGCACATTCTTGACCAGGACTGTGTGTTACGAACTATTGCGCCACTGCACGGACTGGGAGCAGTACCGAGCCAGAAAGAGCCATATGGGCAGGAGCACCCTGTGGCCTGTTTGAGCAGAAAACTGCTATTGTGGGAGGTGGGGTATGCCACAGTTGGGACACCGTGGGTGGCACTTGTTTGTAACCGGCCCCCCACAGTGGTGACTTACCACCTACCTGTTAGGTGGCTGGAACCTACCTTGGGGGAATTGGACAGACTTTTGTGGTGGAGCCTTGAACTTGGACTTCAGGTGGACTATTTGAACATTGTGCACCCACGAAGAGGGGCCCACTACACTATGGATGAACTGTCTAGGCCAGAGCCTGCACCCCCCAGGTAGCGTCCCCTTCACCCCAACGGACTGCGGGACCAGGACCCAAATCGTTGGGACATGGGTCCCTGGTTGACCCGCTTGAATGGGGGGGGAGGAGTGTGGCCGGAGGGACCCCAGCCACGAGGAGAATGGCCGCCTGCGGCACTGAAGGGGTTAACCCCTAGTGCCCGGCGCCATTCTACAGGACAATGGGCGCTTGGCGCCAGATTTGAAAATGTATTGGGCGCTAGGCGCCGGGTTGTATTAAATGTTTTACATGCTGTATTTTAACTGTGCCGTGGTCCCGGACCCCTCCGGAGACCACGGCAGGGAGGACAGCCCCCGGCGCGCTCAGCAGAGTGTGCACGCCGGGGGAGAGGGCAGCCGCTGACCGCCGGAGTCCGGGAGCTCCGCTCCCGGCAGCGGTCAGTGTAGCCCCGGGCGCACTGGAGTGTGCGCGCCGGGGAGAAGGGTGAGCGCTGCGGCTGGGAGCTCGGCTCCCGCTGCAGTGCTCTATGTGAGAGCCGCCGCTGGGGGCCGGGAGCTCTGCTCCCAGCGCCTCAGCCCAGCACGGGTGGCCAGCCGCAGCAGCCGGGACGGACGTCCCGGGCTGCTAGCCGGCGAGGGGGGTGCGCTGCAGCTCGGCTCCCCGCCGGACGCTGCAGCGAGGCTACCAGTCAGCGCCGCGCATGGGGGACCGGGCTAGCCGGCTCCCTAGCGGCGTGGGCACATTAGGCTGCCTAGCAGGATGGTGAAGCGCTGGGGTCCGGGAGCTACGCTCCTGGCACCTCAGCGCTGAAAAAAGCCAGGGTCACGGCGGCCGGGACCAGAGTCCCGGGCCGCCGGGCTTAGGTACAGGGGGGTGCGCCGCTGCGTGCGGCGAGGCCACTGAGTAGTGCCACACTGGGGGGACAGGGAGAGCCAGCTCCCTGGAACCCCAGAGGCAGGGAGGCAGGCTGGAGGATGGGGGAAGCCAGCCCCATACCTCCAGCACTGAGAGGGAGAGCCCTAGCAGCCAGGCTGCAGGGCTAGGGAAGGCACTGCAGTGCCTGAGTATGTAGAGTCTGCAGGGCACAGGCTCAGTGTATAGTTACAGGGAAATGTACAGTGTGATTTAAAATGTAATGTATTTAAAGAGAAATTGCACTTACTTGATTGTGTGTCCCAGGAGGGGGGAATCCATGGCTGTGCAGGCTGATGGATTCTCCCAGACCTTTTCCCTAAAAACGGAATGCTTTCCCATCCAGCCTCACAGTTCCAATGGGCACAGGGAGAAAGAGAAGCAGCTTAGCTATAAAACAAGCTGAGTGGTTTCTTGGAGCTCCATGGAGATCAGCCGTTGTGGCCAGGAAACCTGGACCGGGGAGCCAGGCTGCCCAGCTCTGGAGCCCAAATCCAGGCTGCAGGCAGTGAGAGGGGTCCCGGGCAGGTTTCTGGAAGTCAGTTTAGGAGGGAAAACCTCCCCCCAGCCAGACTGAACGGCACCGTGGGAGTACCCTGCTCTCCCAGATGGGAGAGTCCAAGGAGACCGACCACTCCCCACTGTCCATAGGGACCAATGTTGGGTGTGCATGAGACCAGAGCATGCACAGCTCATGGGTAAACATTGATTGGTTGTGCACCACAGGGCGGGCTTACCCCCTGTGGTAAGGGGTCTTGGAGAGGGATAAAAGAAGGGCAGTTGGCCCATAGGATGGTGTATTGTAACATCTTCTTCTGCTGAAACATCTTAATTGTATGCTGTTGCCCCTAGCAATAGGGAGGAGCCTTTTTAAAGGTTATTTGAGCAATAAACACCTTTGCCTCAAGAAGACTGCTTCATCTTGTGACCAACAGGGTTAGGCCAAACCTAGCCCCGTCCTCCGGCTGTCCAGGGAAGCACCTGACGTCTCCAAGCTCCACCTTCCGCCAGCTACCGGTAGAGGCCCAGCAAGTGGCTAGTGGGGATTCGTCGACACCACACAGGTGTGGTAAAGCAGTGCGTCGGCACATACAGAGCAGAACCGTGGTTCCAAACGCCACGGCAGGTTAGGAGTTTGGTGGTGGCAGCGAGAACCCGCCCACAGCGCAGTGGGTGGAGTCAGTAACAGGCGGTTACTGACGGTAAGCGGGAATCCCCTATGTGGTCAGGCCTCGTGCGGCTTGACCTTCCATTCTGTGCGCAGTCAACGGGACGCGGAAGCTGCGAGTGCTTTCGTACGGTATCGTCCTGTCACAGGTGGTATATACAATTATGGACGGGCTGCCGAGTGCCGACACAGAGGTAACCACAGCCGTGAACTACCGCACTGTACTGTGTCTGCTGCTAATATATAGACTGGTTGATAAAGAGATAGTATACTCGTAACTAGTATGTATGTATAAAGAAAGAAAAAAAAACCACGGTTAGGTGGTATATACAATTATGGACGGGCTGCCGAGTGCCGACACAGAGGTAGCCACAGCCGTGAACTACCGCACTGTACTGTGTCTGCTGCTAATATAGACTGGTTGATAAAGAGATAGTATACTACTAATATTATATATACTGGTGGTCAGGTCACTGGTCACTAGTCACACTGGCAGTGGCACTCCTGCAGCAAAAGTGTGCACTGTTTAATTTTAATATAATATTATGTACTCCTGGCTCCTGCTATAACCTATAACTGGCACTGCAGTAGTGCTTCCCAGTCTCCCCCACAATTATAAGCTGTGTGAGCTGAGCAGTCAGACAGATATATAATATATATAGATGATGCAGCACACTGGCCTGAGCCTGAGCAGTGCACACAGATATGGTATGTGACTGAGTCACTGTGTGTATCGCTTTTTTCAGGCAGAGAACGGATATATTAAATAAACTGCACTGTGTGTCTGGTGGTCACTCACTATATAATATATTATGTACTCCTGGCTCCTGCTATAACCTATAACTGGCACTGCAGTAGTGCTCCCCAGTCTCCCCCACAATTATAAGCTGTGTGAGCTGAGCAGTCAGACAGATATATAGAATATTATATATAGATAATAGATGATGCAGCACACTGGCCTGAGCCTGAGCAGTGCACACAGATATGGTATGTGACTGAGTCACTGTGTGCTGTGTATCGCTTTTTTCAGGCAGAGAACGGATTATAAATAAAACTGGTGGTCACTATCAGCAAAACTCTGCACTGTACTGAGTACTCCTAATGCTCCCCAAAATTAGTAAATCAAGTGTCTCTCTAATCTATTCTAAACGGAGAGGACGCCAGCCACGTCCTCTCCCTATCAATCTCAATGCACGTGTGAAAATGGCGGCGACGCGCGGCTCCTTATATAGAATCCGAGTCTCGCGAGAATCCGACAGCGTCATGATGACGTTCGGGCGCGCTCGGGTTAACCGAGCAAGGCGGGAAGATCCGAGTCGCTCGGACCCGTGAAAAAAAACATGAAGTTCTGGCGGGTTCGGATTCAGAGAAACCGAACCCGCTCATCTCTAGTGTATATAAGAGCACGCCCGCACACCCAAGCGTGGTATATCTATCTTATAAAATGGGCCCTATTGTGGCATAATAGGGTGAGGCGAATAAACTATAGGAGGAAAAAAATACTTCAGAATACGCTGTTTTTATTTCAGTTATTTCTCTAACGTCCTAGTGGATGCTGGGGACTCCGTCAGGACCATGGGGATTAGCGGCTCCGCAGGAGACAGGGCACAAAAATAAAGCTTTAGGATCAGGTGGTGTGCACTGGCTCCTCCCCCTATGACCCTCCTCCAAGCCTCAGTTAGGTTTTTGTGCCCGTCCGAGCAGGGTGCAATCTAGGTGGCTCTCCTAAAGAGCTGCTTAGAAAAAGTTTTTAGGTTTTTTATTTTCAGTGAGTCCTGCTGGCAACAGGCTCACTGCATCGAGGGACTTAGGGGAGAGAAGTGAACTCACCTGCGTGCAGGATGGATTGGCTTCTTAGGCTACTGGACACCATTAGCTCCAGAGGGAATCGGAACACAGGTCTCACCCTGGGGTTCGTCCCGGAGCCGCGCCGCCGACCCCCCTTGCAGATGCCGAAGATGGAAGAGGTCCAGAAGCAGGCGGCAGAAGACTTTTCAGTCTTCCTGAGGTAGCGCACAGCACTGCAGCTGTGCGCCATTGTTGTCAGCACACTTCACACAGCGGTCACGGAGGGTGCAGGGCGCTGGGGGGGCGCCCTGGGCAGCAATGTATAATACCTTTTTTATGGCTAAAAATACATAGCATATAGCCCCTGGGGGCTATATGGATGTATTTAACCCCTGCCAGGTCTCAGAAAAACGGGAGAAGAAGCCCGCCGAAAAGGGGGCGGGGCCTATTCTCCTCAGCACACAGCGCCATTTTCCCTCACAGAAATGCTGGTGGGAAGGCTCCCAGGCTCTCCCCTGCACTGCACTACAGAAACAGGGTTAAAACAGAGAGGGGGGGCACTGATTTGGCGATATGACTACATATATTAAAATGCTATAAGGGAAAAGCACTTATATAAAGGTTGTCCCTGTATAATTATAGCGTTTTTGGCGTGTGCTGGCAAACTCTCCCTCTGTCTCCCCAAAGGGCTAGTGGGTCCTGTCCTCTATCAGAGCATTCCCTGTGTGTGAGCTGTGTGTCGGTACGTGTGTGTCGACATGTATGAGGACGATGTTGGGAGGCGGAGCAAATTGCCTGTAATGGTGATGTCACTCTCTAGGGAGTCGACACCGGAATAGATGGCTTATTTAAGGAATTACGTGATAAATGTCAACACGCTGCAAGTCGGTTGACGACATGAGACGGCCGGCAAACATATTAGTATCTGTCCAGGCGTCTAAAACACCGTCAGGGACGTTATAATGCCCATTTCTCTAACGTCCTAGTGGATGCTGGGGACTCCGTCAGGACCATGGGGAATAGCGGGCTCCGCAGGAGACAGGGCACATCTAAAAAAGCTTTTTAGGTCACATGGTGTGTACTGGCTCCTCCCCCTATGACCCTCCTCCAAGCCTCAGTTAGGTTTTTGTGCCCGTCCGAGAGGGTGCAATCTAGGTGGCTCTCTTAAAGAGCTGTTTAGAAAAGTTTTTTTTTAGGTTTCTAATCAGTGATTCCTGCTGGCGACAGGATCACTGCAACGAGGGACTTAGGGGAGAGACTTGCAACTCACCTGCGTGCAGGAGGATTGAAGTTTTAGGCTACTGGACACTGAGCTCCAGAGGGAGTCGGAACACAGGTCAGCCTGGGGTTCGTCCCGGAGCCGCGCCGCCGATCCCCCTTACAGACGCTGAAGAACGGCAGAACGGAGGTCCGGAAACAGGCGGCAGAAGACTCCTCAGTCTTCATGAAGGTAGCGCACAGCACTGCAGCTGTGCGCCATTGTTGCTACACGGCTCACTGATCTCGGTCACGGAGGGTGCAGGGCGCTGCTGGGGGCGCCCTGGGCAACAATATAGATTACCTTAGAGGCAAATAAATACATCACATATAGCCATTAAGGCTATATGTATGTATTTAACCCAGGCCAGTTTTCCTAATAACCGGGAGAAAAGCCCGCCGTGAAAGGGGCGGAGCTTATTCTCCTCAGCACTCAGCGCCATTTTCCTGACCAGCTCCGCTGGTGAGGAAGGCTCCCACTCTCCCCTGCACTACAGAAACAGGGTTAAAGAGAAGGGGGGCATAAATTGGCGATATAATTATATATTAAGAGCCCATATATAGAAACAACACCTTCTAGGGTTGTTATATACATTATGGCGCTTTTGGTGTGTGCTGGCAAACTCTCCCTCTGTCTCCCCAAAGGGCTAGTGGGTCCTGTCCTCTATCAGAGCATTCCCTGTATGTGTGTGCTGTAGGTCGGTACGTGTGTGTCGACATGTATGAGGAAAATGTTGGTGAGGAGACGGAGAAAATTGCCTGTAATGGTGATGTCACTCTCTAGGGAGTCGACACCAGAATGGATGGCTTACTTATGGAATTACGTGATAATGTCAACACGCTGCAAGCCGGTTGACGACATGAGACAGCCGGCGGACAAATTAGTATCGGTCCAGGCGTCTCAGACACCGTCAGGGGCTTGTAAAAACGCCCATTTACCTCAGTCGGTCGACAGACACTGACACGGACACTGACCCCAGTGTCGACGGTGAAGAAACAAACGTAGTTTTCCTTTAGGGCCACAAGTTACATGTTAAGGGCAATGAAGGAGGTGTTACGTATTTCTGATACCACAAGTACCACAAATAAGGGTAATTTGTAGGGTGGGAATAAACTACTTGTAGTTTTGCCTGAATCAGATAAATTAAATGAAGTGTGTGATGATACGTGGGGTTCCTCCGACAGAAAGTTATGGGCGGTATACCCTTTTTCCCGCCAGTAGTAAGGGCGAGTTGGAAAACACACCTTAGGGTGGACAAGGCGCTCACACGCTTATAAAAAACATGGCGTTACCGTTTCCAGATACGGCCGCCCTCAAGGAGCCAGCTGATAGGAAGCTGGAAAATATCATAACAGTATATACACACATACTGGTGTTATACTACGACCAGCAATCGCCTCAGCCTGGATGTGCAGCGCTGAGGGGGCTTGGTCGGATTTCCTGACTGAAAATTTTGATACCCTTGACAGGGACAGGATTTTATTGTCTATAGAGCATTTTAAGGATGCATTTCTATATATGTGTGATGCGCAGAGGCATATTTGCATTCTGGCATCAAGAGTAAATGTGATGTACATATCTGCCAGACGAAGACACGACAGTGGTCAGGTGAGGCAGATTCCAGACGGCATATGGAAGTATTGCCGTATAAAGGGGCGGTCCATTGGACCTGGTGGCCATGGCAACAGCTGAAAAATCCACCTTTTGTTACCCCGAGTCACATATTGGCAGAAAAGGACACAGTCTTTTCAGTCTCAGTCCTTTCGTCCCCATACGGGCAGGCGGGCGAAGGCCAGTCATATCTGCCCAGGGGGAGAGGAAAGGGAAGAAGACTGCAGCAAGCAGCTCATTCCCAGGAACAGAAGCTCCTCACGGCTTCTGCCAAGTCCGCAGCATAACGCTGGGGCCGTACAAGCGGACTCAGGTGCGGTAGGGGGTCATCTCAAGAGTTTCAGCAACACTCGCAAGGGAACTCCGGGATCCTACATGTAATATCCCAGGTGTACATTGGAAATTCGAGACGTCTCCCCCTCACACAATTCACAGGCTGTATTCCCAGCAGGTGATAATCAAAGTACCCTTCTTACAACAAGGAAGGGGGTAGTATTCCACACTATATTGTGGTACTGAAGCCAACCGGCTCGGTGAGATCTGAAATATTTGAACACTTACATACAAGCGTTCAAATCAAGATGGAGTCACTCGGAGCAGTGATAGCGAACCAGGAAGAAGGGGACGATATGATGTCACTGGATATCAGGGACGTTTACCTACAGGTCCAAATTTGCCCTTCTCACCAAGGGTACTTCAGGTTCCTGGTACAGAACTGTCACTATCAGTTCAGACGCTGCCGTTTGGATTGTCCACGGCGCCCCGGGTCTTTACCAAGGTAATGGCCGGAATGATGATTTTTCTTAAAAGAAACATGGACGCTTTCCTGATAAGGGCAAGGTCCAGAGAACAGTTGGAGGTCGGAGTAGCACTATCTTAAGTAGTTCTACGACAGCACGAGTGGATTCTAAATATTCCAAAATCGCAGCTTTTTCCGACGACACGTCTACTGTTCCTAGGGAAGATTCTGGACACAGTCCAGAAAAACGTGTTTCTCCCAGTGGAGAAAACCAGGGAGTTATCCGAGCTAATCGGGATCCTCCTAAAACCAGGAAAAGTGTCAGTGCATCATTGCACAAGAGTCCTGGTAAAAATGGTGGCTTATTACGAAGCAATTCCATTCGGCAGATTTCCCGCAAGAACTCTTCAGTGGGATCTGCTGGACAAATGGTCCGGATCGCATCCTCAGATGCATCAGCGGATAACCCTATATCCAAGGAAAAGGGTGTCTCTCCTGTGGTGATTACAGAGTGCTCATCTTCTAGAGGGCCGCAGATTCGGCATTCAGGATTGGATGCCGGTGACCACGGAGGCCAGCCTGAGAGGCTGGGGAACAGTCACACAAGGAAAAAATTTCCAGGGAAGTGTGATTAAGTCTGGAGAATTCTCTCCGCATAAATAAGCTTAGAGCAAATTTATAATGCTCTAAACTTAGCTAGACCTCTGCTTCAAGGTCAGCCGGTATTGATCCAGTGGGATAACATCACGGCAGTCGCCCACGTAAACAGAAGGGCGGCACAAGAAGCAGGAGGGCAGTGAAAACTGCAAGGATTTTTCGCTAGGCGGAAAATCATGTGATAGCACTGTCAGCAGTGTTCTTTCCGGGAGTGGACGACTGGGAAGCAGACTTCCTCAGCAGGCATGACCTCCACCCGGGAGAGTGGAAACTTCATAGGGAAGTTTTTCAACATGATTGTGGACCGTTGGCAAAGACCAAAGGTGGACATGATGGCGTCCCGCCCGAACAAAAAACGGGACAGGTATTCCGCCAGGTCATGAGACCTTCAGGCGATAGCTGTGGATGTTCTGGTAACACCGTGGGTGTACCAGTCTGTGTATGTGTTCCCTCCTCTGTTTCTCATAACCAGGGTATTGAGAATTATAAGACATAGAGGAGTATGAACTATACTAGTGGCTCCGGATTGGCCAAGAGGGACTTGGTACCCGGAACTTCAAGAAATGCTCACAGAGGACTAAGGGCCTGGGGAGCTAAGAAGGGACTTGATTCAGCAAGTACCATGTCTATTCCAAGACTTACCGCGGCTGCGTTTGACGGCATGGCGGTTGAATGCCGGATCCTGAGGGGAAAAGGCATTCCATAAGAGGTCATACCTACCCTGGTCAAAGCCAGGAAGGAGGTGACCGCACAACGTCATCACCACATGTGGTGAAAATATGTTGCGTGGGTGAGGCCAGGAAGGCTCCACGACGGAAATTCAACTAGGTCGATTTCTACACTTCCTGAAAACAGGAGTGTTTTGGACCTCAAATTGGGGTTCATTAACATTTAAATTTCGGCCCTGTAGATTTTCTTCCAGAAAGAATTGACTTCAGTTCCTGAAGTCCAGATTGTAAAGGATGTATTGCATATACAGCTTTTTTGTGCCCCTAGGGGCACCGTGAGATCTCAACATAGTGTTGGGATTTCTTAAAATCATATTGGTTTGAACCGCTCAAATCTGTGGATTTGAAATATCTCACATGGAAAGTGACCATGCTGTTGACAAATATCTCACATGGGAAGTGACCATGTTGTTAGCCCTGGCCTCGGCCAGGCGATTGTCAGAATGGGCGGCTTTGTCTTACAAAAGCCCATATTAAAATTTTCCATTTGAACAGGACAGAACTGGGACTCGTCTCCAGTTTCTTCATAAAGGGGTGTCAGCGTTTTCACCTGAAACAACCTCTTGTGGTGCCTGGGGCTTCTAGGGACTTGGAGGACTCCAAGTTACTAGACGTGGTCAGGGCCCTAAAAATATATATATATATATATAGTTAGGACGGCTGGAGTCAGAAAGTCTGACTTGCTGTTTATACTGTATACACCCAACAAGCTGGGTGCTCATGCTTCTAAGCAGTCTATTGCACGCTGGATTTGTAGTACAATTCAGCTTGCACATTCTGTGGCAGGCCTGCCACAGACGAAATATGTAGATGCCCATTCCACAAGGAAGGTGGGCTCATCCTGGGCGGCTGCCCGAGGAGTCTCGGCATTACAACTTTGCCGAGCAGCTACGTGGTCAGGGGAGAACACGTTTGTAAAATTTTACAAATTTTGATACTCTGGCTAAGGAGGACCTGGAGTTCTCTCATTCGGTGCTGCAGAGTCATCCGCACTCTCCCGCCCGTTTGGGAGCTTTGGTATAATCCCCATGGTCCTGACGGAGTCCCCAGCATCCACTAGGACGTTAGAGAAAATAAGAATTTACTTACCGATAATTCTATTTCTCGTAGTCCGTAGTGGATGCTGGGCGCCCATCCCAAGTGCGGATTGTCTGCAATGCTTGTACATAGTTATTGTTACAAAAATCGGGTTATTACTATTGTTGTGAGCCATCTTTTCGGAGGCTACTTCGTTTTGTTATCATACTGTTAACTGGGTTCAGATCACAAGTTGTACGGTGTGATTGGTGTGGCTGGTATGAGTCTTACCCGGGATTCAAGATCCTTCCTTATTGTGTACGCTCGTCCGGGCACAGTACCTAACTGAGGCTTGGAGGAGGGTCATAGGGGGAGGAGCCAGTACACACCATGTGACCTAAAAAGCTTTTTTAGATGTGCCCTGTCTCCTGCGGAGCCCGCTATTCCCCATGGTCCTGACGGAGTCCCCAGCATCCACTACGGACTACGAGAAATAGAATTATCGGTAAGTAAATTCTTATTTTTACCTCAGTCTGTCGACACAGACACGGACACTGACTCCAGTGTCGACGGTGAAGAAACAAACGTATTTTCCTTTAGGGCCACACGTTACTTGTTAAGGGCAATGAAGGAGGTGTTACATATTTCTGATACTACAAGTACCACAAAAAAGGGTATTATGTGGGGTGTGGAAAAACTACCTATAATTTTTCCTGAATCAGATAAATTAAATGAAGTGTGTGATGAGGTTCCCCCGATAGAAAATTATTGGCGGTATACCCTTTCCCGCCAGAAGTTAGGGCGCGTTGGGAAACACCCCTTAGGGTGGATAAGGCGCTCACACGCTTATCAAAACAAGTGGCGGTACCGTCTCCAGATACGGCCGCCCTCAAGGAGCCAGCTGATAGGAGGCTGGAAAATATCCTAAAAAGTATATACACACATACTGGTGTTATACTGCGACCAGCGATCGCCTCAGCCTGGATGTGCAGCGCGGGGGTGGCTTGGTCGGATTCCCTGACTGAAAATATTGATACCCTTGACAGGGACAGTATTTTATTTACTATAGAGCATTTAAAGAATGCATTTCTATATATGCGAGATGCACAGAGGGATATTTGCACTCTGGCATCAAGAGTAAGTGCGATGTCCATATCTGCCAAAAGATGTTTATGGACACGACAGTGGTCAGGTGATGCAGATTCCAAACGGCACAAAGATGTATTGCCGTATAAAGGGGAGGAGTTATTTGGGGTCGGTCCATCGGACCTGGTGGCCACGGCAACTGCTGGGAAATCCACAGTTTTTACCCTAAGTCACATCTATGCAGAAAAAGACACCGTCTTTTCAGCCTCAGTCCTTTCGTCCCCATAAGCATATCTGCCCAGGGATAGAGGAAAGGGAAGAAGACTGCAGCAGGCAGCCCATTCCCAGGAACAGAAGCCTTCCACCGCTTCTGCCAAGTTCTCAGCATGACGCTGGAGCCGTACAGGACCCCTGGATCCTACAAGTAGTATCCCAGGGGTACAGATTGGAAAGTCGAGACGTTTCCCCTCGCAGGTTCCTGAAGTCTGCTTTACCAACGTCTCCCTCCGACAGGGAGCCAGTATTGGAAACAATTCACAAGCTGTATTCCCAGCAGGTGATAATCAAAGTACCCCTCCTACAACAAGGAAAGGGTTATTATTCCACACTATATTGTGGTACTGAAACCAGAAGGCTCGGTGAGACCTATTCTAAATCTGAAATATTTGAACACTTACAAAGGTTCAGATCAAGATGGAGTCACTCAGAGCAGTGATAGCGAACCAGGAAGAAGGGGACTATATGGTGTCCCGGGACATCAGGGATGCTTACCTCCATGTCCCAATTTGCCCTTCTCACCAAGGGTATCTCAGGTTCGTGGTACAGAACTGTCACTATCAGTTTCAGACGCTGCCGTTTGGATTGTCCACGGCACTCCGGGTCTTTACCAAGGTAATGCCCGAAATGATGATTCTTCTTCGAAGAAAATGGACGACCTCCAGATAAGAGCAAGGTCCAGAGAACAGTTGGAGGTCGGAGTAGCACTATCTCAAGTAGTTCTACGACAGCACGGGTGGATTCTAAATATTCCAAAACCGCAGTTGTTCCGACGACACGTCTGCTGTTCCTAGGGATGATTCTGGACACAGTCCAGAAAAAGGTGTTTCTCCCGGAGGAGAAAGCCAGGGAGTTATCCGAGCTAGTCAGGAACCTCCTAAAACCAGGAAAAGTGTCAGTGCATCATTGCACAAGAGTCCTGGGAAAAATGGTGGCTTATTACGAAGCGATTCCATTCGGCAGATTCCACGCAAGAACTTTTCAGTGGGATCTGCTGGACAAATGGTCCGGATCGCATCTTCAGATGCATCAGCGGATAACCCTATCTCCAAGGACAAGGGTGTCTCTCCTGTGGTGGTTACAGAGGGCTCATCTTCTAGAGGGCCGCAGATTCGGCATTCAGGATTGGATGCTGGTGACCACGGAGGCCAGCCTGAGAGGCTGGGGAGCAGTCACACAAGGAAAAAATTTCCAGGGAGTGTGATCAAGTCTGGAGACTTTTCTCCACATAAATATACTGGAGCTAGGGGCAATTTATAATGCTCTAAGCTTAGCAAGACCTCTGCTTCAAGGTCAGCCGGTATTGATCCAGTGGGACAACATCACGGCAGTCGCCCACGTAAACAGACAGGGCGGCACAAGAAGCAGGAGGGCAATGGCAAAAACTGCAAGGATTTTTCGCTGGGCGAAAAATCATGTGATAGCACTGTCAGCAGTGTTCATTCCGGGAGTGGACAACTGGGAATCAGACTTCCTCAGCAGGCACGACCTCCACCCGGGAGAGTGGGGACTTCATCGGGAAGTTTTCCACATGATTGTGAACCGTTGGGAAAGACCAAAGGTGTACATGATGGCGTCCCGCCTGAACAAAAAACTGGACAGGTATTGCGCCAGGTCAAGAGACTTTCAGGCAATAGCTGTGGACGTTCTGGTAACACCGTGGGCGTACCAGTCGGTGTATGTGTTTCCTCCTCTGCTTCTCATACCCAAGGTATTGAGAATTATAAGACGTAGAGGAGTAAGAACTATACTCGTGGCTCCGGATTGGCCAAGAAGGACTTGGTACCCGGAACTTCAAGAGATACTCACAGAGGACTCATGACCTCTGCCGCTAAGAAGGGACTTGCTTCAGCACATACCATGTCTGTTCCAAGACTTACCGCGGCTGCGTTTGACGGCATGGCGGTTGAACGCCGGATCCTAAGGGAAAAAGGCATTCCGGAAGAGGTCTTTCCTACCATGGTCAAAGCCAGGAAGGACGTGACCGCACAACATTATCACCACATGTGGCGAAAATATGTTGCGTGGTGTGAGGCCAGGAAGGCTCCACGAAGAAATTTCAACTCGGTCGATTCCTGCATTTCCTGCAAACAGGAGTGTCTATGGGCCTCAGATTGGGGTCCATTAAGGTTCAAATTTCGGCCCTGTCGATTTTCTTCCAAAAAGAATTGGCTTCAGTTCCTGAAGTCCAGAAGTTTGTCAAGGGAGTACTGCATATACAACCCCCTTTTGTGCCTCCAGTGGCACTGTGGGATCTCAACGTAGTGCTGGGATTCCTCAAATCACATTGGTTTAAACCGCTCAAATCTGTGGATTTGAAATATCTCACATGGAAAGTGACCATGATGTTGGCCCTGGCCTCGGCCAGGCGAGTGTCAGAATTGGCGGCTTTGTCTCACAAAAGCCCATATCTGATTGTCCATTCGGACAGGGCAGAGCTGTGGACTCGTCCCCAGTTTCTCCCTAAGGTGGTGTCAGCGTTTCACCTGAACCAGCTTATTGTGGTACCTGCGGCTACTAGGGACTTGGAGGACTCCAAGTTGCTAGATGTTGTCAGGGCCCTGAAAATATCGGTTTCCAGGACGGCTGGAGTCAGGAAAACTGACTTGCTGTTATCCTGTATGCACCCAACAAACTGGGTGCTCTTGCTTCTAAGCAGACGATTGCTAGTTGGATGTGTAGTACAATTCAGCTTGCACATTATGTGGCAGGCCTGCCACAGCCAAAATATGTAAATGCCCATTCCACAAGGAAGGTGGGCTCATCCTGGGCGGCTGCCCGAGGGGTCTCGGCATTACAACTCTGCCGAGCAGCTACGTGGTCGGGGGGAGAACACGTTTGTAAAATTCTACAAATTTGATACCCTGGCTAAAGAGGACCTGGAGTTCTCTCATTCGGTGCTGCAGAGTCATCCGCACTCTCCCGCCCGTTTGGGAGCTTTGGTATAATCCCCATGGTCCTGACGGAGTCCCCAGCATCCACTAGGACGTTAGAGAAAATAAGATTTTACTTACCGATAAATCTATTTCTCGTAGTCCGTAGTGGATGCTGGGCGCCCATCCCAAGTGCGGATTGTCTGCAATACTTGTACATAGTTATTGGTACAAAAATCGGGTTATTATTGTTGTGAGCCGTCTGTTCAGAGGCTCCTACGTTGTCATACTGTTAACTGGGTTCAGATCACAAGTTGTACGGTGTGATTGGTGTGGCTGGTATGAGTCTTACCCGGGATTCAAAATCCTTCCTTATTGTGTACGCTCGTCCGGGCACAGTATCCTAACTGAGGCTTGGAGGAGGGTCATAGGGGGAGGAGCCAGTGCACACCACCTGATCCTAAAGCTTTATTTTTGTGCCCTGTCTCCTGCGGAGCCGCTAATCCCCATGGTCCTGACGGAGTCCCCAGCATCCACTACGGACTACGAGAAATAGATTTATCGGTAAGTAAAATCTTATTTTTTAATGAATAAACCTGTAACTGGAAAACAGCGTCAGGGAATGAAACGGTTTCGTTTTTCTGTCAGAAATGTGTCTGCCGGTGGGGCGGGGGATGGGTAGCTGTCGGTGAGGCGGGGAAACAGGAAATAGACTGCGCTTTAATGGTGGTGGAACGTGCGCTGGGATGGCACGTGACTGCATGCTGTATGGGGCATTTAAGGGGCACCTCTGGTACGGGGGTAGGTTTATCCTCCTGCCGTATTATGCTGAGCACTTTGATGTGATGGAGTGCACGTGTCTGGTGTAGCGCACCCCGCTGTTGCTATTGGAGATTAGTGCGGGACTATTGCCGGGGGGGATTACCCTGATGAAATGGGTAGGGTGATCTCCCGTGTGTATTGTATCACACTGTGGGTGGATTTTATCTGGTATGTCTTGTGGATGCTGCCCCCAGTTCAGTTGTGGGAATTTACTAAAGTACGGGTTTTCAGAAGTGGAGTTGTTGCCCATGGCTACCAACCAGATTCTACTTATTTTATCTAGCACCTGCTGCAAGATAATAACTACAAGAATAGCGCTATGGGTAACATCTCCCAATTCTGAAATCCTGCACTTTAGTAAATATACCCGTGGGACTCCAGTTTGGTGATGTGATCCAGTGAAGACAATTTATTAGGTCATCTTGGAACGGTTATTGGAAGTGCGTTTACGATTTAAGGTGCTGTATTTTTTTTTATTTCTCATACGTTCTAGAGGATGCTGGGGTCACCATTAGAACCATGGGGTATAGACGGGATCCGCAGGAGACGTGGGCACTTTAAGACTTTGAAAGGGTGTGAACTGGCTCCTCCCTCTATGCCCCTCCTCCAGACTCCAGTTTTAGAATTGTGCCCAGTGAGACTGGACGCACTACAGGCAGCTCTACTGAGTTTCTCTGAAAATACTTTTTTGTTAGGTTTTTTATTTTCAGGGAGGCTGCTGGCAACAGTCTCCCTGCTTCGTGGGACTTAGGGGAGAGGAGTATGACCCACTTCCAGTGAGTTCAAGGGCTCTGCTTCTGGCTACAAGACACCATTAGCTCCTGAGGGTGATGATTGCTGGGTACGCTCAGATGCTCGCTCCCACAGCCTGCCGTCACCCCTCTTTCAGAGCCAGAAGTCAGAAGACAGGTGAGTAACCGAAGAAAAGACTTCAACTTCAGTGACGGCATTTTATGAGGTACCACGCAGCGGGCAGACGCTGCGCGCCAAGCTCCTACTCACACAGCACTGCAGGGCAGCTGAAAAACATCCTCATTAAGCCCGCTGGCAAGAGGGGACATTAGTGCCGCGGCACTGTCCCAACCCCCGCCAGTATAAATATTGAGAAACGCGGGATAGAAGCGTGCCATTAAGGGGGCGGAGCTTCTTCCTCACAGCTGACGGCGCCATTTCCTCTCCACAGCAGAGACGCTGGTCCTTCTCAGACAAGTACCAGGGGTACAAAACGGGGGCGGGGGGAGGCATATAATTGGTGCAATGTATATATGTGATAAAAGCGCTATAGGTCTGAAGCATTGTCTTGGCGCTTTCAGACCCGTTTTCTCAGCGCAGGGTTGTGAGCTGGCAAATCCCCTCTGGGTTTCTCTGACAGACTTTACTGTGGGTCTGTCCCCTATATGCCCGGTGTGTGTGTGGGTGTTTGGTGCACAAGTGTTGACATGTCTGAGGCTGAAGGCTCTTCCCAGGTTGAGGCTGTATTAGGGACACAGGCGGCTGCGGGGGTGACCCTGTCGGCACCGCCGACACCTTATTGGGTAAATGTGTTGAGCGCTTTGAATGCTAATGTGGCTCTTATTAGTAAGAGGCTAGATAAGTCTGAGTCGCAGATCCAGGCATGGAAGAAATCTGTGGAAGATATGTTGTTCCAAAGTCAGGTCCTCTCAGGGTCACAAAAACATACGTTGGCCCAGTTGGCAGACACTGATACCGACACGGACACTGATTCCAGTGTCGACTATAGCGATTCCAGGTTAGACCCAAAATTGGCTAAAAGCATTCAATACATGATTGTGGTGGTTAAAGATATTTCTCTAACGTCCTAGTGGATGCTGGGGACTCCGTCAGGACCATGGGGAATAGCGGCTCCGCAGGAGACAGGGCACAAAAAGTAAGCTTTTAGGATCACATGGTGTGTACTGGCTCCTCCCCCTATGACCCTCCTCCAAGCCTCAGTTAGGTTTTTGTGCCCGTCCGAACAGGGTGCAATCTAGGTGGCTCTCTTAAAGAGTTGCTTAGAAAAAGTTTTTAGGTTCTTTATTTTCAGTGAGTCCTGCTGGCAACAGGCTCACTGCATCGAGGGACTTAGGGGAGAGAAGTGAACTCACCTGCGTGCAGGATGGATTGGCTTCTTAGGCTACTGGACACCATTAGCTCCAGAGGGAGTCGGAACACAGGTCTCGCCCTGGGGTTCGTCCCGGAGCCGCGCCGCCGACCCCCCTTGCAGATGCTGAAGATTGAAGAGGTCCGGAACCAGGCGGCAGAAGACTTTCAGTCTTCATCAGGTAGCGCACAGCACTGCAGCTGTGCGCCATTGTTGTCAGCACACTTCACACAGCGGTCACGGAGGGTGCAGGGCGTTGCTGGGGGCGCCCTGGGCAGCAATGTATAATACCTGTATGGCGAAAAATACATCACATATAGCCCTTGAGGCTATATGGATGTATTTAACCCCTGCCAGATATCACAGACTCCGGAGAAGAAGCCCGCCGAAAAGGGGGCGGGGCCTATTCTCCTCAGCACACAGCGCCATTTTCCCTCACAGAAATGCTGGTGGGAAGGCTCCCATGCTCTCCCCTGCACTGCACTACAGAAACGGGGTTAAAACAGAGAGGGGGGGCACTGATTTGGCGATATGAATATATATTAAAATGCTATAAGGGAGGAACACTTATATAAAGGTTGTCCCTGTATAATTATAGCGTTTTGGTGTGTGCTGGCAAACTCTCCCTCTGTCTCTCCAAAGGGCTAGTGGGTCCTGTCCTCTATCAGAGCATTCCCTATGTGTGTGCTGTATGTCGGTACGTGTGTGTCGACATGTATGAGGAAAATGTTGGTGAGGAGGCGGAGCAAATTGCCTGTAATGGTGATGTCACTCTCTAGGGAGTCGACACCGGAATGGATGGCTTATTTATGGAATTACGTGATAATGTCAACACGCTGCAAGCCGGTTGACGACATGAGACGGCCGGCGAACAAATTAGTACCTGTCCAGGCGTCTCAAACACCGTCAGGGGCTTTAAAACGCCCATTTACCTCAGTCGGTCGACACAGACTCAGACACGGACACTGATTTCAGTGTCGACGGTGAAGAAACAAACGTATTTTCCTTTAGGGCCACACGTTAAGGGCAATGAAGGAGGTGTTGCATATTTCTGATACTACAAGTACCACAAAAAAGGGTATTATGTGGGATGTGAAAAAACTACCTGTAGTTTTTCCTGAATCAGATAAATTAAATGAAGTGTGTGATGATGCGTGGGTTTCCCCCGATAGAAAATTATTGGCGGTATACCCTTTCCCGCCAGAAGTTAGGGCGCGTTGGGAAACACCCCTTAGGGTGGATAAGGCGCTCACATGCTTATCAGAACAAGTGGCGGTACCATCTACAGATAGGGCCGTACTTAAGGAGCCAGCTGATAGGAGGCTGAAAAATATCCTAAAAAGTATACACACACATGCTGGTGTTATACTGCGACCAGCGATCGCCTCAGCCTGGATGTGCAGAGCTGAGGTGGCTTGGTCGGATTCCCTGACTAAAAATATTGATACCCTTGACAGGGACAGTATTTTATTGACTATAGAGCATTTAAAGGATGCATTTCTATATATGCGAGATGCGCAGAGGGATATTTGCACTCTGGCATCAAGAGTAAATGCGATGTCCATATCTGCAAGAAGATGTTTATGGACACGACAGTGGTCAGGTGATGCAGATTCCAAACGGCACAAAGATGTATTGCCGTATAAAGGGGAGGAATTATTTGGGGTCGGTCCATGGGACCTGGTGGCCACGGCGACTGCTGGAAAATCCACCGTTTTTTACCCTAAGTCACATCTCTGCAGAAAAAGACACCGTCTTTTCAGCCTCAGTCCTTTCGTCCCTATAAGAGTCATATCTGCCCAGGGATAGAGGAAAGGGAAGAAGACTGCAGCAGGCAGCCCATTCCCAGGAACAGAAGCCCTCCACCGCTTCTACCAAGTTCTCAGCATGACGCTGGGACCGTACAGGACCCCTGGATCCTACAAGTAGTATCCAAGGGGTACAGATTGGAATGTCGAGACGTTTCCCCCTCGCAGGTTCCTGTAGTCTGCTGTACCAATGTCTCCCTCCGACAGGGAGGCAGTATTGAAAACAATTCACAAGCTGTATTCCCAGCAGGTGATAATAAAATTACCCCTCCTACAACAAGGAAAGGGGTATTATTCCACACTATATGGTGGTACTGAAGCCAGAAGGCTAGGTGAGACCTATTCTAAATCTGAAATATTTGAACACTTACAAAGGTTCAAATCCAGATGCAGTCACTCAGAGCAGTGATAGCGAACCGGGAAGAAGGGGACTATATGGTGTCCCGGGACATCAGGGATGCTTACCTCCATGTCCCAAAATTTGCCTTTCTCACCAAGGGTACCTCAGGTTCGTGGTACAGAACTGTCACTATCAGTTTCAGACGATGCCGTTGGATTGTCCAAGGCACCCCGGGTCCTTACCAAGGTAATGACCGAAATGAGGATTCGTCTTCAAAGAAAATGGACGACCTCCTGATAAGAACAAGGTCCAGAGAACAGTTGGAGGTCGGAGTAGCACTATCTCAAGTAGTTCTACGACAGCACGGGTGGATTCTAAATATTCCAAAACCGCAGTTGTTCCGACGACACGTCTGCTGGTCCTAGGGATGATTCTGGACACAGTCCAGAAAAAGGTGTTTCTCCCAGAGGAGAAAGCCAGGGAGTTATCCGAGCTAATCGGGATCCTCCTAAAACCAGGAAAAGTGTCAGTGCATCATTGCACAAGAGTCCTGGTAAAAATGGTGGCTTATTACGAAGCGATTCCATTCGGCAGATTTCACGCAAGAACTCTTCAGTGGGATCTGCTGGACAAATGGTCCGGATCGCATCTTCAGATGCATCAGCGGATAACCCTATATCCAAGAACAAGGGTGTCTCTCCTGTGGTGATTACAGAGTGCTCATCTTCTAGAGGGCCGCAGATTCGGCATTCAGGATTGGATGCTGGTGACCACGGAGGCCAGCCTGAGAGGCTGGGGAGCAGTCACACAGGGAAAAAATTTCCAGGGAGTGTGATCAAGTCTGGAGAATTCTCTCCACATAAATATACTGGAGCTAAGAGCAAATTTATAATGCTCTAAGCTTAACAAGACCTCTGCTTCAAGGTCAGCCGGTATTGATCCAGTGGGATAACATCACGGCAGTCGCCCACGTAAACAGAAAGGGCGGCACAAGAAGCAGGAGGGCAGTGGCAAAACTGCAAGGATTTTTCACTAGGCGGAAAATCATGTGATAGCACTGTCAGCAGTGTTCATCCCGGGAGTGGACGACTGGGAAGCAGACTTCCTCAGCAGGCACGACCTCCACCCGGGAGAGTGGGAACTTCATCGGGAAGTTTTCCGCATGATTGTGAACCGTTGGGAAAGACCAAAGGTGGACATGATGGCGTCCCGCCCGAACAAAAAACGGGACAGGTATTGCGCCAGGTCACGAGACCTTCAGGCGATAGCTGTGGACGTCCTGGTAACACCGTGGGTGTAACAGTCGGTGTATGTGTTCCCTCCTCTGCTTCTCATAACCAAGGTATTGAGAATTATAAGACGTAGAGGAGTAAGAACTATACTCGTGGCTCCGGATTGGCCAAGAGGGACTTGGTACCCGGAACTTCAAGAGATGCTCACAGAGGACTAATGGCCTCGGGAGCTAAGAAGGGACTTGCTTCAGCAAGTACCATGTCTGTTCCAAGACTTACCGCGGCTGCGTTTGACGGCATGGCGGTTGAACGCCGGATCCTAAGGGAAAAGGCATTTCGGAAGAGGTCATACCTACCCTAGTCAAAGCCAGGAAGGAGGTGACCGCACAACGTTATCACCACATGTGGTAAAAATATGTTGCGTGGGTGAGGCCAGGAAGGCCCCACGAAGAAATTTCAACTAGGTCGATTTCTGCACTTCCTGCAAACAGGAGTGTCTATGAGCCTCAAATTGGGGTCCATTAAGGTTCAAGTTTCGGCCCTGTAGATTTTCTTCCAGAAAGAATTGGCTTCGGTTCCTGAAGTCCAGACGTTTGTCAAGGGAGTATTGCATATACAGCCCCTTTTGTGCCTCCAGTGGCACCGTGGGATCTCAACGTAGTGTTGGGATTCCTCAAATCATATTGGTTTGAACCGCTCAAATCTGTGGATTTGAAATATCTCACATGGAAAGTGACCATGCTGTTGGCCCTGGCCTCGGCCAGGCGATTGTCAGAATTGGCGGCTTTGTCTTACAAAAGCCCATATTTAATTTTCCATTCGGACTGGGCAGAACTGCGGACTTGTCCCCAGTTTCTTCCTAAGGTGGTGTCAGCGTTTCACCTGAAACAACCTATTGTGGTGCCTGCGGCTACTAGGGACTTGGAGGACTCCAAGTTGCTAGACGTTGTCAGGGCCCTGAAAAAAAAAAAATATATATATATATATATATATATATATATATATATATATATATATATATATATATATATATAATTCCAGGACGGCTGGAGTCAGAAAGTCTGACTTGCTGTTTATATTGTATGCACCCAAAAAGCTGGGTGCTCCTGCTTCTAAGCAGACTATTGCTCGTTGGATTTGTAGTACAATTCAGCTTGCACATTCTGTGGCAGGCCTGCCACAGCCAAAATCTGTAAATGCCCATTCCACAAGGAAGGTGGGCTCATCTTGGGCGGCTGCCCGAGGGGTCTCGGCTTTACAACTTTGCCGAGCAGCTACGTGGTCAGGGGGGAACACGTTTGTAAAATTCTACAAATTTGATACCCTGGCTGAGGAGGACCTGGAGTTTCTCTCATCCGGTGCTGCAGAGTCATCCGCACTCTCCCGCCCGTTTGGGAGCTTTGGTATAATCCCCATGGTCCTGACGGAGTCCCCAGCATCCACTAGGACGTTAGAGAAAATAAGATTTTACTTACCGATAAATCTATTTCTCGTAGTCCGTAGTGGATGCTGGGCGCCCATCCCAAGTGCGGATTGTCTGCATTACTTGTACATAATTATTGTTACAAAAATCGGGTTGTTATTGTTGTGGGCCATCTTTTCAGAGGCTCCTTCGTTGTTATCATACTGTTAACTGGGTTCAGATCACAGGTTGTACGGTGTGATTGGTGTGGCTGGTATGAGTCTTACCCGGGATTCAAGATCCTTCCTTATTGTGTACGCTCGTCCGGGCACAGTACCTAACTGAGGCTTGGAGGAGGGTCATAGGGGGAGGAGCCAGTACACACCATGTGATCCTAAAAGCTTACTTTTTGTGCCCTGTCTCCTGCGGAGCCGCTATTCCCCATGGTCCTGACGGAGTCCCCAGCATCCACTACGGACTACGAGAAATAGATTTATCGGTAAGTAAAATCTTATTATTACATATCACTGAGGACTCGGCTGTCCCTGTTAAAAGGGTCTGTATGTATAAGGAAAGGAAACCTGAGAAAACGTTTCCTCCCTCTCATGAACTGAACACGCTATTTGAAAAAGTTTGGGAAGGTCCTGACAGAAAATCTCAGATTCCCAAAAGAATTATGGCAGCTTATCAGTTTCCCTCGACCTTTGTCTAAAAAGGTGGCTCTCCCATCACCTGACACGGCGGCCCTTAAGGATCCTGCGGATTGTAAACAAGAAACTACGTTGAAGTCCATTTATGTGACCACGGGTACACTACTCTGACCTGTCATTGCGTCTGCGTGGGTAAGTAGTGCTATCGTAAAGTGGGCAGATAACTTGTCATCTGATATAGATACGCTAGATAGGGATGGCATCCTCTTGACGCTGGGTTATATCAGGGACGCTGCAGCATACCTTAAGGAAGCTGCGAGAGATATTGGTCTTTTGGGATCAAAGGCCAATGCCATGGCAGTCTCAACTAGGCGTGCGTTGTGGATTCGCCAATGGAATGCTGATGCGGACTCCAAGAAAAGTATGGAATCTTTACCATATAAAGGTAAGGCCTTATTTGGAGACGGCCTCGATGATTTGGTATCTACGGCTACCACGGGTAAGTCATCCTTTTTACCTTATGTTCCTCCACAACAAAAGAAACCGCACCATTATCAGATTGCAGTCCTTTCGGCCCAATAAATTCAGAAAGGGCCGAGGTTCTTCCTTCCTTGCTACTAGAGGAAGGGGAAGAGGTAAACGATCTCCAGCCTTGTCAGGCTCCCAGGAGCAGAAGTCCTCCCCGGCTTCTGCCAATTACACCGCATGACGTTGGGGCTCCTGTGCGGGAGTCCGCACCGGTGGGTGCCCGTCTAAAACTCTTCAGTCATTTTTGGGTTCGTTCGAACCTAGACCCTTGGATTTTACAAATAGTATCCCAAGGGTACAAGCTGGAGTTTCAAGATGTCCCCCCTCGCCGGTTTTTCAAATCAGCCTTACCAGCTTTTCTTCCGGACAGGGAGGTAGTTTGTGACGCAATACAAAGATTTTGTCAAAATCAGGTCATTATAAAGGTTCCCCTGTCACAACAGGGAGAAGGTTTTTATTTGAGCCTGTTTGTGGTCCCGAAGCCGGACGGCTCGGTCAGACCAATCCTAAACCTGAAATCCCTGAATTTCTACCTAAAGAGAGAGAAATTCAAGATTTAGTCCCTCCAGACTGGAGATCACTGCTTGGAGAAAGGGGATTTTATGGTGTCGGTGGACATAAAAGATGCCTATTTACATGTTCCCATTTATCCTCCGCATCGGGCTTACCTGAGATTTGCAATTCAGGATTGTCATTACCAATTTCAACGTTGCCGTTTGGTCTATCCACGGGTCTGAGGATTTTCACCAAAGTGATGGCGGAGATTATGGTTCTCCTTCGCAAGCAAGGAGTCACAATTATCCCATACTTGGACGATCTCCTGATAAAGGCGAGATCCAGGGACCAGTTGGTCCAAAACGTTGCACACTCCATGACCGTTCTTCAACAACATGGTTGGCTCCTAAACTTGCCAAAATCACAGTTGATTCCGACGATGCGGTTGTCGTTTTTGGGAATGATATTGGACACAGAACTACAGAGAGTCTTTCTTCCTGTGGAAAAGGCTCTGGATCTTCAGAGTCTTGTCAAACAAATTCTGAAACCAGCAAGTGTCAATCCATCAATGCATTCGGTTGCTGGGGAAGATGGTTGCGGCCTATGAGGCCATTCAGTTTGGCAGGTTCCATGCCAGGGTGTTCCAGTGGGACCTGTTGGACAAGTGGTCCAGGTCCCATCTACACATGCACCAGAGGATAATCCTGTCTTCCAAGACCAGGGTATCACTCCTGTGGTGGCTGCACAGCTCTCACCTCCTAGAGGAGCGCAGGTTCGGGATCCAGGACTGGATCCTAGTAACCACGGATGCAAGTCTCCGAGGCTGGGGAGCAGTCACACAGGGGGAAAACTTACAAGGAAGATGGTCAAACCAGGAAACTTGTCTCCACATAAATGTTCTGGATTTAAGGGCCATTTACAACGGCCTACTACAAGCGGAACATCATCTTCGAGGTCTGCCTGTACTGATCCAGTCGGACAATGTAACAGCAGTAGCGTACTTAAACCGTCAGGGCGGAACAAAAAGCAGAGCGGCGATGGCAGAAGCCACAAGGATTTTCCGCTGGGCGGAAAAGCATACAAGCGCTCTGTCAGCAATCTTCATTCCAGGAGTGGACAACTGGGAAGCAGACTTCCTCAGCAGACACGATCTCCATCCAGGAGAGTGGGGACTCCACCAAGAAGTCTTCGCAGAGGTGACAGGTCGTTGGGGAGTTCCTCAAGTGGACATGATGGCTTCTCGTCTCAACAAGAAGCTTCAGAGATATTGTTCCAGGTCAAGGGACCCTAAAGCGATTGCAGTGGATGCTCTGGTGACACCGTGGGTGTTTCAGTCAGTGTATGTGTTCCCTCCACTTCCTCTCATTCCAAAAGTTCTAAAGATCATAAGAAGAACAAAGGTCCGAAGATCCTCATTGTTCCAGACTGGCCACGGAGGGCTTGGTATCCAGATCTTCAGGAATTACTCATCAGAGATCCCTGGCCTCTTCCTCTGCGCGAGGACCTGTTACAACAGGGGCCGTGCATGTATCAGGACTTACCGCGGCTACATTTGACTTCGTGGCGGTTGAACGCAAAATCCTAGCCCGTAAGGGTATTCCCAGTGAAGTCATTCCCACACTCATTCCCACACTCATTCAGGCCAGGAAAGGGGTAACGTCCATACATTACCACCGTATTTGGAGGAAATATGTTTCTTGGTGTGAATCCCAGAAGGCTCCTACGGAAGAGTTTCAGCTAGGACGGTTTCTCCATTTTCTACAAGCAGGTGTGGATGCGGGCCTAAAATTTGGCTCAATTAAGGTTCAGATTTCAGCCTTGTCGGTTTTCTTTCAGAAACAATTGGCCTCCCTTCCAGAAGTTCAGACTTTCGTGAAAGGCGTGTTGCACATCCAACCTCCATTTGTGCCTCCAGTGGCACCATGGGATCTTAATGTGGTGTTGCCGTTCCTTCAATCACAGTGGTTTGAACCTTTACGGAAGGTGGAGTTAAAATTCCTCACTTGGAAAGTGGTCATCCTGTTGACCTTGGCATCTGCAAGGCGGGTGTCTAAGTTAGCGGCCTTGTCTCACAAGAGCCCTTAATTGATCTTCCATGAAGATAGAGCTGAATTGAGGACATGTCAGCAATTTTTACCAAAGGTGGTTTCCTCTTTCCACATAAACCAACCTATCGTGGTTCCTGTGGCTACTGACGCCTTCGTTGAGTCAAAATCTCTGGATGTGGTCAGAGCTTTGAAGATTTATGTCACCAGAACGGCTCAGATTAGGAAAACAGAGGCTCTGTTTGTCCTGTATGCTCCCAACAAGGTTGGGTATCCTGCTTCCAAGCAGACCATTGCGCGCTGGATCTGTAACACAATTCAGCAGACCCATTCCAAGGCTGCATTACCATTACCGGAATCAGTAAAGGCCCATTCCACTAGGAAGGTGGGCTCATCCTGGGCGGCTGCCCGGGGGGGTCTCGGCATTGCAACTTTGCAGACCAGCTACTTGGTCGGGGTCAAACACTTTTGCAAAGTTCTACAAGTTTGACACCTTGGCCGATGAAGACCTTAAGTTCGGTCAACCGGTGCTGCAGAGTCGTTCTAGAGCTTTGGTATAACCCCATGGTTCTAATGGTGAGCCCAGCATCCTCTAGGACGTATGAGAAAATAGGATTTTAATACCTACCGGTAAATCCTTTTCTCTTAGTCCGTAGAGGATGCTGGGCACCCGTCCCAGTGCGTACTGTATCTGCAGTTAATAGTTATGGTTACACATATGTTGTGTTATGTTTATTGTCAGCATGTTGCTGCAAATTGTTCATGCCGTTGGCTTGTGTTCTGTTGAATGCTACGTTCTGCGGCATGCTTGAGGTGTGAGCTGGTATGAATCTCACCTTAGTTTAACAATAAATCCTTTCCTCGTAATGTTCGTCTCCCTGGGCACAGTTCCTATAACTGGAGTCTGGAGGAGGGGCATAGAGGGAGGAGCCAGTTCACACCCTTTCAAAGTCTTAAAGTGCCCATGTCTCCTGCGGATCCTGTCTATACCCCATGGTTCTAAAGGTGATCCCAGCATCCTCTACGGACTAAGAGAAAAGGATTTACCGGTAGGTATTAAAATCCTATTTTTTTTTTTAATATACCAAACTTGTATTTCTGGTATTGCACCACGCGGGTTTTCCAGTATCGTGCTGCAGATGTTGATGTAAGGTATAAGCGGAGACGATTGAAGAGATAGTGAGGTTTATATATGAAGCGGTGAAACGTGTGGAGAAGTTGCCCATGGCAACCAATCAGCAGCTCCATAAAATTGTAATGTATGCGAATGATAAATGTTACTTCAGTGCTGATTGGTTGCCATGGGCAACTTCTCCACTGGCTCACGTCTCCACACTTTCCACTGCTTCATGAATAGACCCCTAAATCCCGAGCTCCTCCCCCTGCCACCCCGTCATGCCAGTGTTCTTTTGGTGCCTCCAAGAGTAGGGCATGTTTTAATTTATTTTGTTTTATTTGTTATTTTATTTTACTTTATGGTTAGGTGCTGTGTACTGCTTAAGTGCTTGTGTACTCGGCCCGCCGAGTCGCAGCCGCGGAAAAGGGCGGGTGTGCATTGCTGGTGGGGACCCCGCACAGTGCTCCGGTCTATGTGCAAACCACTTGCACACAGGACAGTGCATGCCCTCACCCTTTTAGAGGGTGCCAGGCAGCAGCGCTGTCCCGGATGGTGCCTCCATCTTGCCGTGTTTTCATCAGGGCGGCTTGCTGGTGTTTCCTGCTCTAACTTGTCGTGTACAGTCATTCCTGCTGAGAAATGGAAAGTGAAAGTTACTCGGCTGTGGCTGATGCAGGTCTCTCCTCTCAGGAGGGATAAGGTATATTTCATTATCTATTTTTGCCTCTGCAGCTCTAGGGAATTGTGCAGTTGCTCGGTCTGTGGCTTTCATTTTTGTCTCTAAATTTGTCTGCCTTGTGTCCGCTATACATAGCGTTGCCGCGTGAGGACTACGACGGACAAAACCATCATAGCAAAAAGCGCTACTGTGGCATTGCATTTCACTTGCACTCGGTGTAATCTTACATTCCTGTGT
The DNA here is from genome assembly GCF_028390025.1 of Pseudophryne corroboree. Classification (NCBI taxonomy): domain Eukaryota; kingdom Metazoa; phylum Chordata; class Amphibia; order Anura; family Myobatrachidae; genus Pseudophryne; species Pseudophryne corroboree. The sequence continues at coordinate 1,229,290,574 of NC_086444.1, forward strand.
GCACAGGTGGACACTGGGGCGTTCTGTGTGTGTGTGTGTGTAGGGTTATTCCACATCAAATCAAGACGGGTTTCAAACTGACCGTTTCTGATTATAATTATATTTGGTATAATAAATGCTGTTATGGGTGTAAAGAAACCCCCCACATCTAAGGCTGATCTGCACACTGGTTTTGAAGTTATTTGCCTTTCAAGCTGCAATTTTTTCACCAAAAAATTGGCTATTAACTTTTTTTCTTTTTCTCAATTTACACTTGCAGCTCATCTAATTGAGCTAGAGAGTTGTACAAGGTCTAATTTCAAACCTCTCTTTATTGGCTTTCATATGATATATAACACCCCAGTATGTTTCCATAAAAAAAAAAAAGTTTTCAAAATTTAGATTTTCCCAAAAAGCCAAATTTTTTTTTTTTTTAAGTCAACTGAATATTGTTTGTACTGTTATATTGTTCGTACTGTTATTAATAAATCCCCAAAGTTTTATTTTGGGATCACTTGCAATAAGAGCTTTCATTTTTTAGTGTTCATGAAAATTGTATTTAAAAATCAACAAAGCAATCATTTTTTTCCAATTCACTACAAAAGAGGAATGCACGTTCCTCTTCAGGTGTTAGGGGATAAGACTCTACAGACAGTGCCTGCTCCCACTTCTGTGCTGGCGCACAAACTTAAGTGGAAAGATACTCCATGTGGATAGACATTTCAGTTGTGTTGAATAGGCCTTTTACATTTCCCTGGACCACTGCAAGTGGTCTGAACGGGTCATCCCGGCCAATTTTAACTTTTAGTGCCTTGAACACCAGGTTATCGGTAGATCATTTCACGAAATCTCTGTGGTCCGTTTTCCACAGCATGGAGGCCAACACATTTTTGGCCTCGCTGGACGTTAGGGCCGCGTATCTTAACACTCCAGTTTGGCCATGTCCTTATTCTCTCCTCTGTTTTGCCGTCGGATCCGATCACTATCTATCCCAGGCCTTACCATTCACAACAGAAACTGCTTCGTGAGTTTTCACCTTGATCATGATGGTGATGGCGAGCTTACTGCGCAAAGCAGGTGTCACGGCCATACTTCATTTGGATGATCTGCTCGTGAAGGCCGATTTTTAGCTTCGCAGTTACAAAAGTACCTGGATTGCACCAAGTACTTGATCACAGCTGGGTCCTGAATTTCGAGAAGTCTCACCTAATGCTATAACACCTTCAGTTTCTCTCCAGTACGTTTTCTTGCTGGAATCCAAAGCAGATCTTGGTCTTGATGGTAATGTCAGTGCCTCGTCCGTTGAACTTGTTGAGCATGAAGCTGTTGGGCACCATGGTCTACATCAGTGGTTCTCAACCTCTGTCCTCAAGTACCCCCAACAGTTCATGTTTCCTGGTCACCTACCAGTTGAACAGGTATATTCATTACTCACTGACACATATTAAAAGACCCACAGGTGGAGCAAATTATTTAACTTGCAATCCTGTGAGGAGACCTGGAAAACATGAACTGTTGGGGGTACTTGAGGACTGCGTTGACAACCACTGGTCTACATCTTAGACCTTTCAGTAAGTCAGGTTCCATTTGCGGGAATTCCAGTGGAAAATTCACCAACATTGGACGGGATGCTTAGAAATCCCTCTCGTCTCCGTTTCTTGTTCTGTCTGACTGTACTTGTCAATCTCTCCATTGGTGGCTTGTTCCCTCTCCCCTCCAGGGACGGTCCTTGGCCGCTGTGGATTGGGTCATTGTGACCAAGGACGTGAATCTACTAGGATGAAATTCCATAACATTACATCTTTGGCTCCAAGGCCGTCCGAGACGGCTCTCCCAATCCATGTGCTTGAGCTCCTGTCAGTCCTGGCCATCTAACCAGTTCGTAAGTAAATCACTGGGCACGAAGAGCGCGGCAACAATGACGGAAGTTACGTGGGACTTTCATCTCGCAGGTCGTGGTGAGCCGGCTTTCTCAAAATGTTGCCAGGTCCCCTGTGGCGTCTTCCGCTACTTGCAGACCTGCTACAACAAGGTCCATTTCTACATGAGGACCTTCTCCGGATGACTTTAAAGGCCTGGCTTTGCAGATGAGCTTTTGAAAGCGAAAGTTTTTTTTGCCGTCTGTAGTGAAACCGGTTTCGTCACGCAATTACCACAGAGTATGGAAATGCTACATCATGTGGGTTTGGAAGCTGATTTTAAAGCTTTGTTCTTTGTAAGTACAGATTTCAGCCCTGTCAGTCTCTTTCCATTTGGCCTTTCTTCCGGAGGTCCGAACATTTTAATAGGGTGTGGTGTATTCAATCACCATCCGCTAGTATCACCGTGGGTTCTTAATCTAGTTCTATCAGTTCGTTACTTAGAAACTGGTTTCATTACCTCAGCTTTGCCTGTTTCTGAGTTAGGGGCCTTGACTTGCAAGCCACCTTCTCTTGCTCTCCGTACGGTTCCTACATTCCAGCTGAAAGTTGTTTCCTCTTTCCACTTAAACCATGAAATAGTTTTTTCTGTTTATTACTCCTTCAACAACTACCCAGGGACTGGGATGATCTGCCTCTGCTAGATGTAGTCCGAGTTCTGCGGAAGACATCTTCTATCCGCCGCACAGATTCTCTTCTCGTTCTTTGTGACATCGTTGGCCGGCCGCAAAGCAGAACATTGCGTGTTAGAGCCGCCCAGGCAGCACTCGAGCCTATAGCAGTGCGGGGCGACTGGCACCAGACCGAGTGTCTACGCATTCCATTAGGGCTGTGGTGACTTCCTGGGCAGCGCGTCGGGGGGCTTCGGCAGAACAGGTCTGTCGTGCACCTTTTTCACATTGTTTTATGTTTTTGCCTCAGGGGATGCCCACATTGGGCGTACAGTTCTTCGTTCATGCAGCCTTGAGCGCTCCCTCCTGCGGGGGGTGGCTGTTGAACGTCCCCTGGTCTAGTGTCTCTCCTTGCTGCAAGAGAAAATAGGATTTTTGACCGCTCTTAAGCAGGTTGGGCGACACTGCGTTTCCTCACTCACATGTACGAGGATTTGGTTCTTGACCGTCTGTTCCCTGCTGGATTGTTTGTCCTAACAATCTCACTGGGTTCCCGCTGCTTCTTTCGGGACTCTTTTAAAGAAGTACTGGCAATATAGGGGTGCAAGGGGCCTACAATCCCCCCCATGACTCAGTGGCCCCCAGTGCTTAAGAGAAAACGATTCAACGGAAAGTGACCAAATGTCCTATTTTTATTTCAGAGTTGGCACGTATAAAAAAACAAAGACACTTGTCACTCAGGCGGTTGGCCTGATACAGCAAACGTTAAATTACCGCTTCTCCGGGTCGTGCAGTTATTACACCAATACTTCATTACTGCCTAACGCTGGCGGTTATACAGATACGGTGACGCTGGCTTCCTGTGTCGTCGCAGGACAGAACCAGTGACCTTTTGTGTGGCTTTTATTTCTCCTTCCTCTTTATAAGCACTGACCTTGTACTTCGCAGTCTTGCTGGAAAAGTCTATATTGATCCTAAATGATGGCGGCATGCGGTCGTTTCCCCCATATTAGATCCTTTCTTCATGGGCCCTCGGAGAATTCCTCCTGATTTGCGGGTACAAAGGCTGTGTCCCGGCTAGTGTCACTATTACAGGTGCACACTCCCGTATACCCCCGCTGGCTCTTATTGTACATGCTGGTGCTGTGTACTATATAAGAGGGTGGTACAGGCTCCATTACTCCCTGAGTCGCACTGTTATGATGTAGCACAGGACTTGTACATATGGGGGGGGGGAGGGGGGAGGAGAGAGTGTCTGTGTAGCATCACCTTCCTAGGACGGTAAAGCTAGGTACACACGTGTATGGCCGATCAGCCTGATAATATAGGGGTGTGTGCGGGAGCGTTGAATGATAAATGTTTAACACGCCCCTGCAAACTGTTACATCTCCTGAGCAGTTTAATATGTGCAAATGCACAGTCCCACTTCTCCTGTTTTCTATGTGCATGTCTGTTCTCTGTATGTATGGGTAAATGCACAGTCCCATTTCTCCTGTTGTGTGTGTGTGTGTGTGTGTGTGTGTCTGTCTGTATGTATGGATAATTACACAGTCCCACTTCTCCTGTTCTCTGTGTGAGTGCCTGTTCTCTGTATGTATGGGTAGTTGCACAGTCCCACTTCTCCTGTTCTCTGTGTGAGTGCCTGTTCTCTGTATGTATGGGTAGTTGCACAGTCCCACTTCTCTTGTTCTCTGTGTCAGTGTCTGTTCTCTGTATGTATGGGTAGTTGCACAGTCCCACTTCTCCTGTTCTCTGTGTGAGTGCCTGTTCTCTATGTATGGGTAGTTACACAGTCCCACTTGTCTTGTTCTCTGTGTGAGTGCCTGTTCTCTGTGTATGTATGGGTAATTGCACAGTCCCACTTCTCTTGTTCTCTGTGTTAGCGTCTGTCCTGTATGTGTGGGTAATTGCACAGTCCCACTTCTTCTGTTCTCTGTGTAAGCGTCTGTTCTCTATATGTATGGGTAGTTACACAGTCCCACTTCTCTTGTTCTCTGTGCTAGCGTCTGTTCTCTATATGTATGGGTATTTGCACAGTCCCACTTCTCTTGTTCTCTGTGTTAGCGTCTGTCCTGTATGTGTGGGTAATTGCACAGTCCCACTTCTTCTGTTCTCTGTGTAAGCGTCTGTTCTCTATATGTATGGGTAGTTACACAGTCCCACTTCTCTTGTTCTCTGTGCTAGCGTCTGTTCTCTATATGTATGGGTATTTGCACAGTCCCACTTCTCTTGTTCTCTGTGTTAGCGTTTGTCCTCTGTATGTGTGGGTAGTTGCACAGTCCCACTTATCCTGTTCTGTATGTGTCTGTTCTCTGTATGTATGGGTAATTGCACAGTCCCACTTCTCTTGTTCTCTGTGTTAGCTTCTGTCCTCTGTATTATTATCCTTTATTTATATGGCGCCACAAGGGTTCCGCAGCGCCCAATTACAGAGTACATAAACAAATAATCAAGTAGGAAAACAGCAACTTGCAGTTGACGACAATATAGGACAAGTACAGGGTAGATAAACATAGCTACATCAGCAGATGACACTGGAATAAGTATCAGGTGGCAGAAGACTGCTGGATGTGATGCAGTTGAAGATTATTAAAGTAAGAAATGATAAGCACATGAGGGAAGAGGGCCCTGCTCGTGAGAGCTTACATTCTAAAGGGGAGGGGTAGACAGACAGGGGTGACACAGATGGGGTACATAGAGAGCGTAGAACAGAGGGTTAGGATGAGATTTGGCTGGGTTTGGTGAAGTGGGTCTTGAGAGCCCGTTTGAAGTTTTGTAGAGAGGTGGAGAGTCTGAGGGGGAGAGGTAGGGAATTCCAGAGAACTGGTGCAGCACGTGAAAAATCTTGGAGGTAGGAGTGGGAGGAAGTAATCTGTAGGCAGGAGAGTCGGCGTGCATTAGCAGAGCGAAGAGGACAGGTGAGAGTGTAAAGGGAGATAAGGTCAGAGATGTAGATGGGAGAGGAGTGGGTGAGGGCTTTGTAAGCAAGTGTGAGAAGCTTGAAATGGATTCTGAAAGGGAAGGGGAGCCAGTGAAGGTCTAGTAAGAGAGGAGAGGTGGACGTAGTGCGTTTGGTGAGGAAGATGAGCCGGGCAGCAGCATTGAGGATAGATTGGAGTGGAGAGAGGTATTTATCAGGGAGGCCAGTCGGGAGGAGATTACAGTAGTCCAGTCTGGAGATGACCAGTGAGTGGATAAGAGTCTTAGTAGCATCCTGGGTGAGAAAGGGTCTGATCCTGGAAATGTTTTTTAGATGAAAACGGCAGGTTTGTGAGAGGTGCTGAATGTGTGGTTTGAAGGAGAGGGAGGAGTCGAGGATTACTCCAAGACAGCGCACTTGGGGGCTAAAGGAGATAGTAGTGCCATCAATAGATAATGAGATTGTAGGAGGTGAGGTTATGTGGGAGGGAGGGAGGGAAGATGATCAGCTCGGTCTTAGACTTGTTAAGTTTAAGAAAGCGCTGGGACATCCAGGAAGAGGTAGCAGAGAGACAATTGGAGATACGAGTGAGGAGAGTAGGGGAGAGGTCTGGAGAGGAAAGATAGATTTGGGTGTCATCCGCATAGAGATGATATTGGAAGCCAAAAGAACTAATGAGCTTACCTAGTGAGGACGTATAGAGAGAGAAGAGGACCAAGGACAGAACCTTGGGGTACACCTACAGTTAGTGGAAGTGAGGGGGTTGGTTGGATCATGAGAGGAGACAGAGAATGAATGGTCAGAGAGGTAGGAAGACAGCCAAGAGAGGGTAGTGCCACGCAGACCAATGGAGTGAAGGATTTGCAGTAGGAGAGGATGGTCCACAGTGTCAAAAGCAGCAGAGAGATCAAGTAGCATAAGTAGAGAGTAGTGTCCCTTAGATTTAGCAGCATGGAGGTCATTGCATACTTTTGTAAGGTCAGTTTTAATGGAGTGGAGAGGACGGAAGCCAGACTGGAATGTGTCAAGCAGTGAGTTGAGGAAAGAAAGGAAGTAAGGCGGTTGTAGACCATACGCTAAAGGAGTTTGGAGGCAAAAGGGAGGAGAGAGATGGGTCGGTAGTTGGAGAGAGTGTTTGGATCAAGGGTAAGTTTTTTTAAGAATAGGAGAGATGAGTGCATGCTTGAAGGCAGAGGGGACAGTGCCTGATGAGAGGGAGAGATTGAGAAGGTGGGAAAGATGGGAACAAGCAGAAGGAGAGAGGTAGCGGAGGAGGCGGGAGGGGATAGGGTCTAGTAGGGAGGTGGTGAGGGGACAGGAACGAATGAGGGCCATGACTTCCTCTCCAGATGCATGGGAGAAAGATGTCAGAGTTGGTGCGAGGGTTGGTAAGGGATGGGAGGAGGATGGTTACTGATGGTCTGATGTGATGTCCTGACGTATGGAGTCAATTTTGGATGTGACGTAAGTGGCAAAGTCAAGAGCAGAGAGTGAGGAAGGGAGACAAGGTGGGCAGAGGAGTGAGTTAAGAGTGGAAAAGAGGCGCCGGGGGTTGGAAGACTGGGAGGAGATGAGGTTCTTGAAGTATGACTGTTTAGCAAGAGAAAGGGCAGCACTGAAGGATGAGAGCATAAGTTTGAAATGGAGGAAGTCTGCCTTAGAGCGTGATTTCCTCCAGTGTCGCTCAGCAGTACGTGAGCATTTTTGCAGATATCTGGTGCATTTGGTGTGCCAGGGATTTGCAAGGGTGAATAGTGGTTGGTGGAGCAACAGTCAAGAGCAGAAGTAATGGATGCATTGTATGTGGAAGTGGCTTGTTCAGGGCATGAGAGAGAGAGAATAGGAGAGAGAAGGGAGTCAAACAGGGAGGAAAGGAATGTGGTGTCAATAGCTTCAATGTTACGCTTAGTGATGGTAGCCTTAGGAGGTAGAGATGGGGAAATCGAGAGAGATAGGTTAAAGGAGAGCAGGTGGTGGTCAGAGAGGGGAAATGGGGAGTTGGAAAAATCAGAAATATCACAGCGGTGAGTGAAGACCAGATCCAGTGAGCTCCCATTCACATGGGAGGGTGAGGAGGTCCACTGGGAGAGACCAAGTGAAGAGGTGAGGTTAAGGAGTTTAGAGGCAGGGGATTGTGTGGGGATGTCAATAGGGGTGTTGAAATCACCTAGGATAATGGTGGGAATGTCAGAAGAGAGGAAGTGAGGAAGCCAGGAAGCAAAGTTGTCGATGAATTTGGAAGCAGTGCCAGGGGGGCGGTAAATGACAGCTACTCTAAGATGGACTGGTTGGAAGAGGCGTATAGTATGGACCTCAAATGTAGAGAATGTATGGGATGGTTCTGGTGGTATGAGTTGGTAGGAGTAACTAGAAGGTAAAATGACCCCAACACCACCCCCATGGCGACCCCCAGCTTGGGGTGTGTGTGTGAATGTGAGGCCCCCAGCAGAGAGAGCAGCAGCAGAAGTAGTGTCGGAGGGAGTAATCCAGGTGTCAGTAATGGCTAGTAGGTGTAGGGAGTTGGAAATGAAAAGGTCATGAGTGGGGACCAGTTTGTTACAAACAGATCTGGCATTCTAGAGGGCACAGGATAGGGGGTATGAGTTAGTGTGAGAGATGTGAATGAGATTATCAGTGTTGCTGTAGCAATGAGGTGAGTAACATTGAGGGCAGGGATGATGAGAGAGTAGTGATGGTGCGGGTGCCTGAGCTAGGAGGGGAAACTGCAGGAGGTGGGCAGGGAGGGAGGTCAGTGTGATGTGGATGGGGGTGTGGGGAGGTGACAGGGAAGGGAGAGAGGGAGCAGGGCTGAGTTGTGGGGTAGCAGGACCATGGGGCAGAGGTGAATGAAAGTGGGGTAACAGGAAAGGAGGGGGAAGGAAATAGGGATGGAGGGGAGACAGAGGAGGAGGTGTAGGAGACTAGGGGGGGAAGGATAAAGATACATTATTAGGTAGACACTGAGTGATGTGGGGAGTATAAGAAAGCCTTGACATAGTGTTAAGTAGGTGAATAGGTTGAGGGAAAGTAGGAGTGGAGGCTCTAAGGGAATCGGACCAGAAGAATTGCAGAAATGCAGGTGAGAAAAGCAGTGTAGGCTCAATGTGTGTAGATTTAGTATGAAATGAATCAAAAGCGTAGATAAAGTGGGTGCAGAAATGTATCAGGAGTGTAAGAAATGAAAAGATTGTGAGGTTTAAGAAGCAATGGTAATTATGTAAGATTTTGTAAGTGTTTGCAGGTAAAATTGCATTGGTGCAGCTGTGCTTAAAAAAACAAAATTACAATAATACAGATACAAGCATTTGTAGGTGAAATGGACGGTTTGTGAAATGTCCGAGTAAGGCAGTTCCGTGCTATTTCATCAGATGGGACAATCAGGAGGTGAGTGATCTGAGAAGTGACTCGCATTTGTTATAAGTTCTTCAGGTTTCTTTGTTTTGTTAGATTGGTGTGCTTCTGTTTTCCTTCTTTTTCACTTCGATTGAATGCTGATTAAACGCTGCAGTTGTGTAAATTTTATCACGCTTTGATAAATAAATGCACAGCCAAACGGCTTTGCACAGCCTACACCATTGAACTTAACTAGAGGACTACTACAAGTGAAACCAATAATTGAAATCTGTAGCCACACCCCACCCCCTCAAATGCCAAGCAGTAAATTACCTTACAAAAACAACTCGGCATTCCACAAAGATTAAACTGGGTCTATATCATTCAAAACTAAACAAAAAAAAAAGTACTTCAGAATCACATACTATGCAATAATGTTTCAATTGTTATTACATAGCAGAGTTAGCTTTGCATATACAGATGTGTGGGTAGTTGCACAGTCCCACTTCTCCTGTTCTCTGTGTGAGCGTCTGTTCTCTGTATGTGTGGGTAGTTGCACAGTCCCACTTCTCCTGTTCTGTATGTGTCTGTTCTCTGTATGTGTGGGTAGTTGCACAGTCCCACTTCTCCTGTTCTCTGTGTTGAGTGCCTGTTCTCTGTATGTGTGGGTAGTTGCACAGTCCCACTTCTCCTGTTCTCTGTGTGAGTGCCTGTTCTCTGTGTGAGTGCCTGTTCTCTGTATGTATGGGTAGTTGCACAGTCCCACTTCTCCTGTTCTGTATGTGTCTGTTCTTTGTATGTGTGGGTAGTTACACAGTCCCACTTCTCCTGTTCTCTGTGTGAGTGTCTGTTCTATGTATGTATGGATAATTACACAGTCCCACTTCTCCTGTTCTTTGTGTGAGTGTCTGTTCTCTGTATGTATGGGTAGTTGCACAGTCCCACTTCTCCCGTTCTCTGTGTGAGCGTCTGTTCTCTATGTATGGGTAGTTGCACAGTCCCACTTCTCCCGTTCTCTGTATGTATGGGTAGTTGCACAGTCCCACTTCTCCTGTTCTCTGTGGGTGATTGGGATATAGCATTGCTGCTGGTCGTTGGACGGTTAGAGGAGAGAGTTTGGATGTGAGAAGTCATTATATGAGCGGTCTCCCTGTGATGGGAGTCCTTTCACTGTCCTGGAAGTGGCTCCGGCGTCCTCTCTAGCTCCTCACATTGTGCTTCATAGTTGCCAGCTTTTAGCGGTTTGAAACCTTGGATCTTATGGACAATAACCGTCCGTGGTGCGGAGAAAGATGACGGTAAATTGGCTGCAGGAGCCGGCCTGCCGTTCTATCTCCAGAACCATTGCGTCAGCTCCGATGTTCAGCACAGAGTTATTTGTAATTATTAATATATACTCTTCTCTTCTAATCTGTATTCTTACAGTATGTTATATTGACTCTACACAAATGCCGTCCTTATACCATAGATTCTAATCCTCTATAATATTACGTTTTTCCATTGATCTTCGCCTCAGAAATTGTCAGCTCCTCATCTGTTTTTTACTCTGGTCCGTTACCAGTTTCTGTTGGCTGGTCTTCTCAACTAATTACATATACGCTAAATCTTCAAGGACTAACGCCTGCTATTGGTATCCGCAATTTAGACCGCATAGTTATGTGGACGCAATGAGACGCGTGGATAACGACATTTAGCTGCATTGAATACAGAGCTAAAGTAAATATACGCGTTCCTGTCTTACACAGATTACTATAATCCAGGGACTAGTCACATATAGCTCACAGAGACGGGTACAATATGGAGACAGGTACTACACTCCATACCTGACTTTTGAATGGTCTTCAGTAGAAATTTATATCTATAAAACTTATTTAAGGAGTATCATACAATGTGTCATGATCCAGGCTATTTCAAGTAGGAATAGGCCTGGTAATGTCAATGTATGTGATATCAAGATATCTGATTGCTGTATCAATGTATTTTGTATTGAGAACGATGTCTGTGGATGATACCTGGTTTGAGAGGTAATTGCCTTTTAGTGTTTACTCATCAGGGGTCCAGAAATAGTATTGCTTTATGGAATCATATTTATGAATATTAATATTTAATATATCATATATGGTATTTAATATATGGATATATTTCAATTAATATGCATTTATCATATATATCTGCAAATATATTATGTCAGGCTTACAAACTAATTGGCTGATACATATATGCAGTCCTTATACATATGACTTATGAAGTTATTAAGTTAAGATTCCTTAAAGAGAGTTCAAGCTTGAATATTACCGCTCTTTTTATATGATTCTTTATTTACAGGCAGATCAAATCGTACAGAATAAGATATACACAGTAGTGATATATATACTAATTATAATTATATATGCTTCCTTCGTTACATAACATAAAACAACATGACATAAGTTTCACAAACAGTTTCAATTGCTAACATAAAATGTATACTTGCAAGTTAAAGATTGCCATCCCAAGAATCATTCCTTCTGCATGTTCTCCATGACTTCTCCTCCTGACTGACTTCCTTCCTTCTCCTTCTTCTTCTCCCTCTCCCTCTTCCTTCTAACTCCTAACTACAAGTCTGGTCCTTTTATCTCATATTTTACCAATTCAAACTATCATATTCTCATAGTTTCCAATGGAATAGGTAATTATAGGTTTGTCAGATTCCAAGGTGTAATAAAACAAACATTGAACTGGGCTGTCGTGTCCTGTTCACGGAGGCATGGTGTCATAAAAGTGTGGTGTCCACACTGCCTTAAGCAAGTATAGTATTGTAAAATCTGGAATGTCTTTTCATCCAAAGTTCTGTTGTATTGACAAGTTTTCCTGGGGTCGGTTACACAATGTTTTATCAATGGATGTGATCTCTTTTCATAGTAGTTAATTTATACTCCCTAGCTTTTAACCTTCACTGGACAATAGACAAACCAGTAGATTCTGATCTACTGTAAGCACACCTGTGAATTCCAATGACCAACAGAGCTCTGTCACATACCTATTATCATTTATGGCCTAATACCTTTTCTCTACAATGACTCTTGATCTTACTGTAACCTCTCTGGCCTTATTTATGACTAGAGCAGAATAAACCTGTTCCCTACACTATTTTTTACCATCTTGCTGTAAAACACAAATATACAGTATATCTATATAAACACATACACAAACCTAATCTCTTAAATCAGCTAAACATTACCTCATACATTCAAACTTATTTCATATCTATTCCTTACTATATATATCCAGTATACTGTCCACTATGGTAACATCGCCTATTTATAATGAATTATATTTTGATTCAGACAATATCCATTGCCCTAATATTATACTAAGTGCAGACAATTACCTATAAGGCAACAGTCGCCCCCTTGTGGCCATGAGAAATTCTTTTGATTGGCCACACATTAAACTAGCGTAATTGCTTCCAAATACATTTCAAAATATTCCTTCAAACATAACTTTCGTTGTAACCATAATATATACCATAAGTGTAATAATAATAACCATTATGATTTTAAAAATCTCTAAAAATTCTTAGCTTACCTAACCTTATTCTACTTTTTAACTAAAGCAGACAAAACTGAGGTTTTTATTCAGTATTCATGAGGAAAACTAATTTCTACAGACATTTGGAATACCATAGCCCAATTGTAGACCTTTTTTTCTGTATCTGGATCAGTACGTTTGGACATTTTTGCTGTTCTTGTATGTAGCAATTTACTGGGATAAGACTGTCATCTGCGTGGTTTGCTTGCAATTGGAGATGCCTTGCGTTTGCATTATGGCCTTGCGTTTGCAACATTTGCACCATTACTAGAAGTAGAATTCTTCGTAGCAGCTGCTCCTTTGCTTGCCATTTCGCTGTTTGAGGCAGAGGGCTGTGTACGTCGAGTGCTGTGTCTTGAACATTCAGTACTTGTGACGACCCTCAGTAATAGTAATAGTCTTTATACAGTCTTTAGCAGTTCTGTTTCCTTTGCGTTTATCCAATGCCGCAGTTGTGACCAGTGTCCATATTGCTTTTGCACAAACAGGTTGTGATTTTGAATAGAACAGGCATATATGAAACAGTCTTTTTTTTTTTTTTTTCTTTCTTTCTTTCTTTCCTTGCTTGTTAATAGTAGGTCTTAATTGTCTTCGGGCAATAGTACCACAAATGGCTGTGAGTAGTACACCTACTCTGTTCTGTATTTCCTCACTGAATAAATTACCATGCAGTCTTAAATCTCCTTATTCTACCTTGTACCTATTTATACATCTCAATCTTACATAAACTTATACCAGTTTAACCCATATAAAGGCGTTTTCTATCCTACCTATATTTTGACTAATAATTATTTAAAATGCTTTTGATGTGTATATAGTAACATCCTATCAATACAATAAATGAATATAATTTTGCTTCAAACAGATATTAAATATCATTTAGGAATGGCTTTAAATATATCTAATTCCATCCAATATTATTTTATATGCAGCCATGTGCATATACAGTGACCCTGTTATGCTACAAATAATTATCTTAGACTTGTGACAGTCTTTATTAAGAGAATTATTCATCCCACTTAATAATCTCGGCCCAATTTGTTATAACGTGGTATACCATCCTGTATTAGATATTTAATTACTTTTGAAGCTTTTACGAAGGAAGCATAGGTAGTATCTATTGTGTAATATATAAAAAAAACATAAAATATTTACAAGGTATATATGCAATGATATAAAATATATCTCAGACAAATGTTTACATATATGTGATTAAGGTATATGAAGGGATGAGACAGTTCTGTATAATCACAGTGATGAGATGTGCTGTACACTGTTGTGGGAGTGTACATGTAGTTTGAAAGACAAGTAATGATTACTTGTGATGAAAGGGTTAATGAAAACCTTCCCCTTTCTTGTGAAACTGGAAAAATCCTTGAGGATTTGTCCATATATCAGTCTTTAGGGATGCTATGTAGATTTTGCTGGATAGCAGCGATGAAAGGGTTAATGAAGACCTTTTCCCTTGTAAATTGGAGTCTTTTTGGAGTCTTGCACCATTCTGTATACAGGTTGCCAGGATTACTATGAATCAAACAAAAATACATACAATGACTATCACAGATATTTATACAGTGATTTAACATAGCTTGCTATGCATTCTGTCCTATCTGCTGCATGTTATCAGGTACAGAATTTACAAATGTGTCTTTTAACGATTGAATAACAAACAAACAATTGTTTCTGGCCTGTGCCAATCTTTCCTGTCACATTGTGTGTCAATGACAGCACAATTGTCGCTGCAGATATGATGCAGGTTTAATTTGGAAACTGTGGCTGTTTGAACATCAAAGCAAACAATGGCTTCATTGGATCTAACAAGTAAAGGAATGATACTACCGTATTCACTTGTGACCATACTCCCTTGTGATGCAGCCTGGTCCCAGACTGTCTTTAACCATAGCGTTTGCTGCTTGGTGTGGCTCCTTAGTTTGGAAGAATCTTGGAGCTTCTGAAAAAACCTACTTTTGTGGGGAGAGAAACTTGTTAAACTTTGCCAAATATGTATTGCAGGTCCCAGGGCTTTCTGTCTTTCCACACCTGTAATAAAATGGTTATGGCACCAGGGCATAAAAACATTTTCATCCTGGTGATCCTTTTTGTCATTGTTAATTGGTGTGTGGTTTGCAGAATGACACTCTGCATGTGGTCTCTCTGAGAGCATGCAAACATTTGCACCATCACTAGAAGTCTCTGAGTGCTCTGTGGGGGTTACATAAGTTTGGGAACTTTGTTTGTAAACATGCATTCCTGAATTAATTTCATGGATTTTCCCTTTAAACATGTTTCCAGGTGAATACATTTCAAGGTTTGCAACTCTGGTTGCCATGGGAGTTTTCACCATGGGGAACTTCCCCACCCCTGTGTGCACTGTACTGCTGCTATCAGTGTTTAAATCTGCTGACAATTCACCTTTGCCTAAGGGCATAACAAATTCTTCATTTACATTGGGAACTCTGAGAGTGTATTCAGCAGAATACTCATAATCTGAGTTACAATGATCTTCCCCCTTACTAGACACAGTATAGGGGACATCTCCTATTGCTGCTACCTCCTTTACATTAATGTGCTGTCTGATGATAGACACATCCGGCACATTGCTACTTTCTTCCTTTACCACAGAGGCTGTTCTGCTGGTGGTCTGTGTGACCATAGCAGACTCCATGCGCTGCACATTGATGCAGTCCTGCAACATGTAACTTTCCTTAATTTTAGGATCTTGACTGATTAAGTCATTTCTGACTCCTGTAGACTCTGTGTACAGAGTTTCACATACCTCAACACTATTCCTGTTTGGTGTTTCTATCTCAGCTTGCTTGCTGGATGTTATCTCTTCATCAGAGATCTTGACAATTTGATTACAAACTGTCAGGCTTTTCGCTTCTGCCCCAAACTTTTTCTGTTTATTTTTCTGTTTAAGGGACTTAAATAACGAATGCATTTTTGCATTAATGGTCAGGCACGCCTTACGAAGACGTGAACCTGATTCTTCTTTACATTTCTGTTTGGCTTCTAGAGCCGCAGTTCTGCGCATTTTTCTAAATGCTACAGAAAACTTTTGCATTTTTAACATTTCAATGCTAAATTTATATATTCTTTGTTTTTAGTACTGAAGGTATCCTCTCCTTAAGATTGACCGGTGTCTTAAGGTTAAACTCTAATACCTGGTACATTTATACATTTATTTGGAAATACTCTTTTCCACTGTGCACATTTTCTATTCTAGGCCTTTAAATTCTTTATTCTCATTTGTAACCTATTCCACTGTGATCTTGTATTTTGCCAGCAGGCTTATATCCTTTGGTGCTGCTTCCTAATAGATATTATGTTAGTTAAAATAACGTATATTGCACTAACACATTTATCCTAGGTTATACAGAATACAAAATTGACATTACACAATGGTAATAAATTTTCATAGATACATCCCCACCGTGATTCTGCAGATTTGGTAGCCAGCTTATAGCATCTGCTACTCCTCATAAATATTATAGATCAGATAATCAGATTCAGTAATAACAAGTCCAATTCGTGGTCGCCAATATTGATTTATGGAATCATATTTATGAATATTAATATTTAATATATCATATATGGTATTTAATATATGGATATATTTCAATTAATATGCATTTATCATATATATCTGCAAATATATTATGTCAGGCTTACAAACTAATTGGCTGATACATATATGCAGTCCTTATACATATGACTTATGAAGTTATTAAGTTAAGATTCCTTAAAGAGAGTTCAAGCTTGAATATTACCGCTCTTTTTATATGATTCTTTATTTACAGGCAGATCAAATCGTACAGAATAAGATATACACAGTAGTGATATATATACTAATTATAATTATATATGCTTCCTTCGTTACATAACATAAAACAACATGACATAAGTTTCACAAACAGTTTCAATTGCTAACATAAAATGTATACTTGCAAGTTAAAGATTGCCATCCCAAGAATCATTCCTTCTGCATGTTCTCCATGACTTCTCCTCCTGACTGACTTCCTTCCTTCTCCTTCTTCTTCTCCCTCTCCCTCTTCCTTCTAACTCCTAACTACAAGTCTGGTCCTTTTATCTCATATTTTACCAATTCAAACTATCATATTCTCATAGTTTCCAATGGAATAGGTAATTATAGGTTTGTCAGATTCCAAGGTGTAATAAAACAAACATTGAACTGGGCTGTCGTGTCCTGTTCACGGAGGCATGGTGTCATAAAAGTGTGGTGTCCACACTGCCTTAAGCAAGTATAGTATTGTAAAATCTGGAATGTCTTTTCATCCAAAGTTCTGTTGTATTGACAAGTTTTCCTGGGGTCGGTTACACAATGTTTTATCAATGGATGTGATCTCTTTTCATAGTAGTTAATTTATACTCCCTAGCTTTTAACCTTCACTGGACAATAGACAAACCAGTAGATTCTGATCTACTGTAAGCACACCTGTGAATTCCAATGACCAACAGAGCTCTGTCACATACCTATTATCATTTATGGCCTAATACCTTTTCTCTACAATGACTCTTGATCTTACTGTAACCTCTCTGGCCTTATTTATGACTAGAGCAGAATAAACCTGTTCCCTACACTATTTTTTACCATCTTGCTGTAAAACACAAATATACAGTATATCTATATAAACACATACACAAACCTAATCTCTTAAATCAGCTAAACATTACCTCATACATTCAAACTTATTTCATATCTATTCCTTACTATATATATCCAGTATACTGTCCACTATGGTAACATCGCCTATTTATAATGAATTATATTTTGATTCAGACAATATCCATTGCCCTAATATTATACTAAGTGCAGACAATTACCTATAAGGCAACAATAGTAAACAATTCAAAGGTTTGTGCTATGTGGAAAGGCGAGGAGCTTCAATGATCTTCCTGAGCTTATCTGTATATTGTGGCAATTAACATTGCAAAGGAACAGCATTTCAGAGGCCTAGGGTCAGGCCTGACTTGGGTCATTTCAAACAAGTTGTTTATTTACCCAACCGGGGGTGCATTTTTATGGGTCAGCAAAGACGTTTTGGCTACAAGAGGTGATAAATGTCCCCTTAGCCAGTTGTAAAAACTGTCCCAGTATAATGGATAAGCCCGCTTCATACCTTCAAACAAAATGAGATGGGTAATTAAATAATCCCTGATCATGTGACCAGGAGGGCCTGTATAAACTCTCTAAGCATCAAACAAGCAATATCAGGAACACGGGCTGGAAGGTGTTCATTTTGGTGGAAGTGGCCGTGCCTGGATGGATGTCTATATTCCTGTGAAGCTTCCTCACACAGAACTTAATGCACCGTGTAAGAGTATTTAGGTTCTGATTTTCTTTATTCCCTTTTTGTTTGATACTGCTAGTAACTTGTATATATTTTCTTAAACTCCTTATATTCTTTGTAATCTTTTTACCCTTGTAAACCCAAAGATATGTCTTAATTATAATAAAAATATCATTTTAGTTCTGACTAGAGATGAGCGGATTCAGTTTTACTCGGATTTACTCTGTTCTCAAAACGGCATTTTATTGGCTCACGGATGTCAAGTGTTTTGAATAGCCAATAAGATGCCGTTTTGAGAACCGAGTAAATCCGAATCCGCTCTAGTTCTGACTGCTGTGTTCTTGAACCCAGCGCCAAGTGAGGTACGGTACCTATTTTTTTTCATGAGATATTGAGATTGGTGGTTACAGGTGAAGCTAAAGACGCCTGCAACGTCCGTAATACATTGAAAAGTCTTTGCTGGTGGCAGCGGAGATTCTCACGGCGCTGGCGCAACTCTCGGATTGCTGTATCCGGAGTGTGTGGCGGCTGGGGTCCGTGACACAGTGTATCTTTATTTTGTATATAACCGTCTATATTGTATTTATCTTGTTACATTATAACGGCACAAATCAGACATTGGTTGTTTAATTACAATGTGTAATTGGTAATGAAGGGATAGCTGAAACACCATTTATGTACTCAGCAGTCTCGGCATCAGTGGGTAAAAACTGTGGCGCGCAGTTGGTTTATGTTCATCTCCGATGGTGGGACGGCTGCGCGTGTGCAGGGACCCGTTCTGTGTCCTTGCACGCAGTGTGCCCCCAAGCCGCAGCCGGAATGACAGGCTGTGGGTGGACCCGTACTTCATTCCCAAAACGAGAGTGCCCCCCCTCCCTGTTATCTGAGATAATTGCATAGTCCCACTTCCTGCTCTGTATGTCCGTGTCTGTCCTGTGTGTGTATGGATAGTTGCATAGTCCCACTTCCCGGTGTGTATGTTACTGCCTGTTCTGTGTGTGTATAATTGCACAGTCCCACTTCCTGGTCTGTTCTGTATGTGTATGGACAAGTGCACAGTGCCACTTCTGGTGTGTGTGTGTGTATGGATAGTTGCATAGTCCCACTTCCCGGTGTGTATGTTACTGCCTGTTCTGCATGTGTATGGATAATTGCACAGTCCCACTTCCCGGTGTGTATGTCACTGTCTGTTCTGTGTGTGTATAATTGCACAGTCCCACTTCCTGGTCTGTATGTTGGGGTCTGTTTTGTGTGTGAATGGATAATTGCACAGTCCCACTTCCCGGTGTGTACGTTACTGTCTGTTCTGTGTGTGTGTGGATAATTGCACAGTCCCACTTCCCGGTGTTTGTCACTGTGTGTGTGTGTGTATGTGGACAATTGCACAGTCCCACTTCATGGTCTGTTCTGCGTGTGTATGGAAAAGTGCACAGTCCCACTTCTGTTCTGTGTGTGTATGGATAATTGCACAGTCCCACTTCCCGGTGTGTATGTCACTGTCTGCTCTGTGTGTGTATGGATAATTGCACAGTCCCACTTCACCTGTTCTGTATAATATCAGTCTCTGTGTCTGTATTATTTCTATTGTCAGAAATCTGGATCGCACATGATGGGACTGCATGCTTATAGGGTTACACTTTGTGTATGGCTGTTATCTGTTTGCAGGAAACGTGTTCTGAACAGTATATACAGCTTCTCCTCTCCCCCTGCAGCTGTTCCTGTTAATGTACTTTCTAGTAGGAGGCCGGGCCTCTATGCAGGGCATTAGGAGGCCAGGAGTGGCGGATAGTGCTCTCATCCTGACTTATGGCCCTATATGAGCACCCGGAGGTCTTTGCATGCTCTTAATTAAGAATATTGTGTCTGGATGTCAGTAATAAAGATGGATTGTGTTCTCTGTCACGTAACCACTTCTGATGTAATGCATGCTATATTAACTGTAAGCTCTGTAGCCCAGTTGTCTCTCTGAGCCTGTGTGCTCTTAAGGGCCCCATACACTAGGACGATAATACCCAATTACATCCGATTTTGAGCATTTGGGCCAATATATCGGATGAAATCCGGCATTCTTAGTGCTATTATTATGTGTTTGGGCACTTCTTGTTTTTATAGTGCACTGTGTGCAAATTCTACAGAATCCCAGATCAGGAAACCCAGGTAACAGGCGTGTGGGTGTATGCGGGACAGGTGCCGAGAGGAAAGCTCATTCTGTGCTTCCGTGTGCTGTGTCATACATACATCATGGCTGGCAGCAGGTCTCTTTATTAATATATGGGAAATGGGATTGACTGTCAGGGAAACTTGGCAGCGGCCAGTGAGCAACTTCTGCTTTTCTTTTCCTATGTAGCTACATGCGCCGATCAGGCTGTGTGTTGCGTATCCTCTAATGCCGTATCTCTGTGTGTAACATTAGGGCTGGAAGGCGTGCCAGAATCATGGGGTGCCTCGGCTCGGCGGAGGTGCGCCAGCTGCTTCACAACAAGTTCGTGGTCATCATGGGAGACTCCAGTAAGTGATGTTATTACAGTGATGTGTAACTGGCAAACACACTAACAAGCTGCTGGGAGAACATACTAGGTATTCGAGGGAGCGTAGCGCTATCGCTGCATAATACAGGATCAGAAGCCATTTTGTGTGAGAAGTGTAGCGGTCACGTGAGCAGTTACATAAGATGGGAGACTGTACTGTGTGTCATGTGACCTGCAGAGTCGTACAGATGTATGAAAAGAAAGACTATGTGTGACCAGCTGATAGGCCTTATCAGTATAAGCCTGGCGTAGTATGGAGCAGTCCTCTAGGTTCTGGTACACCCGCTCCTCCATAGTCATCTCCTGCTTTCCCGGGTCACCCGCTGATAGGCCTTATCAGTATAAGCCAGGTGTAGTATGGGGGCAGTCCTCTAGGTTCTGGTACACCCGCTCCTCCATAGTCATCTCCTGCTTTCCCGGGTCACCCGCTGATAGGCCTTATCAGTATAAGCCTGGCGTAGTATGGAGCAGTCCTCTAGGTTCTGGTACACCCGCTCCTCCATAGTCATCTCCTGCTTTCCCGGGTCACCCGCTGATAGGTCTTATCAGTATAAGCCAGGTGTAGTATGGGGGCAGTCCTCTAGGTTCTGGTACACCCGCTCCTCCATAGTCATCTCCTGCTTTCCCGGGTCACCCGCTGATGGGCCTTATCAGTATAAGCCAGGTGTGGTATGGGAGCAGTCCTCTAGGTTCTGGTACAGATGCTCCTCCATAGTCATCTCCTGCTTTCCCAGGTCACCAGGCCTTATCAGTATTAGCCAGGTGTAGTATGGGGGCAGTCCTCTAGGTTCTGGTACAGCTGCTCCTCCATAGTCATCTCCTGCTTTCCCAGGTCACCCGCTGATAGGTCTTATCAGTATAAGCCAGGTGTAGTATGGGGGCAGTCCTCTAGGTTCTGGTACAGCTGCTCCTCCATAGTCATCTCCTGCTTTCCCAGGTCACCCGCTGATAGGTCTTATCAGTATAAGCCAGGTGTAGTATGGGGGCAGTCCTCTAGGTTCTGGTACAGCTGCTCCTCCATTGTCATCTCCTGCTTTCCCGGGTCACCCGCTGATAGGCCTTATCAGTATATGCCAGGTGTAGTATGGGGGCAGTCCTCTAGGTTCTGGTACAGCTGCTCCTCCATAGTCATCTCCTGCTTTCCCGGGTCACCCGCTGATAGGCCTTATCAGTATAAGCCAGGTGTGGTATGGGAGCAGTCCTCTAGGTTCTGGTACAGATGCTCCTCCATAGTCATCTCCTGCTTTCCCAGGTCACCAGGCCTTATCAGTATTAGCCAGGTGTAGTATGGGGGCAGTCCTCTAGGTTCTGGTACAGCTGCTCCTCCATAGTCCTCTCCTGCTTTCCCAGGTCACCCGCTGATAGGTCTTATCAGTATAAGCCAGGTGTAGTATGGGGGCAGTCCTCTAGGTTCTGGTAAAGCTGCTCCTCCATAGTCATCTCCTGCTTTCCCGGGTCACCCGCTGATAGGCCTTATCAGTATATGCCAGGTGTAGTATGGGGGCAGTCCTCTAGGTTCTGGTACAGCTGCTCCTCCATAGCCATCTCCTGCTTTCCCGGGTCACCCGCTGATAGGTCTTATCAGTATAAGCCAGGTGTAGTATGGGGGCAGTCCTCTAGGTTCTGGTACAGCTGCTCCTCCATAGTCATCTCCTGCTTTCCCGGGTCACCCGCTGATAGGTCTTTATCAGTATATGCCAGGTGTAGTATGGGGGCAGTCCTCTAGGTTCTGGTACAGCTGCTCCTCCATAGTCATCTCCTGCTTTCCCGGGTCACCCGCTGATGGGCCTTATCAGTATGAGCCAGGTGTAGTATGGGGGCAGTCCTCTAGGTTCTGGTACAGCTCCTCCATAATCATCTCCTGCTCTCCCGGGTCACCCGCTGATGGGCCTTATCAGTATGAGCCAGGTGTAGTATGGGGGCAGTCCTCTAGGTTCTGGTACAGCCGCTGTGACCTTATGGAAAGATCGCTCTCTGGTGTAGATCCATGCGGATGAATGTGCCAGGGCTGAAACGCCCGCTGCCAGCGTCTATAGACGCTATAATGCCGCCTGCTGCGTCTGTAGATGCCACCATCGGACGCACCATTGGAACTTGCGGCAGCCCTATGGCAGGTGCACTAGTAACGCCAGAGTATGGCCTCCTATGTGAAGGATGAAGCGTCTGTGTAGTCACACTAGCGACACACCCATAAGACAGCACCTCTACCTGCGCTCTATAGCCTCTGCCCAGTAATCCCGGCACAAATGCCTAGACAACTGGTGCGTACACACGGTAACACGCGCCCTACAAGGCTTTAGGGATTTCCCTGTATGCGGAGCAGTGTGCTCTGTGAGCGCTGACCTACCACTGAATAAGCAGCTATAAGATATCAATGGTTCTGTAGTGAGCGGGTCAGATGGTAATGTTTGCGGTGCGGCGTCTCTGCAATAGTCGGTCTGTGTTTCCCTACATCCGGTATATGACGCAGTATTATACTTCTGTGGTGACATTACATAATCATGTGATGGGAAATAACCTTTCGGTTCAGACATTCCTCAGTCTGTAGTCTCCCTGCATATAGAGCAGACCACCGGTACTGGCGCTGCAGAGGAAGCCGCTCAGCCCAACATAGCACAGACCACAGAGGGCGTAGTGTCTCATTGTTCCTCACATGTAACCTTGTGGTCTATGGGGCAGCATAAGGCCTGACAGGACATAATCGCTCACCGCTGTTTTCACCCTCGTTCTGTCTTTCAGTTCAGAGGTCTGTGTACAAAGACCTGGTGAAGCTGCTGCAGACTGACCAGTATCTGTCCGAGAAGCAGCTGAAGAAGAAGGTGAGTCCGCCGCTACGGCGCCTGTAGCCGGTCCGCACCGAGCTCTGCCCGCCTTCCAAAGGTGGGATTTAAACTGGAGTTAATTGAAAAAGACCCCGCTGCCACATTGCAAAACGAGACACTCTACCCGCCGTGCTCCAGACTCCTGAGTGATAGGTTGCACACCGCACGCTGCCACCGTCACCAGCAACACTGGTTAATGCGTTTCCTGTGGTGCTGCAGACACCGGTTATACTCCAGTGTTCATAGAATCTTTCCAACACACATTGCTGAATGATTTCTTCCTGTCTGGGTGATAATCTTCCCCGGGTGCTGTGTATGTGCGGCAATCTGCCCTGGCCGCTCACATATATATACAACACACACATACTCACACACATACATATATACATACATACTGTACATATACACTCGCATACACACATACATATACACACATACTCACACACATACATACATACTGTACACATACATATACACACACATACTCACACACTCGCACATATACATTCATACACACACCCGTACACTCATACATATAAACATACATACATACATGCATACATACATACATACATACATACACCCGTACACAGACACATACATATACACTCACATATATATACACCCGTACACACATACATATAAATACTCATGCACATATACATATACACCCACATGCACACATACATATATACACACATACATATACATACACATATATACTTACATACACACACTGGCAGCCCCCAGGCTCTGTAAAGCAGTTATGCTCCGGTCACAGACGTGAGGGTGGGTTATACACAGTCAGATGTGTAATGAAGACACGATTCCCCCCCACCTCTGTTATGTATCTGTGCCATGTTACCACACTTTACCAAGTATCTGTTTGGGCGTAATATAATTTCCTCCATCCTACAGGAGATCCTCACCACCTCAGATGGAGCCTCCGTTGTCTCTGCTATGTGTGCGCACCTAGTCACTGAGCGTCTCCGTCTGGACGGGCGTGCGCAGCCAGATGGAGATGCTCCCCATTCACTTTAATGGAGAGCGCCCTCGTGCCCGGACAGACGCTCTGAATGGGAAGCGGCTCGCGCGCTCCTGGTGTGACTAGGCGGACGGATCGCCTAGCCGTGCCGGGAGTGCACACCTGCGACTAGGCAGGGGGAGATCACGCTGTACATTACTGATCCATCTATCACACTTAGATCACAGGTTCTCAAACTCCGTCCTCAGGACCCCACACAGGTCATGTTGTCCAGGTCACCTGTAGCTTTGTAAGATGTGACTGTGACCGGACGCCTTCCCACCCTCACTGGCTGCGTCCTGCGATCACAGAATGGGTTTGGGTCACATGGGAGCTGGGCAGTTAGGGGATTCCTGCCTGTTACTGACTCCGCCCTCTGCGCAGTGGGTGTTATGACACTGCCACCACTAGACCCCTTCTTCCCATGTCGTCTGGAACCACAGTTCTGCTCAGGCTCCTACCGCCAGCACTTGAATAACCACTCACTGCTGTGTCTGCGTCAACACGCTTTCGCCACCCCTTTTGGTTGGTGTTGGCTGACCCCCACTGGTCACCGATGAGGCCTCTGTACGGTAGCGTGGCGGAACTGAGAGACGCTAGGCTCGTTATCTGGACAGCTGGAGAACGGGACTG
This sequence comes from Pseudophryne corroboree, assembly GCF_028390025.1. Classification (NCBI taxonomy): domain Eukaryota; kingdom Metazoa; phylum Chordata; class Amphibia; order Anura; family Myobatrachidae; genus Pseudophryne; species Pseudophryne corroboree. The sequence goes on from NC_086444.1 coordinate 1,229,315,225, forward strand.
CTATTTGGCATTCCTGGATGTAGCAAGATGGAAGGCAATCGTAGTCTCTTCCCTGTTGCTAGGGGATACCGCATACAACAAGATGTTCACAGCAGAATGAAGTAAGATGGTATACACTGAGGCACGCAGGCCTCCTTTTTTTTTATCCCAAACCAACACACAGTACCACAGGAGGGTAGTCCCACCCTGAGTCTTTTTATCCAGTCAGGTTATCTCACAAAATATAAATACACGCGCCATTTCAAAAGAGTTAAGAATTGGATAAAGCAAATTTCTGCACCTTTTCAGCTCCTAGCTGTCATTTTTCAAACACAGCCTGTAACATGACAATTAGGAGCTGATTGGTTGGAACTTTATCACCGTGCAAGGTATCACTCTCCAAGGCTTGATAAATCTGGACCTCAAACTTTGTTTGTATCTCAAAGAAAATGTTTCCCACCAAAAAGGCCTGCTAATCGCCACCTATCCCCTGCTGGAGCTAGGACAATTACCATACGACTTTCTATGTAAAAGTGTCTCAGGAAGAATTGTCAAGGCCTTTTAGAAACCAAATACCTCATACTTTTCTCACAAGTGCTTTGTCCATGCAGTTCTATAACCGCGCAGTCCATCATTCCGCACAGCGCAGTGATATAACTCATTAAAACATTTATAAACACTCGCCGCCCGGCGCCGTTGGTACAATTGAACAGAGCACCTAGCGCCTATTGTTACTCTTGAAAATGGCGCCACAGCAAGAGTGTTACGCCCTTCAATGCTGTGGCGGCCATTTTCTACACGTGGGTCGGGTCTCTGTCCACAGAGACAGTTGGTGATACACAGTGCAGCTGCCGGGTGACCTGTTTGGGGTCCTGAGGACTGAGTTTGAGAACGACTGCGCTAGATAATACACACGGGGACAACCCTCAAACAGCGTGCTCCATATCTATATACTGCCAGCTGCATTCGTTTTTAGACTCTGGATGAAGCGGCACAATCTGACGCTGGTTATATGGGGGGTGGAGATATTGTGTGTCCTCTGTCTCCGCATATTACATGTGTGTGTTTCCTGCAGGGGGAATTTTCATTTGAGAATGATACGTTGGTGGAGGGAGGTCTGCTGAATGAGATGCACAACGGCACAACGTTCCGGGAAGTGCGTCAGTACCGCACCGGCTTCCATCTTGTGCGCTTCTACTTCCTGACCCGCGCCTACTCTACCTACCTGGAGAGCGTGCTGGCAGATTTCCAGAGCGGGCCCCAACCGGACGTGCTTATCATTAGCTCCTGCATCTGGGATGTGAGGAGGTAACGTCGCAGGGGGCGTGGTCTCTGGATGTGGTCTCGGCAGGGCCTCACCCTTTGCCCCTATCTCTCCTGCAGGTACGGAGACACACGCTTGGAAGCTTACAAAACCAACCTGTACAATCTGTTCCACCGACTGACACAAGTGCTGAGGCCTGAGTGCCTCGTTATATGGAACATGACCATGCCTGTGGGGTTCAAAGCTGAAGAAATGCCAGAGGTGATCAATAAGCACGTGCCTACTCTGGCACCGCCCCTGCCCCTGCAGCGTGTCTACTCTGTGTGTCTCCTCTGCAACGGGTCTACTCTGTGTGTATCGTCACCCCCCCACAGCGTGCCTACTCTGGCCCCCTGCCCCTGTGGCATGCCTACTCTGCCCCCCTACCCCCCCCCCCCGCCCCCCGCCCCTGCAGCGTGCCTACTCTGCCCCTGCAGCGTCATACCTCTGACAACCCCTCCCCCGCAGTGTGGTTTCTCTGACCCCCCCCCCCCCCCCCCCCCTGCAGCGTGCCTACTCTGGACCACCCTCCCCCTGTGTGGTATGCATTCTATGACCCCCCCCCACACACACACACACACACTTGCAGTATCCTTTCTCTGACCCCCTATACCAGGGCTGGCCAAACTGGTCCTCGAGATCTACCAACAGTTCATGTTTTCCAGACCTCCTGGAGATCTGTAGAATTGTCAGTTAGGAATGAATGCAGCACATCTTAATTAGTAATGACTACACCTGTGCACCAGCTAGGTGGTCTGGAAAATGTGTACTGTTGGTAGATCTCGAGGACTGGTTTGGCCAGCCCTGCCCTATGTAGTGTGGTTTCTCTGAAAGCTCCCCCCCCCCCTCTGCCGTGTGGTTTCTCTAACCCCCATCCCCCCCCCCTGCAGTGTGCTGTCTCTGACCCCATCCCCCCCCCCCTGCGGTGTGCTGTCTCTGATCCCACCCCCCCCCTCTGCAGTGTGCTGTCTCTGACCCCATCCCCCCCCCCCCCTGCAGTGTGCTGTCTCTGACCCCATCTCCCCCCCCCCCCCCCCTGCAGTGTGCTGTCCCTAACCCCATCATACCCCCTTTCCCCCCTGCAGAGTGCTCCCTCTTACCCCATCCCCCCACTTTGGGCCAGGTCAGTGTGTACCTCAGCAGCCTATGTCTCTCCTGCATCTACTTCCAGAACACCACAATTAACGTGCGAGGGGACGTTATGGCGGGGAACTTCTACAGCGCCACTCTGGCAGACTTCTACAAGATGGACGTGCTGGACATGCATTATCACTTCCGCTTCGACCTACGTTCCAGATGCGGCGACGCCACCCACTGGAACCAGCTGGCACATCGGAAGTACTCCCAGATCCTACTGACACACATCGCCCAGGCTTGGGGTGTGGAGGTTCCGGAGAGTAATCGGGCAGAAGGTGAGCCGTGGAGATTGTGGAGATGTATGTGTAATGTGCAGAGAGCCTTCAGCAACTCCAAACCGCACTGCAGCATTGGGTAATACACGTGTCCTGTTATATTCCAGTGTCCTTCATCCTGAACAGACTAAAGCGAGACTCACACCTGACGGACTCGCAGGCCACGAAAAGATCGTCCCTGGGGGCTGTGCACGCACTGTGCCGTAATCGTCCCTGGGCGCTGTGCCGTAATCGTCCACGGGCGATGTGCCCGCACTGTGCCGTAATCGTCCCCGGGGGCAGTGCACGCGCTGTGCCGTAATCGTCCCCCGGCGCTGTGTGTGCAGTAATCTGGCCTGGGTGGAGGGTTGGCGCTGGGCAGTGATCTTGCCTGGGTGGAGGGTTGGCGCTGGGCAGTGATCTGGCCTGGGTGGAGGGTTGGCGCTGGGCGGTGATCTGGCCTGGGTGAAGGGGTTGGCGCTGGGCAGTGATCTGGACTGGGTGGAGGGTTGGCGCTGGGCAGTGATCTGGCCCGGGTGAAGGGGTTGGCGCTGGGCGGTGATCTGGCCTGGGTGAAGGGGTTGGCGCTGGGCAGTGATCTGGACTGGGTGGAGGGTTGGCGCTGGGCAGTGATCTGGCCTGGGTGGAGGGTTGGCGCTGGGCAGTGATCTGCCCTGGGTGGAGTGTTGGCGCTGGGCAGTGATCTGCCCTGGGTGGAGTGTTGGCGCTGGGCAGTGATCTGCCCTGGGTGGAGTGTTGGCGCTGGGCAGTGATCTGCCCCGGGTGGAGGGGTTGGCGCTGGGCAGTGATCTGCCCCCGGGTGGAGGGGTTGGCGCTGGGCAGTGATCTGCCCCCGGGTGGAGGGGTTGGCGCTGGGCAGTGATCTGCCCCCGGGTGGAGGGGTTGGCGCTGGGCAGTGATCTGACCTGGGTGGAGGGGTTGGCGCTGGGCAGTGATCTGACCTGGGTGGAGGGTTGGCGCTGGGCAGTGATCTGCCCCGGGTGGAGGGTTGGCGCTGGGCAGTGATCTGCCCCGGGTGGAGGGTTGGCGCTGGGCAGTGATCTGCCGCGGGTGAAGGGGTTGGCGCTGGGCAGTGATCTGCCCCGGGTGAAGGGGTTGGCGCTGGGCAGTGATCTGCCCCGGGTGAAGGGGTTGGCGCTGGGCAGTGATCTGCCCCGGGTGAAGGGGTTGGCGCTGGGCAGTGATCTGCCCCGGGTGAAGGGGTTGGCGCTGGGCAGTGATCTGCCCCGGGTGAAGGGGTTGGCGCTGGGCAGTGATCTGCCCCGGTGAAGGGGTTGGCGCTGGGCAGTGATCTGCCCCGGGTGAAGGGGTTGGCGCTGGGCAGTGATCTGCCCCGGTGAAGGGGTTGGCGCTGGGCAGTGATCTGCCCCGGGTGAAGGGGTTGGCGCTGGGCAGTGATCTGCCCCGGGTGAAGGGGTTGGCGCTGGGCAGTGATCTGCCCCGGGTGAAGGGGTTGGCGCTGGGCAGTGATCTGGCCCGGGTGGAGGGTTGGCGCTGGGCAGTGATCTGGCCCGGGTGGAGGGTTGGCGCTGGGCAGTGATCTGGCCCGGGTGGAGGGTTGGCGCTGGGCAGTGATCTGGCCCGGGTGGAGGGTTGGCGCTGGGCAGTGATCTGGCCCGGGTGGAGGGTTGGCGCTGGGCAGTGATCTGGCCCGGGTGGAGGGTTGGCGCTGGGCAGTGACATGACCTGGGTGGAGGGTTGGCGCTGGGCAGTGATATGGCCTGGGTGAAGGGTTGGCGCTGGGCAGTGATATGGCCTGGGTGGAGGGTTGGCGCTGGGCAGTGATCTGACCCGGGTGGAGGGTTGGCGCTGGGCAGTGATCTGGCCCGGGTGGAGTGTGGCGCTGGGCAGTAATCTGCCCTGGTTGGAGGGTTGGCGCTGGGCAGTAATGTTGCTGGCTCAGGGTTGGAGGTCTCTCAGACATAACATGCTTGTATATAACAGAACACAAATCCGCCATTGATCATTGTAATTAGTAGGGATGATGGGTGATTGCGAGGGGGGAGGGGGTGGTAACACCTCCCTTATTCACTCTCAGCAGATACAGGACTTGTTGGGAACGTGGCGCTCCTCTCACCTATAGGATGTGTGTGGAATAAGCAGCAGGGACTGTTAGGAGGCTACTCGTGTGTAATAATCATTATGTATAGCATTACGTGTGGCTGAGCACGTTCCTATATTCCCCCTGCAATGTGTCCGGCCGCTGCTCCCCTGTCGCTCCATCTCCCAGACCACACTGCTACATTGTGTAATACGTTTCCTGTTATACCCCAGCGTCTCTCATACAGTACACACCTGACACCCACAGCACACAATTCCTGAGAGGTAAAACGCTCTTGATAAAATCCGATTTCAAGTGTACACATTACTGAACTATATCTTCCTATCTGTATGATTATACGCTCAAAGTAGAATATGTGCTGTGCTGTAATCTGCCCCAGGCGCTGTGCTGTAATCTGCCCCAGGCGCTGTGCTGTAATCTGCCCCAAGCGCAGTGCTGTAATCTGCCCCAGGTGCTGTGTACGTGCTGTAATCCTGTAATAATGTTTAGAATTTGGGTCATTATCACAGCATGTCAGACAGGAGGCAGTATTATGCGGCTCGCATGATAATCAGAAGCAAATAGTGAATGGGTAAGTGCATTTATATGTCACAAGCAGGGCCCTCCTTCCTCCCCTCACTATCCTGACCTCCTGCGCACACATCTACCACCTCTCGCAAACACTACAACTTCCCCTGCCCCCCTACCTTCTGTCCCCTCCCAACCAGAGGACCACTGAGCCCAGAACCATGGTAACATGGCGGAAAGGGCAGCTCAAGCTCTCCAGCCTTAAGGTGCCAGGTCAAGAATTATGCCTGGGGAGGGGCTTTTTGGACCCTCCATGGCAGGGGGCATCTCCTAGTCATAATCAAAGAGTCGGTGGGGAAGAGTCTTGAAGACTACAGCTTCATTCCCCAAGTGTTCAGGGATTTCACTTGTGTGTTAGACCTTTTTGGGGGCCACAAAGTGCCCTAGTGTATATAAAGGCTGCGACACCATGACTATATCTTCAGCAAACAGCATGGCTTCCTCCACTGTGCGTTCCATACTTTGCTGCTAGGGAGAAAGGAAATCCTGTGTTACTAGTGTTGGTCGTGCCATAACCGAACCCATTTCCTGGCATCTCCTCTTAGGTCAGAACATTGGCGCTGTTCCCAATCGCAGAAACCATCGGTATCCTTTCATACAGCCTAGTTACCGGGAGAGAGAATGCAACCGTAAACTGCTACTCATATTGGCACACTGTGGTTGGGATGTCTTGTCATGTGATTGGCTAGCTGAGTTGAAGGCTCACGTGGCATAAAGGGTCTCTTATTGCTGGTTGGCTGGCTAGAAGGGTCACATGTTGCTGGTTAACTGGGTTGAAGGTTCACGTGTTGGAGGTTGACAGGGTTGAAGGGTCACCTGTATCTGATTGGCCAGGATGAAGGGTCTCGTGTTGGTGGTTGACAGGGTTGAAGGGTCACCTGTATCTGATTGGCCTGGATCAAGGGTCTTGTGTTGGTGGTTAACAGGGTTGAAGGGTCACCTGTATCTGATTGGCCTGGATCAAGGGTCTCGTGTTGGTGGTTGACAGGGTTGAAGGGTCACCTGTATCTGATTGGCCAGGATGAAGGGTCTCGTGTTTGTGCTTGACAGGGTTGAAGGGTCACCTGTATCTGATTGGCCAGGATGAAGGGTCTCGTGTTGGTGGTTGGCAGGGTTGAAAGGTCACCTGTATCTGATTGGCTGATATGAAGGGTGTCTTGTTGCTGGGTAGAAGGGTCACGTTTTTGAGGTTGACTGGATTGAAGTGTCACCTGTATCTGTTTGGCTGGGATGAAGGGTCATATGTCACTGGTCGTTTTGCAGTGCTGTCTGTAATGGGGTGAAATAGTGTAACAGGTTGCAGAGTGGAATGTTAGGCATTTGCGATGCGATTCTCTGTTCTATTCTGAGGTTCTGTTTATTCCTCTGCAGGTGGGCCATACATTCCTGGACACATAGGATTGGATGGGGATAACTTTGCAGCTGGTTAGTATTGATGTATTGGTGTACTCTGAATGTTACACAATAACCGGTTAGTAACCGGCAGTTGTTTCTTTTACACCTGACAGAAATGTTCCTTCCTGAATATTTTAATTTTGAAAATGATAACATTCAAGCAAATGGTGAGAACCAAGATGTCTGTGCTGTTATGTTAGTGTGTTGTCGTGTGTCGCTCCTCTTCTGTTTTATTCTTGTGCCCTGCTCCCCTAGTCACTTACTGTGCCGTCCTCCGACAGCCGCTCGTGGTCTTCCCCACCCATGTGCCCTGCCCCGGTAGCCGCTCGTGGTCTTCCCCATCCATGTGCCCTGCTCCAGTAATCTCTCGTGGTCTACCCCACCCATGTTCCCTGCTCCAGTAATCTCTCGTGGTCTACCCCACCCATGTTCCCTGCTCCAGTAATCGCTCGTGGTCTACCCCACCCATGTTCCCTGCTCCAGTAATCGCTCGTTGTATTACCCACCCATGTGCCCTGCTCCAGTAATCTCTAATGGTCTACCCCACCCATGTGCCCTGGTCCAGTAATCTCTCGTGGTGTACCCCACCCATGTTCCCTGCTCCAGTAGTTGCCTTTTGTCTTCCCCACCCATGTGCGCTGCTTCAGTAGTCACTCGTGGTCTTCCCCCACCCATGTGCGCTGCTTCAGTAGTCACTTGTTGTCTTCCCCCACCAATGTGCTATGCTCCAGTGATTGCTCGTGGTCTACCCCACCCACGTGCTCTGCTCCAGTAATTGCTTGTTGTCGTCGTCACTCATGCCCTGCTCCGGTAGTCGCTCGTCTTCCCCACCCGTGTGCCCTGCTTCAGTAGTCGCTCGTGGTCTTCCCCACCCATGTGCCCTGCTCCAGTAATCGCTCGTTGTCTTCCCCCACCAATGTGCTATGCTCCAGTAATTGCTCGTGGTCTTCCCCACCCATGTGCTCTGCTCCAGTAATTGCTTGTGGTCGTTGTCACTCATGCCCTGCTCCGGTAGTCGCTCGTTGTCTTCCCCACCCGTGTGCCCAGCTTCAGTAGTCGCCTGTTGTCTGCCCCACCCGTGTGCTCTGCTCCAGCAATTACTCGTTGTTTCCCCACCTGTGTGCCCTGCTCCAGTAATGACTCGTTGTCTTCCCCACTCGTGTGCTCTGCTCCAGTAATTACTCGTTGTTTTCCCCACCCGTGTGCCCTGCTCTAGTAATTACTCGTTGTCTTCCCCACCCGTGTGCCCTGCTCCAGTAATTACTCGTTATTTCTCCTTCATCCACTAGGGGCCACTGGAGTACAGTTACAATGGGGAAATAGTAGGCAGTAATTGGGAGCTGGCACTTTAAAAATTCTAACACTGTGGCTAGCTCCTCCCCTACTATGTCCCCTCCAAGCCAGTCTTTAATTTGTGCCCAAGGGAGCTGGTTCATTTGGGTTTAGCTGAAAGAATTTTTATTTTTTCTTTATTATTTTTCTTTTTCTTACACTCACAGACTGGCAGCTCTGCCACTGCCAGTCTGCACCGCGGGAGCTGCCGGCGGGGTCCCATCGCAGCTGCGTGCGGCTCGGGATGGGCCCCGGCTGAGGGAGACACTGAGCTCTCCTGAGATGGCCGGACACCGCTGCGTGCGGCGCGTGTCGGGGCCACTCCATCCAGCAGAAGATTTCCGGCAGCACGGCAGCGGTGAGTATCAGCGGCCGGACACCGCTGCGTGCGGCGTGTGTCGGGGCCACCCTCCACCACTGAAAGGTGAGTGTGTACCTCTTCCCCCCATGATGGTGACAAGGGGGGGTTTGAATGGGATTGTAAGGGGGTGACTGACACAGCGCACCCCTACCTCTCACAATAGGATTTTTATTATTAATTTTATTATTATTTATTTAAAAAAAAAAACCCGCTGCCCGTCCGCCCGCCGCTCCCCCCCTCCTCCCTCCCTGCTCGGATCCCCGCCAGCGCGGCTCACAGCCGCTACGGGGATCCGGCAAAGCGGCGCACAGCATGTTTGAACTTGGCGCCTTTGAGCAGGGGGGCGGGGCTTAGTCCCGCTCTGCGCGCCCGGATGTAGCGCGCGCTCCGGAGCATTTCCTGTATCAACAGCGCGGGACGTACGGAGGCCACGGACACAGTGAGCTGTTACAGTGGGGAAGGGGGGCACTCGGGGGCACTGCAGGCACTAGTATAACTTACAGTTAGCCTGTCACTGCACAGAGTATCGTGCAGGACAGATTGGGCTGCTGTGGCTGCGTTTTTTCCCGGCTCCCCCCCCCTCCCACCCATTCTACTATTGCTGTTTCCCTGTGGGGGAAGGGTCTCAAGGGTAGGTGCTGCCATGGCCAATAAAGGCTCCAAGGCAACACAAAAGCAAATTCTGGTTTTAGGTGAGGAGTCATCGGCTCAGCCCTCCTCAGAACCCCAAAGCGTCCCAACATGGACGACACAACTAACAGAGGTGATGTCCCTGCTGACTGGGGAACTTAAAGCCTCTCGGGAAGACAGGGAGGCGGCCCGGTTCCGACAGCTTGTCCAGGTACCAGAGCCAGAACCTGCATGGGCTGTCTCATTAGCAAAGTCCGTAGAAGGGCTTTCTAGGGCTGTGATCCCTTCCCAAGCCCCGTCCTTTAGCCCCCCTCAACAGGCTTCTAAAAAGAGATTGCTAGCCTCTGTGTTACAGGACTTTGACGATGATATGCCTCAATTAGATGAGGCGGGGTTAGATGTACAGGATATACAGGATGCTGATATACAGGATACTGACGAGGATCAGGTGTACGGAGACTCTGAACCAGTAGCTCAGGGTATAGAGGCTCTTATTACTGCTATTCGCTCAGTATTACAGGTGAAGGAGACGGAGCAAGACACCTTATGCCCTTCAAGGTTTGGCACCAACCAAGGCCTGCCGGTGACCTTTCCAGTTTCGGAGGAGCTGGATGCGCTCATAACGGCTGCCTGGAAACATCCAGACGCAAAATTTCAGGTATCAAGAAAGCTGTTGTCTTCCTACCCTTTTCCCACAGGTAGCAGGACACGTTATGAGACCTCTCCGATTGTGGATCCTTCGGTGTCTCATCTGTCCAAAAAGACGGTCCTACCGGTTCCGGGGGCAACTTCGCTTAAGGAGGCGTCAGATAGGAAGTTAGAATCTACCTTAAAGAATATTTACTCTGCGGCAGGGGTATTACATCGCCCGGCGCAGGTAGGTTGTTGGGTCAACAAGGCGATCGAAGCTTGGGCGGAGCATTTGTCCTCTGGAATTCGTGACGAGTTACCAGCGGATCAATTGATAGAGTTGGCGGAACACATCCGCGAATCAGCCCTTTACCTTTGCGAGGCGTCCAAGGACATAGGTATTCTAGGAGCTAGAATTTCCGCTTCAGCAATTGCGGCCTGCAGAGCTCTCTGGCTCCGGCAGTGGCAAGCAGATACGGAATCCAAAAGGGCGGCAGAAGCGTTGCTCTTTGCGGGTGAGTATCTGTTTGGTAAGGATCTGGATGCCTGGATCTCTCAGGCCACCGGAGGTAAGTCAACTTATCTTCCTTCTGCTGCTCCAACTACTCGTAGGCCATATAGGGGTCCCTCTTTTCGATCCTTTCGTGCCCCTTCCAGGTTTCGAGGCCAGGCCAGGGGTGGAGCTTCTGCCTTCCGTGGCCATAGAGGTAGAGGCGGCGGCAGGGGTAGAGGCTCCGCAACCTCAGCCCAGTCAGAGGTTAAGTCCTCTGCCACTACCACCGCATGACGGGCTTCCCTCCCACCTGGGGGATCACAGGGTGGGAGCTCGTCTGTGGATTTCAAAGAGGTCTGGATACAGTCCTGCCCAGACGCTTGGGTCCGGGATCTAATCTCTTGCGGTTACAAGCTCGTGTTTCAGGAACAACCGCCCCAGCGGTTTTTTACCACGGGTTTGCCAGTTTCCGACAACCGAGGAGTTGCCTTACAGGCAGCGGTCCAGAAGCTTCTATCCGCAAGGGTGGTGATCCCTGTTCCCTCTCATCTTCAGAAGCAGGGCTATTACTCAAGCCTGTTTCTTGTACCGAAGCCGGACGGCTCAGTCAGGCCAATCCTGAACTTGAAGGATCTCAATCCGTATTTGAGGGTATTCAAGTTCAAGATGGAGTCCCTTCAGTCTGTTATTGCGGGGTTGGAAAGAAACGAGTTTCTGGCATCCCTAGACATCAAGGATGCATACTTACATGTTCCCATTTGGCCTCCTCATCAGGCGTTTCTCCGGTTCGCAATACGGGACGCTCATTTCCAGTTCCAGGCCCTTCCTTTCGGTCTCTCTTCTGCTCCCAGAGTGTTCACAAAGGTCATGGCGGTCATGATGGCCCTACTTCAGAAGCAGGGTGTGACGATTGTTCCCTATCTGGACGATCTACTGATAAAAGCGAGCTCGGCAGAACTGTTGCTTCAGAATATCCGGATGACACAGGACCTTCTGGTTCGTCACGGGTGGATCCTGAATTTCCCAAAGTCTCACTTATACCCCTCACAACGGCTTTTGTTTCTGGGGATGATTCTCGACACGGTCCTTCAGAAGGTTTTCCTGCCTCAGGACAAGATCCTGTCTCTGCAGACTCTGGTAAGGTCGGTTCTTCGACACCGTCGGGTGTCAGTGTATCTGTGCATTCGCCTTCTGGGAAAATTGGTAGCAGCATTCGAAGCTCTCCCGTACGGTCGCTTCCATTCTCGACCGTTTCAGCTGTGTCTTCTACATCAGTGGTCAGGATCTCATCTGTTCCTTCATCAAAGGGTGACACTATCACCAAAGGCCCGGTCGTCGCTTCTCTGGTGGCTCCAGTCGACGCATCTGTTGGAAGGAAGGCGGTTCGGGGTATGGGATTGGACTCTCCTCACCACGGACGCCAGTCTGAGAGGCTGGGGGGCAGTGACCCTGGAACATCAGTTTCAGGGGCGCTGGTCAATAGACTAATCCGCTCTCCCCATAAACATTCTCGAACTAAGGGCGGTGTACAATGCTCTGCTTCAGGCACATCACCTACTCCGCGGTTGAGCGGTCAGAGTTCAGTCCGACAACGCCACGACGGTGGCGTACATCAACCGTCAGGGCGGCACTCGCAGCCGCGCAGCAATGAGGGAGGTCACCAACATCCTCCTCTGGGCAGAGAGATATGCTCTGTCCTTCTCGGCAATATTCATTCCGGGAGTGGACAATTGGGAAGCCGACTATCTAAGCCTGCAGGACATGCACCCGGGAGAATGGTCACTACATCCCCAGGTGTTTTGGCAACTGGTCCGCCGGTGGGGAAAACCACAGATCCCGCTTGAACCATCAGTTGCCTCTTTACTACTCTCGGACGAGGGACCCGGCGGCGGCGGGCGTGGATGCTCTCACGGCTCCTTGGAATTTCCAGTTCGTTTACCTCTTTCCTCCGTTCCCACTGTTACCGCGGGTTCTGCAGCGCATCAAGAGAGAAGATGCTCTGGTCGTCCTGGTGGCTCCGGATTGGCCACGCAGGGTTTGGTACTCCACCCTACACCTGTTGTTGGTAGCCGAGCCTTGGCCCCTGCCACTACGAGACGATCTTCTACAGCAGGGTCCTTTTCTTTATCCAGACTTACGCAGGCTATGTTTGACGGCGTGGCTGTTGAGAAAGCCATCTTGAAAAGGAAGGGGATTCCTCGTACGGTTATACCTACTATGCTTCAGGCTAGGAAGTCAGTCACATCTTCGCACTACTACCGAATTTGGAAGGCTTATGTAGCCTGGTGTGAACATCGAGAATGTTCTCCTTCTGTTCGGTTTTTGCAGGCGGGTTTTTCAGCAGGCTTACGATTGGGTTCACTAAAGGTGCAGGTCTCTGCTCTTTCGGTTTTCTTTCAGAAAAAGTTAGCCCTGCTGCCGGAAGTTCAGACTTTCTTTCAGGGGGTGCTTCGAATACAGCCTCCTTTCCGCCCTCCGACAGCACCATGGGACCTCACTCTGGTCCTCTCCTTTCTGCAGTCCTCATTGTTTGAGCCCCTGGAATCAGTGGAGATCAAATATCCCACTTGGAAGGTGGTTCTTCTCCTGGCGCTGGCTTCAGCTAGACGTGTGTCGGAACTCGGGGCTCTCTCTTGTAGGTCGCCTTACCTGGTGTTTCATACGGATAGGGCCGAGCTTCGTACTCGTATGTCTTTTCTACCTAAGGTGGTGTCTGATTTTCACATCAATCAGCCTATTGTGGTTCCGGCACTCTCGGGGGACTCTCCGGATTCGAGATCATTGGACGTTGTCAGGGCGCTCAAGATCTATGTGGATAGGACTTCAGCTATTCGGAAGTCAGATTCCTTATTTCTCTGACGTCCTAAGTGGATGCTGGGGACTCCGTAAGGACCATGGGGAACAGCGGCTCCGCAGGAGACAGGGCACAAAAGTAAAAGCTTTAGGATCAGGTGGTGTGCACTGGCTCCTCCCCCTATGACCCTCCTCCAAGCCTCAGTTAGGTTTTTGTGCCCGGCCGAGAAGGGTGCAATCTAGGTGGCTCTCCTAAAGAGCTGCTTAGAGTAAAAGTTTTGTTAGGTTTTTTATTTTCAGTGAGTCCTGCTGGCAACAGGCTCACTGCAACGAGGGACTTAGGGGAGAAGAAGTGAACTCACCTGCGTGCAGGATGGATTGGCTTCTTAGGCTACTGGACACTAGCTCCAGAAGGACGATCACAGGTACAGCCTGGATGGGTCACCGGAGCCGCGCCGCCGACCCCCTTGCAGATGCTGAAGAGAGAAGAGGTCCAGAAATCGGCGGCTGAAGACTTCCCAGTCTTCTTAAGGTAGCGCACAGCACGGCAGCTGTGCGCCATTGCTCTCAGCACACTTCACACCAACGGTCACTGAGGGTGCAGGGCGCTGGGGGGGGCGCCCTGGGCAGCAATGAAAGTACCTATGCTGGCTAAAAATACATCACATATAGCCTCTGGGGCTATATGGATGTATTTAACCCCTGCCAGGTTGTCAGAAAAACGGGAGAAGAAGCCAGCCGAAAAGGGGGCGGGGCCTATTCTCCTCAGCACACAGCGCCATTTTCCTACACAGCTCCGCTGCTAGGAAGGCTCCCAGGCTCTCCCCTGCACTGCACTACAGAAACAGGGTTAAAACAGAGAGGGGGGGCATTTTGTGTGGCGATATTATAATATATTAAGATGCTATAAGGGAAAACACTTATATAAGGTTGTCCCTGTATAATTATAGCGTTTTGGTGTGTGCTGGCAAACTCTCCCTCTGTCTCCCCAAAGGGCTAGTGGGGTCCTGTCCTCTATCAGAGCATTCCCTGTGTGTGTCGACATGTATGAGGACGATGTTGGTGAGGAGGCGGAGCAATTGCCTGTAATGGTGATGTCACTCTCTAGGGAGTCGACACCGGAATGGATGGCTTATTTAGGGAATTACGTGATAATGTCAACACGCTGCAAGGTCGGTTGACGACATGAGACGGCCGGCAAACCAATTAGTACCTGTCCAGGCGTCTCAAACACCGTCAGGGGCTTTAAAACGCCCATTACCTCAGTCGGTCGACACAGACACGGACACTGACTCCAGTGTCGACGGTGAAGAAACAAACGTATTTTCCATTAGGGCCACACGTTACATGTTAAGGGCAATGAAGGAGGTGTTACATATTTCTGATACTACAAGTACCACAAAAAAAGGGTATTATGTGGGGTGTGAAAAAACTACCTGTAGTTTTTCCTGAATCAGATAAATTAAATGAAGTGTGTGATGATGCGTGGGTTTCCCCCGATAGAAAATTATTGGCGTTATACCCTTTCCCGCCAGAAGTTAGGGCGCGTTGGGAAACACCCCCTAGGGTGGATAAGGCGCTCACACGCTTATCAAAACAAGTGGCGTTACCGTCTCCAGATACGGCCGCCCTCAAGGAGCCAGCTGATAGGAGGCTGAAAAATATCCTAAAAAGTATATACACACATACTGGTGTTATACTGCGACCAGCGATCGCCTCAGCCTGGATGTGCAGCGCTGGGGTGGCTTGGTCGGATTCCCTGACTGAAAATATTGATACCCTTGACAGGGACAGTATTTTATTGACTATAGAGCATTTAAAAGATGCATTTCTATATATGCGAGATGCACAGAGGGATATTTGCACTCTGGCATCAAGAGTAAGTGCGATGTCCATGTCTGCCAGAAGATGTTTATGGACACGACAGTGGTCAGGTGATGCAGATTCCAAACGGCACATGGAAGTATTGCCGTATAAAGGGGAGGAGTTATTTGGGGTCGGTCCATCGGACCTGGTGGCCACGGCAACAGCTGGAAAATCCACCTTTTTTACCCCAAGTCACATCTCAGCAGAAAAAGACACCGTCTTTTCAGCCTCAGTCCTTTCGTCCCCATAAGGGCAAGCGGGCAAAAGGCCAGTCATATCTGCCCAGGGGTAGAGGAAAGGGAAGAAGACTGCAGCAGGCAGCTCCTTCCCAGGAACAGAAGCCCTCCACCGCTTCTGCCAAGTCCTCAGCATGACGCTGGGGCCGTACAAGCGGACTCAGGTGCGGTGGGGGGGTCGTCTCAAGAGTTTCAGCGCGCAGTGGGCTCACTCGCAAGTGGACCCCTGGATCCTACAAGTAGTATCCCAGGGGTACAGATTGGAAGTTCGAGACGTCTCCCCCTCGCAGGTTCCTGAAGTCTGCTTTACCAACGTCTCCCTCCGACAGGGAGGCAGTATTGGAAACAATTCACAAGCTGTATTCCCAGCAGGTGATAATCAAAGTACCCCTCCTACAACAAGGAAAGGGGTATTATTCCACACTATTTGTGGTACTGAAGCCAGACGGCTCGGTGAGACCTATTCTAAATCTGAAATCTTTGAACACTTACATACAAAGGTTCAAATCAAGATGGAGTCACTCAGAGCAGTGATAGCGAACCAGGAAGAAGGGGACTATATGGTGTCCCTGGACATCAAGGATGCTTACCTCCATGTCCCAATTTGCCTTTCTCACCAAGGGTACCTCAGGTTCATGGTACAGAACTGTCACTATCAGTTTCAGACGCTGCCGTTTGGATTGTCCACGGCAACCCGGGTCTTTACCAAGGTAATGGCCGAAATGATGATTCTTCTTCAAAGAAAAGGCGTCTTAATTATCCCTTACTTGGACGATCTCCTGATAAGGGCAAGGTCCAGAGAACAGTTGGAGGTCGGAGTAGCACTATCTCAAGTAGTTCTACGACAGCACGGGTGGATTATAAATATTCCAAAATCGCAGCTGATTCCGACAACACGTCTGCTGTTCCTAGGGATGATTCTGGACACAGTCCAGAAAAAGGTGTTTCTCCCGGAGGAGAAAGCCAGGGAGTTATCCGAGCTAGTTAGGAACCTCCTAGAACCAGGCCAAGTGTCAGTGCATCAATGCACAAGAGTCCTGGGAAAAATGGTGGCTTCTTACGAAGCGATTCCATTCGGCAGATTTCACGCAAGAATTTTTCAGTGGGATCTGCTGGACGAATGGTCCGGATCGCATCTTCAGATGCATCAGCGGATAATCCTGTCTCCAAGGACAAGGGTGTCTCTTCTGTGGTGGCTGCAGAGTGCTCATCTACTAGAGGGCAGCAGATTCGGCATTCAGGACCGGGTCCTGGTGACCACGGATGCCAGCCTGAGAGGCTGGGGAGCAGTCACACAGGGAAGAAATTTCCAAGGAGTGTGGTCAAGTCTGGAGACTTCTCTCCACATAAATATACTGGAGCTAAGGGCAATTTACAATGCTCTGAGCCTAGGAAGACCTCTGCTTCAAAGTCAACCGGTGCTGATCCAGTCGGACAACATCACGGCAGTCGCCCACGTAAACAGACAGGGCGGCACAAGAAGCAGGAGGGCAATGGCAGCAAGGATTCTTCGCTGGGCGAAAAATCATGTGATAACACTGTCAGCGGTGTTCATTCCGGGAGTGGACAACTGGGAAGCAGACTTCCTCAGCAGGCACGACCTCCACCCGGGAGAGTGGGGACTTCATCTGGAAGTCTTCCACATGATTGTGAACCGTTGGGAAAGACCAAAGGTGGACATGATGGCGTCCCGTCTGAACAAAAAACTGGACAGGTATTGCGCCAGGTCAAGAGACCCTCAGGCAATAGCAGGGACGCTCTGGTAACACCGTGGGTGTACCAGTCGGTGTATGTGTTCCCTCCTCTGCCTCTCATACCCAAGGTACTGAGAATTATAAGACGGAGAGGAGTAAGAACTATACTCGTGGCTCCGGATTGGCCAAGAAGGACTTGGTACCCGGAACTTCAAGAGATACTAAGAAGGGACTTGCTTCAGCAAGGATCATGTCTGTTCCAAGTCTTACCGCGGCTGCGTTTGACGGCATGGCGGTTGAACGCCGGATCCTAAGGGAAAAAGGCATTCCGGAAAAGGTCATCCCTACCCTGGTCAGAGCCAGGAAGGAGGTGACCACACAACATTATCACCACATTTGGCGAAAATATGTTGCATGGTGTGAGGCCAGGAAGGCCCCACGGAGGAATTTCAACTCGGTCGATTCCTGCATTTCCTGCAAACAGGAGTGTCTATGGGCCTCAAATTGGGGTCCATTAAGGTTCAAATTTCGGCCCTGTCGATTTTCTTCCAGAAAGAATTGGCTTCAGTTCCTGAAGTCCAGAAGTTTGTCAAGGGAGTACTGCATATACAACCCCCTTTTGTGCCTCCAGTGGCACTGTGGGATCTCAACATAGTTCTGGGATTCCTCAAATCACATTGGTTTAAACCGCTCAAATCTGTGGATTTGAAATATCTCACATGGAAAGTGACCATGCTGTTGGCCCTGGCCTCGGCCAGGCGAGTGTCAGAATTGGCGGCTTTGTCTCACAAAAGCCCATATCTGATTGTCCATTCGGACAGGGCAGAGCTGCGGACTCGTCCCCAGTTTCTCCCTAAGGTGGTGTCAGCGTTTCACCTGAACCAGCTTATTGTGGTACCTGCGGCTACTAGGGACTTGGAGGACTCCAAGTTGCTAGATGTTGTCAGGGCCCTGAAAATATATGTTTCCAGGACGGCTGGAGTCAGGAAAACTGACTTGCTGTTATCCTGTATGCACCCAACAAACTGGGTGCTCTTGTTTCTAAGCAGACGATTGCTAGTTGGATGTGTAGTACAATTCAGCTTGCACATTCTGTGGCAGGCCTGCCACAGTCAAAATATGTAAATGCCCATTCCACAAGGAAGGTGGGCTCATCTTTGGCGGCTGCCCGAGGGGTCTCGGCTTTACAACTTTGCCGAGCTGCTACTTGGTCAGGGGCAAACACGTTTGCAAAATTCTACAAATTTGATACCCTGGCTGAGGAGGACCTGGAGTTCTCTCATTCGGTGCTGCAGAGTCATCCGCACTCTCCCGCCCGTTTGGGAGCTTTGGTATAATCCCCATGGTTCTTACGGAGTCCCCAGCATCCACTTAGGACGTCAGAGAAAATAAGAATTTACTTACCGATAATTCTATTTCTCGTAGTCCGTAGTGGATGCTGGGCGCCCATCCCAAGTGCGGATTGTCTGCAATACTTGTACATAGTTATTGTTAACTAAAACGGGTTATTATTGTTGTGAGCCATCTTTTCAGAGGCTCCGCTGTTATCATGCTATTAACTGGGTTCAGATCACGGGTTGTACAGTGTGATTGGTGTGGCTGGTATGAGTCTTACCCGGGATTCAAAATCCTTCTTTATTGTGTACGCTCGTCCGGGCACAGTATCCTAACTGAGGCTTGGAGGAGGGTCATAGGGGGAGGAGCCAGTGCACACCACCTGATCCTAAAGCTTTTACTTTTGTGCCCTGTCTCCTGCGGAGCCGCTGTTCCCCATGGTCCTTACGGAGTCCCCAGCATCCACTACGGACTACGAGAAATAGAATTATCGGTAAGTAAATTCTTATTTTGTTCTCTACGATGCTGCTCGCCGGGGTTGGCCGGCTTCTAAACAGACTTTGTCTCGATGGATTCGACTAACCATCAGACAAGCTTATTTGGCGGCTTCTCGGGAACCTCCATCTTCAATTTCGGCGCACTCTACGCGCTCGGTGGGACCTTCGTGGGCGGCTGCCCGTGGGGGTCTCCATCACTACTTTATGTCGGGCGGCTACTTGGTCGGGCCGACATACCTTTGTCAAATTCTACAAGTTTGACACGTTTGCGGCCTCTGCATCGCAGTTTGGCCGAGCGGTCTTACAGGACTCTCAGCGCTCTCCCACCCGTTCTGGGAGCTCTGGGACGTCCCCATTGTAACTGTACTCCAGTGGCCCCTAGTGGATGAAGGAGAAATCAGGATTTTGGTACTTACCGATAAATCCCTTTCTCCGATTCCACAGGGGCCACTGGACGCCCCCCCAGCGCTGTTCCTCCTTTCTGGTTTAACGGTTTACAGATCACTATGTGACTGTTTGTTTGGTACAGTTTAACCTTTTTTGGTTAGGTTAGGTTAGGTTCCAGAGTTGGTTTTTTGTGTTATCCTGGTTTACATGGCGGCGTTAACCTCCTCTACATTCAAGTTTGTTTGTTACAGCTCTCCTCGGGCAAAGTTTTACGTAGACTGGCTTGGAGGGGACATAGTAGGGGAGGAGCTAGCCACAGTGTTAGAATTTTTTAAAGTGCCAGCTCCCAATTACTGCCTACTATTTCCCCATTGTAACTGTACTCCAGTGGCCCCTGTGGAATCGGAGAAAGGGATTTATCGGTAAGTACCAAAATCCTGATTTTCCCCACCCATGTGCCCTGCTCCAGTAATTACTCGTTGTCTTCCCCACCCGTGTGCCCTGCTCCAGTAATTACTTGTTGTCTTATTTATTTATTTATTAACAGTTTCTTATATAGCGCAGCATATTCCGTTGCGCTTTACAATTAGAACAACAGTAATAGAACAAAACTGGGTAAAAACAGACAGACATAGAGGTAGGAAGGCCCTGCTTGCAAGCTTACAATCTATAGGCTTCCCCACCCGTGTGCTCTACTCCAGTAATTACTCGTTGTTTTCCCCACCCGTGTGCCCTGCTCCAGCAATTACTCGTTGTTTCCCCACCCGTGTGCCCTGCTCCAGTAATTACTCGTTGTTTTCCCCACCCGTGTGCCCTGCTCCAGCAATTACTCGTTGTTTTCCCCACCCGTGTGCTCTGCTCCAGCAATTACTCGTTGTTTCCCCACCCGTGTGCTCTGCTCCAGCAATTACTCGTTGTTTCCCCACCCGTGTGCCCTGCTCCAGCAATTACTCGTTGTTTTCCCCACCCGTGTGCTCTGCTCCAGCAATTACTCGTTGTTTCCCCACCCGTGTGCGCTGCTCCAGTAATTACTCGTTGTTTTCCCCACCCGTGTGCTCTGCTCCAGCAATTACTCGTTGTTTCCCCACCCGTGTGCTTTGCTCCAGTAATTACTTGTTGTTTTCCCCACCCGTGTACCCTGCTTCAGTAGTCTCCTGTTGTCTTCCCCACCCATGTGCCCTGCTCCAGTAATTACTCGTTGTTTCCCCACCCGTGTGCTCTGCTCCAGTAGTCGCCTGTTGTTTTCCCCACCCGTGTACCCTGCTTCAGTAATTACTCGTTGTTTTCCCCACCCGTGTGCCCTGCTCCAGTAATTACTCGTTGTTTTCCCCACCCGTGTGCCCTGCTCCAGTAATTACTCTTTGTTTCCCCACCTGTGTGCCCTGCTTCAGTAGTCGCCTGTTGTCTTCCCCACCTGTGTGCTCTGCTCCAGCAATTACTCGTTGTTTTCCCCACCCGTGTGCCCTGCTCCAGTAATTACTCGTTGTTTCCCCACCCGTGTGCCCTGCTTCAGTAGTCTCCTGTTGTCTTCCCCACCCATGTGCCCTGCTCCAGTAATTACTCGTTGTTTCCCCACCCGTGTGCCCTGCTTCAGTAGTCTCCTGTTGTCTTCCCCACCCATGTGCCCTGCTTCAGTAATTACTCGTTGTTTCCCCACCCATGTGCCCTGCTCCAGTAATTACTCGTTGTTTCCCCACCCATGTGCCCTGCTCCAGTAATTACTCGTTGTTTCCCCACCCGTGTGCCCTGCTTCAGTAGTCTCCTGTTGTCTTCCCCACCCATGTGCCCTGCTTCAGTAATTACTCGTTGTTTCCCCACCCATGTGCCCTGCTCCAGTAATTACTCGTTGTTTCCCCACCCGTGTGCCCTGCTTCAGTAGTCGCCTGTTGTTTTCCCCACCCGTGTGCCCTGCTCCAGTAATTACTCGTTGTTTCCCCACCCGTGTGCCCTGCTTCAGTAGTCTCCTGTTGTCTTCCCCACCCATGTGCCCTGCTCCAGTAATTACTCGTTGTTTCCCCACCCGTGTGCCCTGCTTCAGTAGTCGCCTGTTGTCTTCCCCACCCGTGTGCTCTGCTGCAGCAATTACTCGTTGTTTCCCCACCCGTGTGTCCTCCTTGGTAGTCCCTTCCCTCTTTCTGTCCTCTGCTCCCCATGTGTTGCTGTAATACTTTTATTTATTTATTTTTATTCCTTTTGCCATTCTCTTCCTTTTTGTGTTTTATCTGATACTCGCTGTTTCCACCTTTGCCATATGCTGCTCCTGGTTTTCCATCTGTTTCCCCCTCACTCTGCGATGTGTCCGCCCTCTGTTCCCCTCTTGCCCCAACTCCCAGACCACACTGCTACATTGGGTAATATGTTTCCTGTTGCAGATACCTGCGATACGCCAGTGTGTCTCATCCAGTACACACTAATGCCTGGTACACACCCGACTGACTCACAATACACTATTCCTGAGAATTGAAAAGATTTTGATAAGATCCGATTTCAATTGTCCACATTACTGAATTATGTCTTCTATCTGGATGATTAAATGGCCAGAGTTGTATATGCGCTGTGCTATAATCTGCCCCGGGCGCCGTGTACGCGCTGTGCTATAATCTGCCCCGGGTGCCGTGTACGTGCTGTGCTATAATCTGCCCCGGTGCCGTGTACGCGCTGCTATAATCTGCCCCGGTGCCGTGTACGCGCTGTGCTATAATCTGCCCCGGGCCGTGTACGCGCTGTGCTATAATCTGCCCCGGGCGCCGTGTACGCGCTGTGCTATAATCTGCCCCGGGCGCCGTGTACGCGCTGTGCTATAATCTGCCCCGGGCGCCGTGTACGCACTGTGCTATAATCTGCCCCGGGTGCTGTGTACGCGCTGTGCTATAATCTGCCCCGGGCATTGTGTACACGCTGTGCTATAATCTGCCCTGGGCTTTGTGTACACGCTGTACTATAATCTGCCCTGGGCGTTGTGTACGCGCTGTGCTATAATCTGCCCCGGGCGTTGTGTACGCGCTGTGCTATAATCTGCCCCGGCCATTGTGTACGCGCTGTGCTATAATCTGCTCGGGCGTAGTGTACGCGCTGTGCTATAATCTGTCCCGGCCATTGTGTACGCGCTGTGCTATAATCTGCTCGGGCGTTGTGTACGTGCTGTGCTATAATCTGCCCCGGGTGCCGTGTACGCCCTGTGCTGTAATCTGCCCCGGGCATTGTGTACGCGCTGTGCTATAATCTGCCCCGGGCATTGTGTACGCGCTGTGCTACAATCCGCCCCGGGCGTTGTGTACGCGCTGTGCTATAATCTGCCCCGGGCGTTGTGTACGCGCTGTGCTATAATCTGCCCCGGGCGTTGTGTACGCGCTGTGCTATAATCTGCTCGGGCGTAGTGTACGCGCTGTGCTATAATCTGTCCCGGCCATTGTGTACGCGCTGTGCTATAATCTGCTCGGGCGTTGTGTACGCGCTGTGCTATAATCTGCCCCGGGTGCCGTGTACGCCCTGTGCTGTAATCTGCCCCGGGCATTGTGTACGCGCTGTGCTATAATCTGCCCCGGGCATTGTGTACGCGCTGTGCTACAATCCGCCCCGGGCGTTGTGTACGCGCTGTGCTATAATCTGCCCCGGGCGTTGTGTACGCGCTGTGCTACAATCTGCCCCGGGTGCTGTGTACGCGCTGTGCTACATTCTGCCCCGGGCGTTGTGTACGCGCTGTGCTACAATCCGCCCCGGGTGCTGTGTATGTGCTGTGCTACAATCCGCCCCGGGTGCTGTGTACGTGCTGTGCTACAATCCGCCCCGGGTGCTGTGTACGCGCTGTGCTATACTCTTATAATAATGTTTAGACCCTGGGTCAGGCTGATCATTATTACAGCATGTCAGACAGGAGGCAGCATAGTGCAGCACCAATGATAATCAGAAGTAAATGGGTATGTGCATTGTAATCTGTCACGAGCAGGGCCCTCCTTCTTCCCCTCACTATCCTGACCTCCTGCGCACATCTACCACCTCCTGCTTGGTCTCTGTCTGGATATTAGTTGTGCCCACACTCCTGAGCCCAGGCTTCCTCCTCGCTGTAATACCCCAACCTCCCCCCCACTATGCCACCGCTCCTATCCATACACTGTGTAACCGGCGGGAGTTCTGTCCTACTCTATCACTCATTGCTGATCGCTCTGCCCGAATAGATAACGTGTTCACTCCCGGTGTAACCTGATGCTTTACCTGCTCCATTTCCTGCATCTCCTCTTAGGTCACAACATTGCTGCTGTTCCCCATCCCAGAAAACATCACTGTCCCCCCATACAGCCCAGTGACCAGGAGAGAGATCGCTCCCACAATGGTAAACTGATACTGGCACGCTGTGGCTGGTTGGTTGGGTTTAAGGGGTACCTGGGGTGAAGGTTCTTTTGTTGGTTGGTTGGGTTAAAAGGTCATGTGTAGGTGATGGCCTGGGATGAAATGTCACGAGAGCTTGTTGAAGAGTCTCACGTGTTGTTGGTTGGCTGGGTTTAAAGGTCATGTGCATGGTTGAAGGGTCACGTGTTGCTTGTTGGGTTGAAGGGTCATGTGTTGGTTGGCTGGGTTTTTAAAGGTCATGTGCAGGGTTGAAGAGTCACGTGTTGCTTGTTGGGTTGAAGGGTCATGTGTTGTTGGATGGCTGGGTTTAAAGGTCATGTGCAGGGTTGAAGGGTCACGTGTTGCTTGTTGGGTTGAAGGGTCATGTGTTGGATGGCTGGGTTTAAAGGTCATGTGCTGGGTTGAAGGGTCACGTGTTGCTTGTTGTGTTGAAGGGTCATGTGTTGGTTGGCTGGGTTTAAAGGTCATGTGCAGGGTTGAAGAGTCACGTGTTGCTTGTTGGGTTGAAGGGTCATGTGTTGGATGGCTGGGTTTAAAGGTCATGTGCAGGGTTGAAGGGTCACGTGTTGCTTGTTTGTTGGGTTGAAGGGTCATGTGTTGGTTAGACGGGTTTTTAAAGGTCATGTGCAGGGTTGAAGAGTCACGTGTTGCTTGTTGGGTTGAAGGGTCATGTGTTGGATGGCTGGGTTTAAAGGTCATGTGCAGGGTTGAAGGGTCACGTGTTGCTTGTTTGGGTTGAAGGGTCATGTGTTGTTTGGCTGGGTTTAAAGGTCATGTGCAGGGTTGAAGGGTCACGCGTTGCTAAGTTGGTTGGGTTGAACATCACATGTTGGTGGGATGAAGGGTCGCGTACAGCGGGATTGAAGGGTGACGTGTTGCTGGATGTTGCCGGTGATGGGGGGAAAGGGTGTAGCAGGTTGCACAGTGGAATGTCAGACATTTGCGATGCGCTCCTTCGCCCTGTACTGAGGTTCTGTGTCTCCCGCTGCAGGAGCGCCGTACATTCCTGGATACGCAGGATTTGATGGGGGTAACGTTGCAGCTGGTTAGTATTAATGCTTTGGTGTACTGTTACCATTATACAATAACCGGTTAGTAACCGGCGGCTGTTTCTCTTACACCTGACACCGAGAATTTCAGTTTTGAAAACAATTACGTTCAAGGAAATGGTGAGAAGCAGAATGTCTGTGCTGTTATGTTGTCGTGTTTCGCTCTTCTTCCATTTTATTTCTGTGCCCTGTTCCGGTAGTCGCTTACTGTGCCCCCCCTCCCCATGTGCCCTGCTTCGGTAGTCTCTTACTGTGCCCCCCTCCCCATGTGTCCTGCTCCGGTAGTCTCTTACTGTGCCCCCCTCCCCATGTGTCCTGTTCCAGTAGTTGCTTACTGTGCCCCCTCCCCATGTGCTATTCTCCGGTAGTCTCTCGTTGCCCTCCCCACCCATTTGCTCTGCTGACCTCCCCACCCATGTGCCCTGCTCCAGGAGTTTCTCGTTGCCCTCCCTACCCATTTGCCCTTCTTCGGGAGTCTCTCGTTGCCCTTTCCACCCATGTGCCCTGCTACGGGAGTCTCTTGCTGACCTCCCCACCCATTTGCTCTGCTCCGGGAGTCTCTTGCTGACCTCCCCATCCATTTTGCTCTGCTCCGGGAGTCTCTCGTTGCCCTTCACCTGGGAGTCTCTCGTTGCCCTCCCCACCCATGTGCCCTGCTCCGGGAGTCTCTTGCTGGGGTGTGGTTCGTTTTATCGACAGTATCTAGGTCGACAATGTTTAGGTCGACAGTCACTAGGTCGACATGGATGGAAGGTCGACAGGTCTAAAGGTCGACATGAGGATATTTTTTTTTGTGTGTCGTTTTCTTCGTAAAGTGACTGGGATCCCAAATTAGTGCACCGCGTCCCCTCGCATGGCTCGCTTCGCTCGCCATGCTTCGGGCATGGTGCCTTCGCTCCGCTACCGCTTCGCTCGGCACACTTTACCGTTCCAATCGTAGTCCACGTGGATCGTTAAGTATGAAAAAAAAAAAGTGAAAAACTCATGTCGACCTTTAGACCTGTCGACCTAGCACATGTCGACCTAGAAACCCTGTCGACCTTCCATCCATGTCGACCTAGTGACTGTCGACCTATAGTGGTCGACCTAAACATTGTCGACCTAGACACTGTCGACCTAGACACTGTCGATCTTCAGACCGGATCCCTCTTGCTGACCTCCCCACCCATTTGCTCTGCTCTGGGAGTCTCTTGCTGACCACCCCACACATTTGCCCTGCTCTGGGAGTCTCTCGTTGCCCTCCCCGCCCATTTGCTCTGCTCCGGGAGTCTCTCGTTGCCCTACCCACCCATTTTCTCTGCCCCGGGAGTCTCTTGTTGTCCTCCCCACCCATGTGCCCTGCTCCAGTAGAGTCTCGTTGCCCTCCCCACCCATTTGCTCTGCTGACCTCCCCACCCATGTGCCCTGTTACAGGAGTTTCGCGTTGCCCTCCCTACCCATTTGCTCTGCTTCGGGAGTCTCGCTGCCCTCCCCACCCATGTGCCCTGCTCCAGTAGTCTCTTGTTGCCCTCCCCACCCATTTGCTCTGCTCCGGGAGTCTCTCGTCGCCCTACCCACCCATTTGCTCTGCTCCGGGAGTCTCTCGTCGCCCTCCCCACCCATTTGCTCTGCTCCGGGAGTCTCTAGTCGCCCTCCCCACCCATGTGCCTTGCTATAGTAGTCTCTCGTTGCCCTTCCCACCCATGTGCCCTTCTCCAGTAGTCTCTTGTTGCCCTCCCCACCCATTTGCTCTGCTCCGGGAGTCTCTCGTTGCCCTCCCCACCCATTTGCTCTGCTCTGGGAGTCTCTCGTCGCCCTCCCCCCGGGAGTCTCTCGTTGTCCTCCCCACCCATGTGCCCTGCCAAGGGAGTCTCTCGTTGTCCTCCCCCCGGGAGTCTCTCGTTGTCCTCCCCCCGGGAGTCTCTCGTTGTCCTCCCCCCGGGAGTCTCTCGTTGTCCTCCCCCCGGGAGTCTCTCGTTGCCCTCCCCACCCATGTGCCCTGCCCCGGGAGTCTCTCGTTGCCCTCCCCACCCATGTGCCCTGCTCCAGTAGTCTCTCGTTGACCTCCCCACCCATTTGCTCCGCTCCGGGAGTCTCTCGTTGCCCTCCCCGCCCATTTGCTCTGCTCCGGGAGTCTCTCGTTGCCCTCCCCGCCCATTTGCTCTGCTCCGGGAGTCTCTCGTTGCCCTCCCCGCCCATTTGCTCTGCTCCGGGAGTCTCTCGTTGCCCTCCCCACCCATGTGCCCTGCTCCAGGAGTCTCTCGCTGACCTCCCCACCCATTTGCTCTGCTCCGGGAGTCTCTTGCTGACCTCCCCACCCATTTGCCCTGCTCCGGGAGTCTCTCGTTGCCCTCCCTACCCATTTGCTCTGCTCTGGGAGTGTCTCGTTTCCCTCCCCCCGGGAGAGTCTCGTTGTCCTCCCCACCCATGTGCCCTGCCCCGGGAGTCTCTCGTTGTCCTCCCCACCCATTTGCTCTGCTCCGGAAGTCTCTCGTTGCCCTCCCCACCCATTTGCTCTGCTCCGGGAGTCTCTCGTTGCCCTCCCCACCCATGTGCCCTGCTCCAGTAGTCTCTCGTTGCCCTCCCCACCCATTTGCTCTGCTCCGGGAGTCTCTCGTTGTCCTCCCCACCCATGTGCCCTGCCCCGGGAGTTTCTCGTTGCCCTCCCCACCCATTTGCTCTGCTGCGGGAGTCTCTCGTTGACCTCCCCACCCATTTGCTCTGCTCCGGGAGTCTCTCATTGCCCTCCCCACCCATGTGCCCTGCTCCAGTAGTCTCTCGTTGCCCTCCCCACCCATTTGCTCTGCTGCGGGAGTCTCTCGTTTCCCTCCCCCCGGGAGTCTCTCGTTGTCCTCCCCACCCATGTGCCCTGCCCCGGGAGTTTCTCGTTGCCCTCCCCACCCATTTGCTCTGCTGCGGGAGTCTCTCGTTTCCCTCCCCCCGGGAGTCTCTCGTTGTCCTCCCCACCCATGTGCCCTGCCCCGGGAGTTTCTCGTTGCCCTCCCCACCCATTTGCTCTGCTGCGGGAGTCTCTCGTTGCCCTCCCCACCAATGTGCCCTGCTCCGGGAGTCTCTCGTTGCCCTCCCTACCCATTTGCTCTGCTCTGGGAGTCTCTCGTTTCCCTCCCCCCGGGAGTCTCTCGTTGCCCTCCCCGCCCATTTGCTCTGCTCCGGGAGTCTCTCGTTGCCCTCCCCACCAATGTGCCCTGCTCTGGGAGTCTCTCGTTGCCCGCCCCACCCATTTTCTCTGCCCCGGGAGTCTCTCGTTGCCCTCCCAACCCATGTGCCCCGCTCCGGGAGTCGATCGCTGTGCTCTTCCTGTTCCCCTGTGCTGCTGAGATACTGTCGTGGCGTTCTTTTGCCGTTCTCTTTTTGTGTATTTATCTGATACTCCCCTGTTTCCGCCTTTGCCGTACTGTACGCTGCTCCTGGTTTGCCCAAATGATACATTTGTTTGAAGTAATGAAAAAAAAAAAAAAAGTAAATTTCATATTCCAAGAAAAAGTATTCCAGCCAATACAGAGTAAATGCATTCACAATAGCTTTCAATCCAAAAGACTTCTTACAACGAATGTATAGAAGACTTTTCACAGGTTCCCGAGTATTCAGTTTTATACATAGCACCTTATTATAAGAGATACGCAGATAGCATCCCTTAAACTAAAATGTTATCATTGGTTGAAAGAGTTCATCACATGGATTAGTTCAAATACAATTGGTCATTGGCATTTGTCATCTCTCGGAGACGACAGCCCACCGTCCCGGGGAGACGACAGCCCACCTTCCCGGGGAGACGACAGCCCACCGTCCCGGGGAGACGACAGCCCACCTTCCCGGGGAGACGACAGCCCACCGTCCCGGGGAGACGACAGCCCACCGTCCCGGGGAGACGACAGCCCACCGTCCCGGGGAGATGACAGCCCACCGTCCCGGGGAGACGACAGCCCACCGTCCCTGGTCCATTCCCATAATCTGCAGATGTTTCTGAAGACTGTTCCAAGGCTGAGACTGTATTTCTGGCTGGAGACTGATACTTTGTTCTCCTCAGAGACTGTTACCAGACACCGTTATCTGTGAACTCAGAATAACATGTCCCATCTAGAGAACTGACCTTCGTTAAAAATAAATTGTACCATTGCCAAATACATTTTAGCCTTCAGACTACGTTTTCTAACCACAAACATGTCACATCTGTCTGTCTGGGTGACGCTATACATCTTGTAACATGCTCTTACACCAATACATCTGTTCTAAGCAAGATAAGATTCCTAATTCTAACTTACTGTAAAATGTATAATTATCGATCAACTTTTAAAGTGTTACTAACGAACCATCATAATGGTCGTCATATAAATGCCTTCTTAATCCTAAAACTCTATCTTGTATATAACAGAACACAAATCCGCCATTGATCATTGTAGTTCGTAAGGATAATGGGTGATTGCAGGGGGGTGCTATAATCTGCCCTGGGCGCTGTGCTATAATCTGCCCCGGGCGCCGTGTACGCACTGTGCTATAATCTGCCCCGGGCGCCGTGTACGCGCTGTGCTATAATCTGCCCTGAGTGCTGTGCTATAATCTGCCCCGGGCGCCGTGTACGCGCTGTGCTATAATCTGCCCTGAGTGCTGTGCTATACTCTGCCCCGGGCGCCGTGTACGCACTGTGCTATAATATGCCCTGGGCGCTGTGCTATAATCTGCCCCGGGCGCCGTGTACGCACTGTGCTATAATCTGCCCTGGGTGCTGTGCTATAATCTGCCCCGGGCGCCGTGTACGCGCTGTGCTATAATCTGCCCTGGGCGCTGTGCTATAATCTGCCCCGGGCGCCGTGTACGCGCTGTGCTATAATCTGCCCCGGGCGCCGTGTATGCGCTGTGCTATAATCTGCCCCGGGCGCCGTGTACGCGCTGTGCTATAATCTGCCCCGGGCGCCGTGTACGCGCTGTGCTATAATCTGCCCCGGGCGCTGTGTACGCGCTGTGCTATAATCTGCCCCGGGCGCCGTGTACGCGCTGTGCTATAATCTGCCCCGGGCGCCGTGTACACGCTGTGCTATAATCTGCCCCGGGCGCCGTGTACGCGCTGTGCTATACTCTTATAATAATGTTTAGACCCTGGGTCAGGCTGATCATTATTACAGCATGTCAGACAGGAGGCAGCATAGTGCAGCACCAATGATAATCAGAAGCAAATGGTAAATGGGTATGTGCATTGTAATCTGTCACGAGCAGGTCCCTCCTTCCTCCCCTCACTATCCTGACCTCCTGCGCACATCTACCACCTCCCGCCTGCTCTCTATGTCTGGATATTAGTTGTGCCCAGGCTCCCTCCTCGCTGCAACCCCCCCCCCTCCCCCTACACACACACACACACACACACACACACACACACACACACACACACACACACACACACACACACACACACACACTATGCCACCGCTCCTATCCATACACCGTGTAACCGGCGGGAGTTCTATCCTACTCTATCACTCATTGCTGATCGCTCTGCCCGAATATATAACGTGTTCACTCCCGGTGTAACCTGATGTATGGGGCAGCACGGTTACTGTATCACAGCACTGAGGTCATGGGTTCGATTCCCACCATGGCTCTACCTGTGCGGAGTTTGTATATTCTCCTGGTACTTGCGTGGGTTTCCTCCGGGTACTCCGGTTTCCTCCCGCAATCCAAAAATATACTGGTAGGTTAATTGGATCCCAATAAAAAATTGTGTGTGTGTGTGCTCGTGTACATGTGGTAGGGAATATAGAGTGTAAACTCCACTGGGGCAGGGACTGATGTGAATGGCCAAATATTCTCTGTACAGCGCTGCGGAATATGTGTGCGCTATATAAATAACTGGTAATAAATAAATAAAATGTTTAACCTGCTCCATTTCCTGCATTTCCTCTTAGGTCAGAACATTGCTGCTGTTCCTCATCCCAGAAACCATCACTGTCCCCCCATACAGCCCAGCGACCAGGAGAGACAGCGCTCCCGCAATGGTAAACTGATACTGGCACGCTGTGGCCGGGATGTGGAGTCACGTGTATCTGGTTGGCGGGGTGGAAGGGTCACGTGTATCTGGTTGGTGTCGGTGGAATGGTCACATGTCTCTGGTTGGCGGGGGTAGAAGGGTCACGTGTATCTGGTTGGTGGGGTGGAATGGTCACGTGTCTGGTTGGCGGAGGTGGAATGGTCACGTGTATCTGGTTGGTGTCGGTGGAATGGTCACATGTCTCTGGTTGGCAGGGTGGAAGGGTCACGTGTATTTCTCTGGCTGGGTCCACAGGATTATCCACAGGATAACATTGGGATATTGTCGAGCGACAGCGAAAATGGCACCAACACGGTCACAAGCTTTCTGGCCTCCCAGGATGCATCGGAGCTTCACCATATAATCCCGCCCACTGACTCAGTCCAATCAGTTTTTTGTTTGGTGTGGCAGGAGCCGGACCATGGTCACAGGGCTGCTATTAGTAAAGCAGCCTGAAGCTTTTATTATTTTTTCTCTGACGTCCTAGTGGATGCTGGGAACTCCGTAAGGACCATGGGGAATAGCGGCTCCGCAGGAGACTGGGCACAAAAGTAAAAGCTTTAGGACTACCTGGTGTGCACTGGCTCCTCCCCCTATGACCCTCCTCCAAGCCTCAGTTAGATTTTTGTGCCCGAACGAGAAGGGTGCACACTAGGTGGCTCTCCTGAGCTGCTTAGTGAAAAAGTTTAAGTATAGGTTTTTTATTTTCAGTGAGTCCTGCTGGCAACAGGTTCACTGCACCGAGGGACTAAGGGGAGAAGAAGCGAACTCACCTGCGTGCAGAGTGGATTGGGCTTCTTAGGCTACTGGACATTAGCTCCAGAGGGACGATCACAGGCCCAGCCATGGATGGGTCCCAGAGCCGCGCCGCCGGCCCCCTTACAGAGCCAGAAGACAGAAGAGGTCCGGGAAATCGGCGGCAGAAGACGTCCCGTCTTCAATAAGGTAGCGCACAGCACCGCAGCTGTGCGCCATTGCTCTCAGCACACTTCACACTCCGGTCACTGAGGGTGCAGGGCGCTGGGGGGGGGGGCCGAGACGCAATAAAAACACCTTAGATGGCGAAAAATACATCACATATAGCTCCTGGGCTATATGGATGCATTTAACCCCTGCCAGTTTTTCCTTAAAAAAGCGGGAGAAAGGCCGCCGAGAAGGGGGCGGAGCCTATCTCCTCAGCACACAAGCGCCATTTTCCCTCACAGCTCCGCTAGAAGGACGTCTCCCTGACTCTCCCCTGCAGTCCTGCACTACAGAAACAGGGTAAAACAAGAGAGGGGGGGCACTAATTTGGCAGATTAATCAATACAGCAGCTATATAAGGGAAAAACACTTATATAAGGTTATCCCTGTATATATATATATATAGCGCTCTGGTGTGTGCTGGCAAACTCTCCCTCTGTCTCCCCAAAGGGCTAGTGGGGTCCTGTCCTCTATCAGAGCATTCCCTGTGTGTGTGCTGTGTGTCGGTACGTTGTGTCGACATGTATGAGGAGGAAAATGGTATGGAGGCGGAGCAATTGCCTGTAATAGTGATGTCACCCCCTAGGGAGTCGACACCTGACTGGATGGTCTTATGGAAGGAATTACGTGATAGCGTCAGCACTTTACAAAAGACTGTTGACGACATGAGACAGCCGGCAAGTCAGTTAGTACCTGTTCAGGCGTCTCAAACACCGTCAGGGGCTCTAAAGCGCCCGTTACCTCAGATGGTCGACACAGACCCGGACACTGACTCCAGTGTCGACGGTGAGGAAACAAACGTGTTTTCCAGTAGGGCCACACGTTACATGATCACGGCAATGAAGGAGGTTTTGAACATTTCTGATACTACAAGTACCACAAAAAAGGGTATTATGTGGGGTGTGAAAAAACTACCCGTAGTTTTTCCTGAATCAGATGAATTAAATGAGGTGTGTGATGAAGCGTGGGTTTCCCCCGATAAAAAACTGCTAATTTCTAAAAAATTATTGGCATTATACCCTTTCCCGCCAGAGGTTAGGGCGCGTTGGGAAACACCCCCTAGGGTAGATAAGGCGCTCACACGCTTATCAAAACAAGTGGCGTTACCGTCTCCTGATACGGCCGCCCTCAAGGAGCCAGCTGATAGGAAGCTGGAAAATATCCTAAAAAGTATATACACACATACTGGTGTTATACTGCGACCAGCAATCGCCTCAGCCTGGATGTGCAGTGCTGGGGTGGCTTGGTCGGATTCCCTGACTGAAAATATTGATACCCTGGACAGGGACAGTATATTATTGACTATAGAGCATTTAAAGGATGCATTTCTATATATGCGAGATGCACAGAGGGATATTTGCACTCTGGCATCAAGAGTAAGTGCGCTGTCCATTTCTGCCAGAAGAGGGTTATGGACGCGACAGTGGTCAGGTGATGCGGATTCCAAACGGCATATGGAAGTATTGCCGTATCAAGGGGAGGAGTTATTTGGGGTCGGTCTATCGGACCTGGTGGCCACGGCAACGGCTGGGAAATCCACCTTTTTACCCCAGGTCACCTCTCAGCAGAAAAAGACACCGTCTTTTCAGGCTCAGTCCTTTCGTCCCCATAAGGGCAAGCGGGCAAAAGGCCACTCATATCTGCCCCGGGGCAGAGGAAGGGGAAAAAGACTGCAGCAGGCAGCCTCTTCCCAGGAACAGAAGCCCTCCCCCGCTTCTGCCAAGTCCTCAGCATGACGCTGGGGCCGTACAAGCGGACTCGGGTACGGTGGGGGGTCGTCTCAAGAATTTCAGCGCGCAGTGGGCTCACTCGCAAGTGGACCCCTGGATCCTGCAGGCAGTATATCAGGGGTACAAATTGGAATTTGAGACGTCTCCCCCTCGCCGGTTCCTGAAGTCTGCTTTACCAACGTCTCCCTCCGACAGGGAGGCGGTATTGGAAGCCATTCACAAGCTGTATTCCCAGCAGGTGATAATCAAGGTACCCCTCCTACAACAGGGAAAGGGGTATTATTCCACGCTGTTTGTGGTACCGAAGCCGGACGGCTCGGTGAGACCTATTTTAAATCTGAAATCCTTGAACACTTACATACAAAGGTTCAAATTCAAGATGGAGTCACTCAGAGCAGTGATAGCGAACCTGGAAGAAGGGGACTATATGGTGTCTCTGGACATCAAGGATGCTTACCTCCATGTCCCAATTTGCCCTTCTCACCAAGGGTACCTCAGGTTTGTGGTACAGAACTGTCACTATCAGTTTCAGACGCTGCCGTTTGGATTGTCCACGGCACCCCGGGTCTTTACCAAGGTAATGGCCGAAATGATGATTCTTCTTCGAAGAAAAGGCGTCTTAATTATCCCTTACTTGGACGATCTCCTGATAAGGGCAAGGTCCAGAGAACAGTTAGAGGTCGGAGTAGCACTATCTCAAGTAGTACTACGACAGCACGGGTGGATTCTAAATATTCCAAAATCGCAGCTGATTCCGACGACACGTCTGCTGTTCCTAGGGATGATTCTGGACACAGTCCAGAAAAAGGTGTTTCTCCCGGAGGAGAAAGCCAGGGAGTTATCCGAGCTAGTCAGGAACCTCCTAAAACCAGGCCAAGTGTCAGTGCATCAATGCACAAGGGTCCTGGGAAAAATGGTGGCTTCTTACGAAGCGATTCCATTCGGCAGATTCCACGCAAGAACTTTTCAGTGGGATCTGCTGGACAAATGGTCCGGATCGCATCTTCAGATGCATCAGCGGATAACCCTGTCTCCAAGGACAAGGGTGTCTCTCCTGTGGTGGTTGCAGAGTGCTCATCTTCTAGAGGGCCGCAGATTCGGCATTCAGGACTGGGTCCTTGGTGACCACGGATGCCAGCCTGAGAGGCTGGGGAGCAGTCACACAGGGAAGAAATTTCCAGGGCTTGTGGTCAAGCATGGAAACGTCATTTCACATAAATATCCTGGAACTAAGGGCCATTTACAATGCCCTAAGTCAAGCAAGGCCTCTGCTTCAGGGTCAGCCGGTGTTGATCCAATCGGACAACATCACGGCAGTCGCCCACGTAAACAGACAGGGCGGCACAAGAAGCAGGAGGGCAATGGCAGAAGTTGCAAGGATTCTTCGCTGGGCGGAAAATCATGTGATAGCACTGTCAGCAGTGTTCATTCCGGGAGTGGACAACTGGGAAGCAGACTTCCTCAGCAGACACGACCTCCACCCGGGGGAGTGGGGACTTCACCCAGAAGTCTTCCACATGATTGTGAACCGTTGGGATAAACCAAAGGTGGACATGATGGCGTCCCGCCTCAACAAAAAAACTAGACAGATATTGCGCCAGGTCAAGGGACCCTCAGGCAATAGCTGTGGACGCTCTGGTAACACCGTGGGTGTACCAGTCGGTGTATGTGTTCCCTCCTCTGCCTCTCATACTCAAGGTACTGAGAATCATAAGAAGGAGAGGAGTAAGGACTATACTCGTGGCTCCGGATTGGCCAAGAAGGACTTGGTACCCGGAACTTCAAGAGATGCTCACGGAGGACCCGTGGCCTCTACCTCTAAGAAAGGACCTGCTCCAGCAGGGACCCTGTCTGTTCCAAGACTTACCGCGGCTGCGTTTGACGGCATGGCGGTTGAACGCCGGATCCTGAAGGAAAAAGGCATTCCGGATGAAGTCATCCCTACCCTGATCAAAGCCAGGAAGGATGTAACCGTGCAACATTATCACCGTATTTGGCGTAAATATGTTGCGTGGTGTGAGGCCAGGAAGGCCCCTACAGAGGAATTTCAACTGGGTTGTTTCCTGCATTTCCTGAAAACAGGACGGTCTATGGGCCTAAAATTAGGGTCCATTAAGGTTCAAATTTCGGCCCTGTCAATTTTTTTCCAGAAAGAACTGGCTTCAGTTCCTGAAGTTCAGACGTTTCTCAAGGGGGTACTGCATATACAGCCTCCTTTTGTGCCTCCAGTGGCACCTTGGGATCTCAATGTAGTTTTGGGGTTCCTAAAATCACATTGGTTTGAACCACTCACCACTGTGGACTTAAAATATCTCACATGGAAAGTGGTAATGCTGTTAGCCCTGGCTTCAGCCAGGCGTGTCTCAGAATTGGCGGCTTTATCCTATAAAAGCCCTTACCTAATTTTTCATACGGACAGGGCAGAATTGAGGACTGGTCCTCAATTTCTCCCTAAGGTGGTTTCAGCGTTTCACTTGAACCAGCCTATTGTGGTACCTGCGGCTACTAGGGACTTGGAGGACTCCAAGTTGCTGGACGTAGTCAGGGCCCTGAAAATATGTTTCCAGGACGGCTGGAGTCAGAAAATCTGACTCGCTGTTTATCCTGTTTATCCTGTATTGCTCGTTGGATTTGTAGTACAATTCAGCTTGCACATTCTGTGGCAGGCCTGCCACAGCCAAAATCTGTAAAAGCCCATTCCACAAGGAAAGTGGGCTCATCTTGGGCGGCTGCCCGAGGGGTCTCGGCTTTACAACTTTGCCGAGCAGCTACTTGGTCAGGGGCAAACACGTTTGCTAAATTCTACAAATTTGATACCCTGGCTGAGGAGGACCTGGAGTTCTCATATTCGGTGCTGCAGAGTCATCCGCACTCTCCCGCCCGTTTGGGAGCTTTGGTATAATCCCCATGGTCCTTACGGAGTTCCCAGCATCCACTAGGACGTCAGAGAAAATAAGAATTTACTTACCAATAATTCTATTTCTCGTAGTCCGTAGTGGATGCTGGGCGCCCATCCCAAGTGCGGATTGTCTGCAATACTTGTACATAGTTATTGTTACAAAAATCGGGTTATTATTGTTGTGAGCCATCTTTTCAGAGGCTCCTCTGTTATCATGCTGTTAACTGGGTTCAGATCACAGGTTGTACGGTGTGATTGGTGTGGCTGGTATGAGTCTTACCCGGGATTCAAAATCCTTCCTTATTGTGTACGCTCGTCCGGGCACAGTATCCTAACTGAAGCTTGGAGGAGGGTCATAGGGGGAGGAGCCAGTGCACACCAGGTAGTCC
The DNA here is from genome assembly GCF_028390025.1 of Pseudophryne corroboree. NCBI lineage: Eukaryota > Metazoa > Chordata > Amphibia > Anura > Myobatrachidae > Pseudophryne > Pseudophryne corroboree. Next base: position 1,229,351,593 of record NC_086444.1, read on the forward strand.
TAAAGCTTTTACTTTTGTGCCCAGTCTCCTGCGGAGCCGCTATTCCCCATGGTCCTTACGGAGTTCCCAGCATCCACTACGGACTACGAGAAATAGAATTATCGGTAAGTAAATTCTTCTTATTTTTATAGTCTTACTATGTTTTTTGAGTGACTTTTCTTAATAGCGTCTTAAACGCACACTAGAAAGAGTCGCTCCAACAACTCCCCACCGGGTCGCAACAACGCTTACCTTCGCGGTACAGTGCTGTCTTGACGGGCGTCTGTGTCGGATGTTCTAGCAGGTCCAGCAGACGTAACCAGGCTGTGGCCGGAGCATGGGGTGACGGTGAGTCTATGGACTTCCTCTTACTAGAGGGGTCAGGACACAGCTACACTGATTTGGTGGAGACTACAAACAGCGTGTTGATGCGCCGAACATCTCGAGTGTGACAGCGCTACGCTCCGGGGATCATAGGCGCCAGGACTAGGTAGAGGCCGCGATCCTGGGAGTTTAAGTCAACAGGAGGATTCAGACGCTCTGATGGCCGCCCCTCCTCCGAGTTCATGGCCAGTTCCCGCGTGTCTCTCGTTTCATGAACTGAATGACCTCACTTCCGGCTCAGACGCTACCACGAGGGTACTCGGTCGCAGCTTAGACGCTGCGGTTGTGTACACTGTATAAACCCGCCCAGACTGAGTTGCAGGCCTTTTGCGTCTGCATACACGTGGAAGTCGCTTAGCGTCCGTGTCCGTTGGTGAGCGTCCGTGTCCGTTATCAGTTACCAAGAGCGGCAGTGTACACCAGTAGCGTCTGAATCCACTCAGCGTCTTACGAGCGTATTTGCTTGGATATGGAAGTGTGGTGAGTCTCCCTGTATCCCGCTCTCTGGAGGCAGGGTATACAGTACTAAAAATTCTCTCTACTTCTTAGTATGCATTGTTAATTTTTTAGTACCTATTGCATATGAGACCTGTATATTACTGTGTTTTCTGCATGTTATGTTGAAATTAGAACCAGTTAAAACAGAAGTACAATTTTCCTACTTATGTTTAAGTTATTATGGAGGTTGTATTCTCATATGACAATGTCTAATGCTTTAACATGTGACTGACTGCTAGTATGTGTGCTGACTTTTCTGTGTAATGTCAGTCCTGTTCTGACCCTCAAATCAGGTGCACTGTGGTCAGATTGATCTCGCCTCTATATACTGACATATAGGGTGTTTTTCAGTCACAAAGTGTGTAGTCGATAACAGGTTAATACCATGTCTATGAGCGGCAAAAGTGATGAGGAGAATTTACCAAGCACTCCTATAACCCTAACATGCTTATCTTGTAAGTCAGGGGTAATTGATATGAATCAATTGGTAACTTATGAGGGTTTGTGTGCAAACTGTTTCGCTTTTCAGCGAAGTAAAAAACAGCAGTTAGTTCAACCTCCAGTAGAGCCACCATGGAATATGTTCGCAAAGACTCTGTCTTCAATAGCGGACAGGTTAGCTCCAGTAGCACCACCTCAAGGATTAGGTTACACTATGAACCCATACATGCAGCTCCCTTCCTATGGTTTGGTTCCAGTAGCCTCTACAAGTAACCAAGGGGCAGACGGATACGTCTGTATGGCAGACTACACAAGAGGATACATCGGATGATGATGCGGAAACAATAGATTCAACTCCGTATGATGATCAGTCGCAGAGCTTTAGTTCAGAAGATGTAGCTGAACTCATTAATGCAGTAAAGGTTGTGCTTTCTCTGGAAGAGCCAGCCAAGACAGCTTTAAAAGCAAAAGCACCTGTATTCAAACGAACAAAATCAGTGAAAGCTGAATTTCGAGCGTCAGATGAGTTGACGGAAATGATGGATGAGTCTTGGGCAGCGCCCAGTAAAAAGTATAAGATTCCTAAAAGATGGGATTCTTATTATCCATTTCCTGCTGGGGATTGTTCGAAGAGAGAAGTTCCTCCAAAAGTAGATGCACATGTTCTGCGACTCGTGCATAAATCTGCTTTACCACTGTCATCTACCTCATTGAATGATGTCAGACAGAAGGGTAAAGAGCCTATGGAAAAATATATTTTCTCTAGTAGGAGCAGTGGTAAGACCTGCTATGGCTTCGGCCTGGGTAGCAAAGGCAATGGGCGAATGGATAGAGGAACTAGAGAATGACATCCCCTCTCCTACTAGGGAGCAAGAGGATCGTTTTGCCGTTTAAGACAATCTGCCCAGTATTTAGAAGAAGCAGCCATTGATGTAGGTACAGTTGCTTCTAAAGCTTCAGCCTTGACAGTAGTCGCTCGCAGAGCAGTTTGGCTACGGACCTGGAAGGCAGATGCGGAGTCCAAGAAAGAATTGGAAGCATTGCCTTTCGTGGGTAATATATTTTTTGGAAAACCTTTATCGGATATCCTAGAATCAGAGGCTGAATTGAAAGGTCAGATTTCCGGCTGCTTATAACCCTAAATCCAAGGGTTTAAAATTTCGCTCTTTTCGTTGGCAAAGCAAAAGCAAAAGAGGAGCGTAAGCAACCCCAGTTTAAATCCAGGGGTAGGAAGCAGTGGGCTAGCAAAAAGCCAGCTTCCAAACCTGAACAGAAACCCTCAGCCTGAAGAGACGGGCCTCCGCCTGGAGGATTCCAGGGTTGGGGGCCGACTCCTTCAATTTGCACCCATATGGCAACAGTCAACAACAGATGCCTGGGTGCAGAAGGTGGTATCTCAGGGGTATGGGTTCCCATTCAGGAGGCAGCCTCCTCAAAGATTTTTTTGCACCAGCCCGTCTTGTATAGAGTCGAAGGCCAATGACCTGCAAGAAGCAGTCCTAAAATTACTGCAGTCAGGTGTGATTGTCCCAGTACCTCCATCACAAAAGGGACAGGGGTTTTACTCCAATCTATTTCTAATCCAGAAACCAAATGGGTCATATCGACCAATTCTAAATCTGAAGATGTTGAACAGATACATATGGATCCCGAAGTTCCACATGGAGACGTTATGCTCCATAATGTTGGCTATGGAACCGGGAGATTACATGGTATCTCTGGATATACGGGATGCTTACCTACATGTGCCTATAGCACTTTCACATCGGCGTTACCTAAGGTTTGCCATCCTCCAGGAACATTTCCAGTTCCAAGCTCTGCCTTTCAGACTAGCTACAGCACCCAGGGTGTTTACCAAGATCATGATGGTTATGGCAGCTTGTCTGCGCAAACAAGGAATAAGAATATTCCCATACCTAGACGACCTGTTAATCTTAGCACAGTCGCAAGATTTACTGTTGAGCCATCTCCAACAGACGATAGTTTGTTTACAGAGACACGGGTGGCTCATAAATTGGGAAAAGTCGTCTCTGAATCCGTCACAGCGGATGGTTCATTTGGGAGCCATATTGGATTCAGACCTACAGAAAGTTCTCTTACCAGAGAAAAAGATAGTCAAAGCGCAGGTCATGGCTCAGGAAGCGTTGCAAGCCCAGACAATGTCAGTCCATGCAGCAATGCGACTGTTGGGTCTGATGGTATCAACCTTCGACATGGTGGAATATGCGCAATTCCACTCCAGACCGTTGCAGCATCTCATTTTGACCAAATGGAACGGAAATCATCAAACGATAAAGAAACAGATGATCAAGATTCCAGTAAATGTAAAAAGGTCTCTAGCGTGGTAGCTACAGACAGACCATTTAAACAAGGGGAGACCCTTTTGGATAAAAGAGTGGCAAGTCCTAACAACAGATGCCAGCCTGCAAGGCTTGGGGGCGGTACTCGGAAGCCTATGGTTCCAGGGAAAATGGACCGCAAGGGAAAGTCGCCTGCCGATAAATCTGTTGGAGATAAGGGCCGTTTACTTGGCTCTAGTTCAGGCAAAGGACAATCTACAAGGAAGACCAGTCCAGATCCGCTCAGACAATGCGACGGCAGTAGCGCACCTCAATCATCAAGGAGGAACTCACACCAAGAGTCTGATGGAGGACGTAACTCCCATTCTAAGATGGGCAGAACTCCATCTCCCGGCATTGTCAGCAGTATTTGTCCCGGGTGTACTAAATTGGGAAGCAGATTTTCTCAGTCGGCACACCATTCAGGAAACCGAATGGGCACTACACCCAGAAGTGTTTCAGACACTGGTGAACAGATGGGGTCTACCAGAGATAGACCTTATGGCGTCTCGTCTAAACAACAAAGTTCCGAGGTACGGATCGAGAACAAGGGACCCAGGAGCGGTCCTGATAGACGCACTGTCAGTAGAATGGAGGTTTCAGCTGGCATATCTGTTCCCTCCAATATCTCTGTTACCCAGAGTAGTGAGAAAGATAAAACAGGCAAAAGGAGCAATCATTCTAATAGCTCCAGCTTGGCCAAGAAGGCATTGGTACACAGATCTGTTGAGAATGTCCGTGGAAGCACCGATACTGCTCCCTCAACGTCCAGATCTGTTAATACAGGGTCCTTGTCAGTCATCTGGATCGCCTATCTTTGACGGCGTGGCTGTTGAAACCTCTATCTTAGAGGCTAAAGGATTTTCGAAACAAGTAATCCAAACCATGCTTAGAGCAAGAAAGCCTTCTTCGGCCCGTGTGTATCATAGAATATGGCAAGCCTATATTCACTGGTGTACTGGAATTTTTTTTAATCCGAGATCTTTTAAAGTAGCTAGGATTTTGGATTGCCTTCAGGCAGGATTGGATAAAGGGTTGAAAGTTGCTTCCTTGAGGGTGCAAGTCTCAGCGTTGACTGTATGGTTTCAGCAAAAGATTGCTGACCTACAGGATGTACGTACGTTTTTCCAAGGAGTAGTACATATTCAACCTCCATTTGTTCCTCCTGCAGCTCCCTGGGATTTGAATTTAGTTCTTAAATTTCTCCAGGGTCCTCTGTTTGAACCACTTGAGAGAGCAGATCTTAAGTGGTTAACGGTTCAAGTTCTTTTTTTACTGGCAATTGGCGTCAGCCAGAAGAGTGTCAGATTTGGGAGCATTATCGCGTAAGTCTCCTTTCCTAAGTTTTTTTCCAGACAGAGCAGTTCTCAGAACGAGATCTAGTTATCTTCCAAAGGTGGTGTCAAAGTTTCACCTGAATGAAGAGATTGTAGTCCCAGCCTTTCAGGTATCGGGACTATCTGCGGGAGAAGCGTCGCTGGACGTGGTCCGGGCTTTAAAAATCTACATAGATCGTACTAGTGCCATCAGGAAAACAGATTCCCTCTTCATCCTCTACGGATTCCATAGGAGAGGTTGACCTGCTAGTAAACAGACGCTGGCGAGATGGCTCCGAATGGTAATATCAGAAGCTTATTCTCATGCAGATCTCCCTATTCCGGCTAATGTCTCTGCACACTCTACACGTAAGGTAGGTCCTTCTTGGGCAGCACAACAGGGTGCATCAGCAGAACAGATATGTAAGGCAGCCACATGGTCTTCCATAAACACATTCATCAGACATTATGCCTTGGATACTTTTGCCTCTCATGACGCAGACTTCGGGCGAAAGGTCCTCCTGTGCAATCGGGAGCGTCCCCACCACTAAATGGCTTTGGGAATCCCAATGTTATCCTGTGGACCCAGCCAGAGAAATATACGTTATGGTAAGAATTTACCGTTGATAACGTGATTTCTCTTATGTCCACAGGGATCCCACCCGGACGCATCTGATTTGAGGATCTAGACAATCACTAAAACCTCTTCCTTCTTGTATGGAAGGGTGTGCATGTGTGTTCTTATCGCCTGTACAGGTCTCTACCTAATGTTCCTGCCTATAATCGCTGTGGAAAGAACGGATCTGACTGAGTCAGTGGGCGGGACTATATAGTGGAGGCCCCAATGCATCCTGGGAGGCCAGAAAGCTCGTGAGTCATTTTCACTGTCGCTCGACAATATCCCAATGTTATCCTGTGGATACCTGTGGACATAAGAGAAATCACGTTATCAACGGTAAGTTCTTACCATAACGTATATTTGGTTGGCGGGGTGGAAGGATCACGTGTATTTGGTTGGCGGGGTGGAATGGTCACGTGTATCTGGTTGGACGGGGTGATAGGGTCACTTGTATCTGGTTGGCGGGGTGGAATGGTCGCTTGTGTCTGGTCGTTTTGCATTGCTGTTTGTGATGGGGTGCAAGGGTGTAGCAGGTTGCACAGTGGAATGTCAGACATTTGCGATGCGCTCCTTCACCCTATACTGAGGTTCAGTGTCTCCCGCTGCAGGAGCGCCGTACATTCCTGGATACATAGGATTGGATGCAGAGAACTTTGCAGCTGGTTAGTATTGGTGCTTTGGTGTCTGTTACTATTATACAATAACCGGTTAGTAACCGGCGTCTGTTTCTCTTACACCTGACAGAGAGGTTCCTTCCCGGGTATTTCAGTTTTGAAAACAATTACGTTCAAGGAAATGGTGAGAAGCAGAATGTCTGTGCTGTTATGTTGTCGTGTTTCGCTCTTCTTCCATTTTATTTCGGTGCCCTGTTCCAGTAATCGCTAGTTTTCCTCCCCACGCCTGTGCCCTGCTCCGGTAGTTTCTCGTTTTCTTCCCCTCCCCTGTGCCCTGCTCCGGTAGCTTCTCATTTTCCTCCTCACCCATGTGCCCTGCTCCGGTAGCTTCTCATTTTCTTCCCCTCCCCTGTGCCCTGCTCCGGTAGTTTCTCGTTTTCTTCCTCTCCCCTGTGCCCTGCTCCGGTAGTTTCTCGTTTTCTTCCCCTCCCCTGTGCTCTGCTCCGGTAGCTTCTCGTTTTCCTCCTCACCCCTGTGCCCTGCTCCGGTAGTTTCTCGTTTTCCTCCCCACGCCTGTGCCCTGCTCCGGTAGCTTCTCGTTTTCCTCCTCACCCCTGTGCCCTGCTCCGGTAGCTTCTCGTTTTCCTCCTCACCCCTGTGTTCTGCTCCGGTAGCTTCTCGTTTTCCTCCTCACCCCTGTGTTCTGCTCCGGTAGCTTCTCGTTTTCCTCCTCACCCCTGTGTTCTGCTCCGGTAGCTTCTCGTTTTCCTCCTCACCCCTGTGTTCTGCTCCGGTAGCTTCTCGTTTTCCTCCTCACCCCTGTGTTCTGCTCCGGTAGCTTCTCGTTTTCCTCCTCACCCCTGTGTTCTGCTCCAGTAGTTTCTTGTTTTCCTCCTCACCCCTGTGCCCTGCTCCGGTAGCTTCTCATTTTCTTCCCCTCCCCTGTGCCCTGCTCCGGTAGTTTCTCGTTTTCTTCCCCTCCCCTGTGCACTGCTCCGGTAGTTTCTCGTTTTCTTCCCCTCCCCTGTGCCCTGCTCCGGTAGTTTCTCGTTTTCTTCCCCTCCCCTGTGCCCTGCTCCGGTAGCTTCTCGTTTTCCTCCTCACCCCTGTGTCCTGCTCCGGTAGCTTCTCGTTTTCCTCCTCACCCCTGTGTTCTGCTCCAGTAGTTTCTTGTTTTCCTCCTCACCCCTGTGCCCTGCTCCGGTAGTTTCTCGTTTTCTATGACGTCCTAGTGGATGCTGGGAACTCCGTAAGGACCATGGGGAATAGCGGCTCCGCAGGAGACTGGGCACATCTAAAGAAAGCTTTAGGACTATCTGGTGTGCACTGGCTCCTCCCCCTATGACCCTCCTCCAAGCCTCAGTTAGATATTTGTGCCCGACCGAGCAGGGTGCAATCTAGGGGGCTCTCCTGAGCTTCTTAGATAAAAGTTAGTTTTAGGTTTTTTATTTTCAGTGAGACCTGCTGGCAACAGGCTCACTGCATCGAGGGACTAAGGGGAGAAGAAGCGAACCTGCCTGCTTGCAGCCAGCTTGGGCTTCTTAGGCTACTGGACACCATTAGCTCCAGAGGGATCGAACACAGGCCCAGCCTCGGAGTCCGGTCCCAGAGCCGCGCCGCCGGCCCCCTTACAGAGCCAGAAGCAAGAAGAGGTCCGGAAAATCGGCGGCAGAAGACATCAGTCTTCATCAAGGTAGCGCACAGCACTGCAGCTGTGCGCCATTGCTCCTCATGCACACCTCACACTGCGGTCACTGATGGGTGCAGGGCGCTGGGGGGGGGCGCCCTGAGCAGCAATATTAACACCTTGGCTGGCAAAAATACATCACATATAATCCCCAGGGCTATATGGATGTACATTAACCCCTGCCAGAATCCATAAAAATGCGGGAGAAAAGTCTGCGAAAAAGGGGCGGAGCTATCTCCTTCAGCACACTGGCGCCATTTTTCCCTCACAGCTCCGTTGGAGGGAAGCTCCCTGGCTCTCCCCTGCAGTTAATACACTACAGAAAGGGTTAAAAAGAGAGGGGGGGGGGGGGGGGCACAATTTAGGCGCAGTATACAATATATATGCAGCTATAAGGGAAAACACTTTTTTATAGGTGCTATCCCTGTGATATATAGCGCCCTGGTGTGTGCTGGCATACTCTCCCTCTGTCTCCCCAAAGGGCTTTGTGGGGTCCTGTCCTCTATCAGAGCATTCCCTGTGTGTGTGCTGTGTGTCGGTACGGCTGTGTCGACAGGTATGTGGAGGATAATGAGGTGGAGGCGGAGCGAATGCCTGTAAATAGGTTGTCACCCCCTGCGGGGTCGACACCGGTGTGGTTGAACTTATGGAAGGATTACGTGAAAGTGTCAACTCCTTACATAAAAGGTCGACGACACGGAACAGCCGGCTACTCAGCTTGTGCCTGTTCCAGCGTCTCAAATGTCATGGGGGGCTCTAAAATCGCCCGCTACCTCAGATAACAGACACAGATGTCGACACGGATACTGACTCCAGTGTCGACATCGATGAGACTGGTGTACCCTCCAAATAGGTCCACCCGTTACAGGATTGAGACAATGAAAAATGTATTACACATTTATGATTATACCCCAGGTACCACATAAAAGGGTATTGTGTTTGGTGAGAGAAAACGATTAGTAGTTTTTCCTGCATCTGAGAAATTAAATGAGGTGTGTGAGGAAGAGTGGTCTTCCCCCGGTAAGAAATTGATAATTTCTACAACGGTTATTGGCAGCGTACCCTTTCCCGCCAGAGGATAGGTCACGCGGGGAAACACCCCATAGGGTAGATACAGCGCTTACATGCTTATCAGAAAAGGTGGCACTACCGGGTACGGCCGCCCTGAAGGAACCTGCTGATAGAAAGCAGGAGGTTACCCTATAAGATATGGTCACACACTAGGGCATTATATTGCGACCAGCCGTTGCTTCGGCATGGATGTGCAGTGCTCCCGCTGCGTGGTCAGATTCCCTGTCGGAAAATAACTATGGATAGGGACAATATTTTGCTGAAAATAGAGCGTATAAAAGACGTGGTCTTATACATGCGTGATGCTCAGAGGGATATTTGCCGGCTGGCATCAAAAATAAGCGCTAGGTCCATTGCCGCCAGACGGGGGTTATGGACTTGGCAATGGTCAGGCGATGCCGACTCGAATCGGCATATGGAAGTTGCCCTATAAGGGGGTAAAACTGTTTGGGGCTAGTTTTTCAGACCTCGTTTCCACAGCTACTGCTGGGAAATTAATTTTTTTGCCACAGGCTACCCCACAACAAAAGAAAGCACCGTATCATCAAGTACAGTCCTTTCGGCCCCAGAAAAGCAAGAGGGCTAGAGGCTCATCCTTTCTGCCGAGAGGCAAAGGTAGAGGAAAAAGCTGCAACACACAGCTAGTTCCCAAGAGCAGAAGTCCTCCCTGCGTCCGGTAGGTCCACAGCATGGTGCTGGGGCTGCTCAGGCGGACCCGGGTACGGTGGGGGCCCGTCTCAGATATTTCAGCGGACAGTGGGCTCTCTCACATGGATCCCTGGGTCCTTCAAGTAGTATCTCAGGGGTACAGGCTGGAGTTCGAGACGTTCTTCCCCCCGCCGTTTCCTAAAATCTGCCTTACCGGCACCTCCCTCTGCCAGGGAGACGGTGTTGGTGGATATTCAACACTATAATCACAACAAGTGATTGTCAAGGTGCCCCTCCTTCAGCAAGGAAGGGGTTACTATTCCACAGTGGTTGTGGTACCGCAACGGTTCGGTGAGACCCATCTTGAAATTAAAATACTTGAACTTTTATATCAGAAGATTCAAGTTCAAGATGGAATCGCTCAGGGCGGTTATTACGAGCCTGGACGAGGGGGATTACAGGGTCTCCCTGGACATCAAGGATGCGTACCTGGATGTCCCCATTTACCCCCCTCACCAGGAGTACCTCAGATATGTGGTACAGGACTGTCACTATCTGTTCCAGACGCGGCCGTTGGAATTGTCCACGGCACCGAAGGTCTTTACCTAGGTAATGGCCGAAGTGATGATACTCCTTCGCAAGAAGGAAGTTTTTATTATCCCGTACTTGGACGATCTCCTGATAAAGGTGAGGTCCAAAGAACATTTGGTAGTGGGGGTAGCACTCTCTCGGGAAGTGCTACAACAGCACGACTGGATTCTCAATATTCCAAAGTCACAGCTGGTCCCGACGACACGTCTTCTGTTCCTGGGAATGTTTCTGAACGCAGACCAGAAAAGAGTGTTTCTTCCAGTGGAAAAAGCCGAGGAGTTGTCATCTCTAGTCAGAGACATCCTAAAACCAGGACAGGTGTCGGTACATCAATGCACACGAGTCCTGGGAAAAAATGGTAGCTTCGTACGAAGCATAATTCCATTCGGAAGACTCCACGCAAGGACGTTCCAGTGGGACCTGTGCGACTAATGGTCCGGGTCCCATGTACAGATACAACAGCGGATAACCCTGTCAGCAAGAAACAGGGTGTCGCTGCTGTGGTGGCTGCAGAGGGCCGCAGATTCGGAATACAGGACTGGGTCCTGGTGACCACGGATGCCAGCCTTCGGGGCTGGGGTGCAGTCACACAGGGAAGAAATTTCCAAGGAGATTTCGCTTCACATAAATATTCTGCAGCTAAGGGCCATTTACAATGCCCTATGCCAAGCAAGGCCCCTGCTTCAGAACCAGCCGGTACTGATCCAATCAGACGACATCACGGCGGTCGCCCATGTAAACAGACAGGGCGGCGCAAGAAGCAGGAGGGCGATGGCAGAAGCCACAAGGATTCTCCGATGGGCGACCTACACCCAGGAGAATGGGGACTTCATCCAGAAGTTTTCCAAATGCGGGTAAACCGTTGGGAATGACCACGGGTGGACATGATGGCATCCCGCCTCAACAAGAAGTTGAAAAGATATTGCGCCAGGTCAAGGGACCCTCAGGCGATCGCTGGGGACGCTCTAGTGACACCGTGGGTGTACCAGTCGGTTTATGTCTCCCCTCCTCTACCTCTCATACCCAAGGTACTGAGAATAATAAGAAGGCGAGGAGTGAAAACCATACTCGGGGTTCCGGATTGGCCATGAAGAGCTTGGTACCCGGAACTTCAAGAGATGCTGGCAGAGGACCCTTGGCCTCTGCCGCTCAGACAAGACCTGCTGCAGCAGGGACCCGGTCTGTTCCAAGACTTACCGCGGCTGCGTTTGACGGCATGGCGGTAGAACACCGGATCCTAAAGGAAAAGGGTATTCCGAAGGAAGTCATCCCTACCCTGATCATAGCCAGGAAGGATGTCACCGCAAGACATTATCGCCGCGTTTGGCGAAAATTTGTTGCTTGGTGGGAGGCTATGAAGGCCCCGACGGAGGAATTTCAACTATGTCGATTCCTGCACTTCCTGCAAGCAGGGGTGACGTTTGGGCCTCAAATTGGGGTCCATCAAGGTCCAGATTTCGGCTCTGTCGATTTTCTTCCAGAAAGAACTGGCTTCACTGCCTGAAGTTCAGACTTTGGTTAAAGGAGTACTACATATTCAGCCTCCTTTTGTGCCTCCTGTGGCACTTTTTGGATCTCAACGTGGTGTTGGATTTCCTAAAGTCGCATTGGTTGAGCCACTTAAAACCATGGAGCTAAAGTATCTCGCGTGGAAAGTGGTCATGCTGTTGGCCTTGGCCAGGCATGTGTCAGAATTGGCGGCTTTGTCATGTAAAAGCCCTTATCTGATTTTCTGTATGGATAGGGCAGAGTTGAGGACTCGTCCTCAGTTTCTCCCGAAGGTGGTCTCAGGTTTTCACTTGAACCAACCTATTGTGGTACCTGCGGCTACTGGGGACTTGGAGGATTCCAAGTTGCTGGACGTAGTCAGGGCCCTGAAAATTTTATTTTTCCAGGACGGCTGGAGTCAGGAAAACTGACTCGCTGTTTATCCTGATGGCACCCAACAAGCTGGGTGCTCCTGCTTCTAAGCAGTCTATTGCGCGCTGGATTTGTAGCACTATTCAGCTGGCGCATTCTCCGGTAGGATTACCGCAGCCTAAATCAATAAAAGCCCATTCCACAAGGACGGTGGGCTCATCTTGGGCGGCTGCCCGAGGGGTCTCGGCTTTACAACTTTGCCGAGCAGCTACTTGGTCAGGGGCAAACACGTTTGCAAAATTCTACGAATTTGATACCCTGGCTGAGGAGGACCTGGAGTTCTCTCATTCGGTGCTGCAGAGTCATCCGCACTCTCCCGCCCGTTTGGGAGCTTTGGTATAATCCCCATGGTCCTTACGGAGTTCCCAGCATCCACTAGGACGTCAGAGAAAATAAGAATTTACTTACCGATAATTCTATTTCTCGTAGTCCGTAGTGGATGCTGGGCGCCCATCCCAAGTGCGGATTGTCTGCAATACTTGTACATAGTTATTGTTAACTAATCTGGTTCTTGTTGTGAGCCATCTATTCAGAGGCTCCTCTGTTATCATGCTGTTAACTGGGTTTCATATCACAAGTTGTACGGTGTGATTGGTGTGGCTGGTATGAGTCTTACCCGGGATTCAAAATCCTTCCTTATTGTGTACGCTCGTCCGGGCACAGTATCCTAACTGAGGCTTGGAGGAGGGTCATAGGGGGAGGAGCCAGTGCACACCAGACACCAGATAGTCCTAAAGCTTTCTTTAGATGTGCCCAGTCTCCTGCGGAGCCGCTATTCCCCATGGTCCTTACGGAGTTCCCAGCATCCACTACGGACTACGAGAAATAGAATTATCGGTAAGTAAATTCTTATTTTCCTCCTCACCCCTGTTTCCTGCTCCGGTAGCTTCTCGTTTTCCTCCTCACCCCTGTGCTCTGCTCCGGTAGCTTCTCGTTTTCCTCCTCACCTCTGTGCTCTGCTCCGGTAGCTTCTCGTTTTCCTCCTCACCCCTGTGTCCTGCTCCGGTAGCTTCTCGTTTTCCTCCTCACCCCTGTGCTCTGCTCCGGTAGTTTCTCGTTTTCCTCCCCACGCCTGTGCCCTGCTCCGGTAGCTTCTCGTTTTCCTCCTCACCCCTGTGCCCTGCTCCAGTAGTTTCTCGTTTTCCTCCTCACCCCTGTGTCCTGCTCCGGTAGTTTCTCGTTTTCCTCCCCACGCCTGTGCCCTGCTCCAGTAGTTTCTCGTTTTCCTCCTCACCCCTGTACACTGCTCCGGTAGTTTCTCGTTTTCCTCCTCACCCCTGTACACTGCTCCGGTAGTTTCTCGTTTTCCTCCTCACCCCTGTGCCCTGCTCCGGTAGTTTCTCGTTTTCCTCCCCTCCCCTGTGCCCTGCTCCGGTAGCTTCTCGTTTTCCTCCTCACCCCTGTACACTGCTCCGGTAGTTTCTCGTTTTCCTCCTCACCCCTGTGCCCTGCTCCGGTAGCTTCTCGTTTTCCTCCTCATCCCTGTGCCCTGCTCCGGTAGTTTCTCGTTTTCCTCCTCACCCCTGTGCTCTGCTCCGGTAGCTTCTCGTTTTCCTCCTAATCCCTGTGCCCTGCTCCGGTAGCTTCTCGTTTTCCTCCCCTCCCTTCCCTTGTACCCTGCTCCGGTAGCTTCTCGTTTTCCTCCTCACCCCTGTGTCCTGCTCCGGTAGCTTCTCGTTTTCCTCCTCACCCCTGTGTCCTGCTCCGGTAGCTTCTCGTTTTCCTCCCCTCCCCTGTGCCCTGCTCCGGTAGCTTCTCATTTTCCTCCTCACCCATGTGTGACTAAAGCGTTGTTCTCTTCCTGTTCCCTGCTCCCCCTATGATGATACTGTTTCCACCTGTGCCATACGTTGCTTCTGGTTTTCCCTGTGTTTTCATCCTTACTCTGTTCCCCCCTCACCCCGCAACGTGTCCGGCCTCTGTTCCACCCCCGGCTGGTGCTGTTATTTCTGTACATTATATAGCGATATTTCTGCCTTCCAGCTGCCCCGTCCTTTGTGGATGATAGTCCGGTGTTGGTCAGAAACGTAACTCCGGGGTACTGCAGTGCTGGCGGGAATAGAACAGCAGTCTCAGGTAATGATGTAACGGATTTGGTATGTTTAGAAGGGGACAGGATGGACAGAACGGGGTGTGAGTAATTCTACATTAAGGCGTAGCTTTTGCTTGTTTTTCTATAGAAGAAATGCTGCTATACTGTGTTTATAGTCTTATTATTTTATCTTCAAATAACGTCCCTGCATAATGTGGCAGACCCTGTTACGTGGCCCCTCAAGGACTGTACCTGGAGAATTAGTTGCTGGGTGACGTGTGTGGCATATGGTGCAGGTGGAGTGTGTATTGGTGCCTGTAGGTCTGCACCAGTGTGTTACTGTGTTCCGGTCCAGCTCGCCCCCCTGTATGCGCAGATCATCAGACTTCATTTTATGATATATTATGCGGGAGGGTCTTCATGTAGCGCAGGGGCTGGGGTCTCTATGGGGTACCACAGTAAATCAAATATTGCTGAAATAAATTACGCTCCATCTCCCCTGGAAATGGCTGGTTGGGTTATAAAAGTATTGCTGGTGGGTCCCTCAGTGTCAGATGCCTTATTGGTTTTATTTGTGGAGGGAGGGTGGGCATGAGGGAGGGAACTACTTATTGGTTTATTTCCAGTTTTACTGTAAATGTGCGCATATAGATTTATTTATTTAATGTAATATTAAGTGGTTTCAGCAGCGGCTTGAAGTTCCTGTGATACAGTCCCCAATTTCCGCTTCTGCATCACTATTAAGGGGGGCAATAATTGCATTCTGCGTTTGTAAGTTTTCATTTTGCCAAATAGGCCTCCCATTACTCACACTACAGTTGCCAAACTCCTTGGCAGATTGCACTGTAAGTAATGGGTTGCCTATTTGGATGACGACGGTTGACGTCATTTGCAATAACACGTGCGCTTCGTTATCAAGACGTTCTCGGCGTGTTCTGTTTGTGTTAGTGCCATCGTCATTAATGTCACTACCTGCTAAAGAAAACTATGTTAAAACTCAATAATTAATAGGTTCCTTTAAAAGAAGTTTCTTATAAAAGTATATTTGATATGTCACATGACTACCTTTCCATTCAAAAATAAATAAAAAATAGTTGCATCCAAGATGGCTGACTTCAAGATGGCCGCCATACTGGTGACATACCCCACAAAGTTTTTCCCCACTCCCGTATCAAATGTGTAGACGTTGTATTAATGTTTCCTTGCTAATTTTTATAAGGGTGTTTCCACACAATCGGTCCACCCTGTATATGTTCAAATCATTTTATATTTTTAATTAATTCCACTTGAGCGAGGAGACTGCGTTTCCATCTAGTCATTAATCTCATCACTTACACTAATACGTGCTCCAGTGCTCCCTGTCATGAACCCTGGCTAATCCCGTCTGTGCGGCTGCGGTTAGGACAGCTGGGAGCTCGTGCTGACGTGAGGGCTTCCTAGGCCGGAGCCCCGCTGTGCATGAGCTCTGTGTAATGATCAGTGTCTGACTCTCTCTCTCTCTCCTCTTTCTCCTGTCCAGTTCCCATATATAAGAACTACCCGTTCTCCGGAATGGGAATGCTTCCCCAGCGCCATGGCGTTCTCCCGGATCGCGTTCCGCTGGAGCCCTGGAATGGTCATCACAGGCTCAAAATGAAGAGACCGTCGAGACAGCAGGAGGAGCGGTCTCACCCGTTTTACCAGCCTCCGTCTTTTCCACACAGAATACTCTGACTGCTGGGTACCGGGAGGGGGCGGCCTGGTCCATCTCCTCGTTGACGCTTCCTAGCGATGGCACTTTTTTCTATTTTTCTATTTGCACTTTCTCACTAGTTATAGTAGTTTCCTTTTTTTATTTGTGTTGTGTGTGTGTGTTTTTGTACTGTCCGGGTCGCTGGATGAAGGGTCCGTCACGTTTTCATTGGCTCCTTTGTGGCTGTAATTGGTACCCATTCCTGGAGAACCCAGTATTATGAATGTATGACTTAATGTGAATGGGAGCCACTTTAGGCCACGTTTGTTATGGGCTACGGGCCTGACCTCTGCCCTCCACCATTTTGCTGCTAATTTTGTTAAATATCTCTTTATTGTCTGTGGATAATGTTACTTTAAAGTGTTAAAAATTTTGATGCACTTTCATATTTCTGCAAGGTTAATATTGATTGGGCAAAATAAACTTCTGTCATTTGTGAACTTTAGTAAGATCCTGTGATTCTACTGGGAGGTGAGGGAAACTGGGTCTTGGGACATAGCGTCTCTCACACTGTGCGGCAGCCATTTTGTGGGCTGAACTTGCTGGGGGCCGGATATCCGAGCAGAAGGATAAAGTCCAGCTCACAAAATGTCTGCCTCCAGTGTGCGTAACTACCCATGGTTTTATAGAAATGAGCTGCTGACGTGAAGTAATCCCACAGCTGTTTCTGTACCTGGTCCCGTGGTGTGGCCACTGTCCCCTTGTGAGGTCAGAGGGGAAAACTCGTATTCATTTCTCTTATGTCCTAGTGGATACTGGGGATCTGTACCTTAGTACCATGGGGTATAGATCAGATCCACTGGATCCTGTCACTTTAAAAACCATTAGTGTGTGTATGTGTGGGCTGGCTCCTTCCCTCTATGCCCCTCCTACCTGACTCTGTTTAGAAAAATGTGCCCAAGGAGCTGGGTGCATTTCTCTGGAGCCCTAGAGAGTTTCCTTTATTTTTTATTTGAGTTATTTATTTTCAGGTAGTACTTGGTTGGCAACCAGTCTACCTGCTTCGTGGCACCTCAGGAGCTCAGTGTCCTGTCAGCTAGGATTACAAACCATTAACCCTCAGGAGGCGGAGCACACCAGCAGTAGCGCCGCTGCACGTCTATAGGTTATACACATAATTTCACACACTGTGCTGCTGTGTTTTGTGTGCTGGTCTCCGTTCCTCAGTGTCACTCCAGGGGCTCTCTAGGGTCTGTGTGGAGGTGTTTGTCAGTGAGCTGCGCTGTATTACAGTTGTGTAAATATGTCTGACATGGTTATGTGTGCTGCTTGTAACTCTACCCCTTCATCAGCGGGGTCCCTCATGTGTGAACAGTGTTCTTTATCTCCACAGGCACACAGTTCACAGGCACCTGACTGGCTGGATAATTTTAAAAGCATGATTCAGAATGTAAATTCAGAATTAGCTGCAGCTAAAAAGGAGAGACAGGTGTTAAAACAGTCTATTGATTGTATGGCAAAGGCAGCATATAACAGAAAGGCTTCTCAGCCCCCTCTGTTGGTTTCACATAAACGCTCACTGCCACAGGTGCTCCAGTCTGATTCTGATAAGCCTGATGTGGAAGATGATGATATGGATGAGGACAGCTCTCTGTCCCCTGTGGTGGAGGCCCTCATTTATGCTGTAAGAGAGGTTCTTCACAGACCGGATCAGGAGGCAGAACCAGATGAGGAGTTGTACTTTAATGTTAGACCCAAGACTTCAGCCACTTTTCCTGTGTCGAAGGAATTAAACTCCCTGGCCAGGGAGGTATGGGTAAACCTTGACAAGAAAATTAAAATTCCTCAGGTTTCCATCTACTTTTTCCCTCCCAGCTGAGGACAGGAAGGTATGGGAAAACCCCCCATCAGTCGATACGTCTGTGTCCAGACTGTCTAAGAAATTGGTACTGCCGGTGCCAGGGGCTTTGTCTCTTAAAGACCCTGCTGACCGTAAAATTGAGAACACTCTCAAGGCAATATATACGGCAGCGGGCGTAGCACAGCGCCCCACAATAGTTTGCGGTTGGATTTCCAGGGCAGTAGTCAAGTGGTCCGATACTATTATTACTGGATTAAACTCTCTGCCCCAGGATGAGGTCATTACTCTCCAACACATACAGGATGCTGCAGATTTTATGAGCGAGGCTATTAAGGAATTGTGTAAGATAAATGGCCGCACTACGGCTATTGCAGTTTCGACACACAGAGCTCTGTGGTTACGTCAATGGTCAGTGGATGCTGATTCCAAGAAGGGTGTAGAAAATCTTCCCTTTACAGGTGATGCCTTGTTTGGGGACGAATTAAATAAATGAATCTCCCAGGCAATGGCGGGTAACTCTACCTATCTGCCGTCAGCTGCACCACCTACTAGACATTTTACACACAGGACCCTCCTTGCAGTCCTTTCCTGTGGCAAGGTTAAGAGGCAGGGGGAAAGGGGTCTCCACCACTCCGAGAGGATCTGTAAACCTGCTACTGCTGCTTCCCTGGACCAGACCACCGGATCCCCTGCCGCTAATCCTTCAGCGTGACGGTTGGCCCCAAGGTGACTTTCAGGTAGGTGCTCGCCTTCAACGCTTCGCCCACGTGTGGGCGAAGTCCTGCCAGGATCCTTGGATGAGGGACCTCATTTCCCAGGGATACAGGCTGGAATTCCAAGCACTTCCTCCTCGCAGATTTTTCAAATCGTGCTTACCAGTTTTGCCCACAGCAAAAGTTACCTTGCAAGAGGCTATTCAAAAACTTCTGCGGACAGGTGTGGTGGTTCCGGTACCTCCTCCGTTACACAACAGGTTTTTTTACTCCAGTCTTTTTGTCGTTCCAAAACCAGACGGATCGGTGCGACCCATCTTAAACCTGAAGTCTCTAAACCCGTATCTGCGGGTGTTCAAATTCAAGATGGAATCCCTGCGGGCAGTGGTGTCCGATCTGGAGGAGGGTGAATTCCTGGTATCCCTAGATGTCAAGGATGCTTACCTACACATTCCCATGTGGACCTCACTTCAGGCTTATCTCAGGTTCGCCATCTTGGACGACCACTTCCAGTTTCAGGCCTTGCCTTTTGGCCTGTCCACAGCTTCGAGGGTCTTCACCAAAGTCATGGCGATGATGCTGCAACTGCTCATGATGGGAGTCGACATAGCCTTTATCAGGAGATCATCCAAATAGAGGACTATGTCCATGGAGCGCCTACTGCACAGCATTGATCTGACGAGTTGCCTGCTTACAGATCATGGGTGGATCCTAAATTTCCAGAGATCTCACCTGGAACCGACCCAACGTCTTCAGTTCCTGGGAGTGTTACTGGATACAGTGTCTCAAAAGGTGTTACTTCTGATGGACAAGGCCTTGGCTATCCAGGCTATGGCCGCTCAGTGCTCCGTCCTCGCAAGGTATCCCATACATATTTGCATACGCTTGGTGGGCAGGATGGTTGCTGCTTACGCGGCAATCCAATACGGCAAATTTCATGCCCGGCCATTTCAGCTGGATCTGCTGAACAAATGGTCGGGGTCTCACTTTCACATGCATCAGGAGAGCCTTGACTCTGAAAGCCAGGATTTCTCTGTTATGGTGTCTAAAAGTTCCTCACCTAGTAGAAGGCAGGAATTTCAATATCCACTCGTGGATTCTATTGACAATGGATGCCAGCCTCAGTTGTTGGGGGGCTGTGACCCAAGGGGCCCAGTTCCAGGGGATGTGGTCAGTTCAGGAATCTGCTCTGCCGATAAACATCCTGGAACTCAGAGCAATTTACAGTGCTCTTCTGCAAGCTTCCCATCTCCTGAAGGATCAGGCGATTCAGGTTCAATCGGACAATGCCACGGCGGTGGTGTACATAAACAGACAAGGGGGAACCAAAAGCAGAGCGGCGATGCGAGAAGTGTCAAGAATACTCGTCTGGGCGGAGGCCAACGCAAGGGCCATCTCAGCCATATTCATTCCACGAGTGAACAACTGGGATGCGGACTTCCTCAGCAGACACGACCTCCATCCGGGGGAATGGGGCCTACATCCTCAGGTGTTTCAACAGTTAATTCACCAGTGGGACTGTCCGCAGGTAGATCTGATGGCTTCTTGTCTCAACAAGAAGCTATGCCGTTACTGTTCCAGAACGAGGGAACCGCAGGTTGTAGCAGTGGACGCGCTAACGACTCCATGGACGTACCAGTTTGTGTACCTCTACCTCTATTACTAAGGGTTCTAAAAAGACTAAGAAGGGAAAGCGTTCAAGCAATTCTAATTGCCCTGGATTGGCCTTGACGGGAGTGGTACTCGAAACTCCTAACCATGGCTCTGGAGGATCCCTGGCCTCTGCACCCTCAGAAGGATCTTCAACAAGGTCCGTTTATCTATCCAGACTTACAGGGGCTACGTTTGATGGCTTGGATGTTGAGAGGGAGATTCTAGCTAGAAAAGGTCTTCCCTCCCGGGTTACTTCCACCATGGTCTAGACCTGGAAGATAATTACGTCTAAACATTATCATCGTATCTGCAAAAAGTATGTTTCCTGGTGTGAAAGTAGAAAGGTTTCTCACGTGGAATTTAGAATTGGTTGTTTTCTACTTTTCCTGCAAGCGGGAGTGGATATGGGCCTACGTTTTAAGCTCCCTCAAAGTAAAGATTTCGGCGCTCTCTATTTTCTTCCAGAAACAACTTGCCATGTTGCCGGGAGTACAAGCTTTCCTAAAAGGAGTTCTTCATATGCAACCACCCTTCGTACCTCCCACGCCTCCATGGGATCTCATTGTGGTTCTGACCTTTCTCCAATCGGACTGGTTTGAACCCTTTCATAGGGTGGAGTTAAAAATTTCTCACCTGGAAGACAGTAATGTTATTAGCATTGGCGTCTGCCAGACGTGTCTCTGAATTAGTTGCCTTATCCTGTAAGAGCCCTTATTTGATTTTTCATGAAGACAGGGCAGTACTCAGGACCCGACCTCGGTTTTTGCCAAAAGTGGTATCAGCTTTTCATGTGAATCAACCCACTGTGGTTGCGGTGTTGTCTGATCCTTCCATTGGTCCAGAGTACTTGGATGTGGTGAGGGCTCTGAAAGTTTATGTCAAATGGACTGCTCGTCATCGGAAATCTGTTTCGCAACTTGTCCTTTGTGATGCCACCAAGATTGGTCGTCCAGCTTCTAAGCAATCAATTGCTCGTTGGCTCAGGTTGACCATTCAACAAGTCTATACTTCGGCGGCTCTGCCCTTGCCGACATCTATTCAGGCCTGCTCGATGAGATCTGTGGGCTCTTCCTGGGCGGCTGCCTGGGGTGTCTTGGCCTTGCAGTTGTGCCGAGCTGCTACTTGGTCTGGTTCGAACACTTTTGTTAAGTTCTGTCAGTTTGACACCTTGGCCAAGGATGACCTTCAGTTTGGCCAGACTGTGTTACAGGGGTCTCAGCACTCTGCCACCCATTTGGGAGCTTTGGGACTTCCACATGGTACTAAAGTACAGATCCCCAGTATCCACTAGGACGTAAGAGAAAATAGGAATTTAATACCTACCGGTAATTCCTTTTCTCGTAGTCCGTAGTGGATACTGGGCACCCGCCTCAGTGCTTCGATCCTGCTTACCTGGTTAAGTGTTTCGTTGGCCCGCCGTTGCTATCCCCTTATGTTGTTGGGATAGTTTTGCTATCCTGGTTAAGTAGGTGTTGCTATTCTCTGTTCTGGTTAGCGCCCTCCTTTTTCGATTTATGGTTGTGTTGGCTTAGTGCCTCACCGCTGTTGTACCTGTTTTTCTTCTCTCGTGGTATGTCCATCTCCTCGGGCACAGTTTCCTAGACTGAGTCTGGTAGGAGAGGAATAGAGGGGAGGAGCAAGCACACACATACACACACTAAAGGTTTTTAAAGTGCTAGGCTCCAGTGGACCCGATCTATACCCCATGGTACTAAAGTACAGATCCCCAGTATCCACTATGGACTATGAGAAAATTACCATGAGAAAATTACCGGTAGGTATTAAATTCCTCTTTATATTTACATGACCTACGTACTGACCTTACCCCTCACTGTGTCAGTACTCTGACCATGAAATGGCCCCGCTGAAGAAGATGGCATCCTCTTGAGTTTGTTTTGTTTAATCTTCGTGTGTTTGGTGTAAATTTTGATGTTCAGATGAATCTATTTTTTCTACATTTGGAATAAAGTTTCATATCTGACATATACTAACTGTTCTGTTTGTTTGCTTAAGCAGTATACTGTATTTCCACGCAAGGCACTAAATGTGCGCAGCTGGTGATATATGCGCCGATTTGCAGAAATGACCCCAAATTGAGAAACGTGTAGTAATTATTTTGTGCCTGGCTACTGTCATTGTGCATTCTGCAAAAATCACACATTCACTGGTCGGGAAATGAGTAAGGGGAAGCTGGTGTACAGAACATGTTGACTCTGCATAATAATAATTTCTATAGCTCTTTTCTCCAATAAAGACACAAGGCGCTTTATCAAAACCATAAACATTACAGGTGCATACTGTATGCACATTGGGATGCATTACGCCCCATCTCCTGTTGTATTCTTCATGGCAATGTTATAAAGATCTTAAACACCAAAATGTGTCCAGGATGGTCCTGATGTCTCCTCGCTCTTGTGAGCAATTAAATACCTGAGAGTGAGCTCAATATTTTAGGAGACCTAATGGAAAAGTGTAAATTGATAAAAGCGGTGATGCTAAAGTTGTAGGCGGGTGGACTTTGACATCTTGCACATTTTCCAGACTAGCCACCAGTCCGTAACACTGAGGAACCATTTCTTCTACCAGATTGTTGTTATTGTTGTTGGCTGTATTGGTTAGACTCGGAAGTAATCACCAGAAATTATAGTTGCATGTAAGTGTTTGTATAAAACAATTGTATTTTATTGACCTACTGTAGGTGTGACAGGTTTTTGTATATAAAAATGGTTGATGCTGTGTCCTGTATGTGACCTTTCTACAAGCCTGGAAGAAGGATCATTTTATGTTCTTCTGGGAGACCAGAAACAAGAAAGATCTGGCACCAGTCATAAAAGGGTTGTATGTTCAAACTATATACCGAAGTCCCAATTGACCAGGTCTTTTCAGGACATCCTGGGAAGAAATAAATATTGAGAAATGGTATGATAATAGCCTCTAAAAGGAATTTTGTTTCCATGTACCAACCCTCTCCTTATCTTCTGAGGAACAGTTATTTGGAAGTGATTGACTGATTCATTAACCTCCAGCGACCAGAGTTAAATAACCCAAGGGTGGGGGTCCTTTCAAAACTAAAAGTGGATAAATCAATGGGACCAGATGGGATACACCCAAGGATACTCAAAGAGCTAAAAGATGTGCTGGTTACACCTTTAACAGAATTATTTAACCAGTCACTAAATACAGGTGCTATTCCAGAGGACTGGAAAAGAGCAAATGTAGTTCCACTGCACATAGTGGAAGCAAGTAACTACAGACCAGTAAGCCTTACATCAGTAGTAGGGAAAGTAATGGAAAAACTATTAAAAGAAAGAGTTGTGGAATATCTTAAATCAAACAACTTACAGGATCCAAAACAGCATGGATTTACTGGTGGGAGATTATGCCAAACAAATCTTATTGACTTTTTTGACTCTGTGACGAAAATAATAGATCAAGGGGGAGCTGTAGATGTAGCATATCTAGACTTTAGTAAGGCATTTGACACTGTCCCACATCGCAGACTGCTAAATAAACTTGAAATCGTGGGGGTGGATTATAAAACAGTTAAATGGATAAGAACCTGGTTACAGGATAGGAAACAGACAGTTGTAGTTAATGGAGTGCAATCTATGGAGGGAAATGTTACCAGTGGAGTACCCCAGGGATCTGTACTTGGTCCAGTTCTCTTTAATATCTTTGTTGGTGACATTGCAGATGGTATTGAAGGGAAGGTATGCCTTTTTGCAGATGATACAAAGATATGCAACAGGGTAGACACACCGGGAGGGGTAAAACAAATGATTGATGACCTAGGTAGGCTTGAGAAATGGTCAAGAATGTGGCAACTACAGTTTAATGCTAAAAAATGCAAAATCATGCACTTGGGTCTCAAAAACCCAAAGACTAAATATAGTATCAAGGGTACTATAATGGAAACTACTGAGGAGGAAAGGGATTTAGGAGTCACTATTTCAAGTGACGAGAAGGCAGGAAAGCAATGCAACAAAGCAATGAGAAAGGCAAGTCAGATGCTTGGTTGCATAGGGAGAGCAATCAGTAGCAGGAAAAAAGAAGTGATAATGCCACTGTATAGGTCATTGGTGCGGCCCCATCTGGAATACTGTGTCCAGTTTTGGAGACCATATCTCCAGAAAGAAAGAAAGAAATACATTAGAGAGTGTACAAAGAAGGACAACTAAAATGGTGCATGGCCTACATCACAAAACTTACCCGGAAAGGCTAAAAGATCTTATGTATAGTTTGGAGGAGAGAAGGGAAAGGGGGGACATGATAGAAACTTTCAAATATATCAAGGGTCTTAAAGTTCAGGAGGGAAGCATTCTTCAAAGGAAAAGCAGTATTAGAACTCGAGGACATACACGGAGACTGGAGGGGGGGAGGTTCAGGGGAAATTTAAGGAAAAATTACTTCACAGAAAGGGTAGTGGATAAGTGGAATAGCCTCCCATCAGAGGTGGTAGAGGCTAAGACTGTAGAGCAATTTAAACATGCTTGGGATAGGCATATGAATATCCTTACAAAAGAATTTAAGGTTCAAAAAGGGTTGAGATTGCCTAAAGGATAAAAAAAAAAAAGAAAAAGGGGCAGACTAGATGGGCAAAGTGGTTCTTATCTGCCGTCACATTCTATGTTTCTATGTCCTAAAAGCTATCAGAGGATAAGCTTGAGCTGCTCTGCTCGCAGCCCCAATGTGTCCATTGCCTTAAGGTGAGTCTTGAGACTTGTAATGAACCAAATGTTTCTTTTGTGACTCCTTTCACAACCGACTCTTTAACATCATGCAAGTTAGGGAATGCTATTTTTCTTTTATTTCCCTGTTATTTTCATTGAAACTATTGCACTATAATCTGTTTGTCTATATTTGTAATATTCTTTTCTGTGCCAAACCCTTGGAAACATTTTTCGGAATAAAACTCACTTTAATCTAGCGTATTCTCAATGTCTCTTGTGGTACTCGCAAACCTGTGAGGTCAAAGCTATGTGTAAGTAAATGTGAAATATTAATATTTGGGCAGGAAATGTAAAGACCCTGTTAAAGTCTTTGGTGGTGGCAGAGAATATTTTGTATTTATCCTAAGTGACCGAAGCGCACAAACGTCACGACCCAGCTGTATTAAATTGCGGTATCTGAGTGCAGGCTGGTAGCATGACATAGTCCGTGAAGCAGAGCCAGATCATCTCATTTGTTTACACGTTTTTTTTATTTCTCAATGGTAGGAGGTTGCCCTAACCAGTATTGTGCTTGGTGCCAAGTGTAGTCTTAACCAGGCTCTGCAGTGATGTGTGTGTGTGTGTGTGTGTGTGTGTGTGTGTCTATCTCAGAATGCACATAGAGAAGGTGCAAATGACCCTCCACAGGAAATGTACTAAAATGTGGTGTGTCAGCATTGTACAGCATTTTGCCAGAAATATGAAAGTTTGGAAACCGCCGTGAGAAAACATCGCCGTCCTGACTTTTCATTAATACAAAGTAGAAATGCAGGATTTATCAAGCAGCAGTTTTCAAAGCCGAAAAAGCCACAGAACAGCCTATGGGACAACAGTAGTGGTTGTGGCAAGTGAGAGGACTTGACAGCCTGCTGTTTGTGCACTCATTGGGTGTTGATGGAGGAACATTAATACATACTTTTTATGGGGCAATATTTATTCATTATATTGAAGGGGTGATATTAATTGGTGTTAAAATGTTTATGATGAGATCAACAGGATTATTTTATGATGCGAGCACCATTTATAGAGCCATAAAATAACACATTTTGCCAGAGTGTGTTTATCTCCCATATAATAGCCCAGATCTGTGACTGTGTGCATAACGCTGGGCGTGGCTAGAAGCTCTCATTGGGTTAGCAACAGGTCTATCACACCCAG
This sequence comes from Pseudophryne corroboree, assembly GCF_028390025.1. Lineage (NCBI taxonomy): Eukaryota > Metazoa > Chordata > Amphibia > Anura > Myobatrachidae > Pseudophryne > Pseudophryne corroboree. Next base: position 1,229,377,498 of record NC_086444.1, read on the forward strand.
TCCACAGCTGATTGGGTGGGAAACACTCTCCCACACAGGTTACATCCAATGGGAGGCTCTGCCCTTTGGCTGCTGTGTGTTCCCAGAGCAGGATTAGCAATGGGGCTGATGGAGCTCCAGCTCCACACCCCAAAATAGGCCCCCTGCATCTGCAGCAACACACCCTCCCAACAATTTACACATAAACATCGCTACAAACTCAAAGGGTGTGTGGCTACGGGTACAGTGGTGTGGCCATGCCCCTTTTCCTATACTTTCAATGGAAGTTTGGAGAGCCAAAAATCGGTACAGACCATAAAAAAAAGGGACTGTACCTGCCAAAAAGGTGCAGCTGGAGGGTATGCCACTGCATCTGCAGCAAGTCTCTGCGCTGTAGATAGGGAAAAAAACATCCTTTTACTGCAGCGTCCTATGTCCTGCTGCCAGTCCACCTGCCCCCATCCGGCATCAACAATGCCCACTCCCTAGCCGCGGCGCAGGTGGAACAAAAGCTGCTGCAGCCACCGGCATAGATGTGTATGAAAGCGGCACAGCGGAAGGCTTTCGTAGCTGTCCCTGCGCCGCATACTCTGAGCCTCCTCTGCGCGTGGTCACAGAACTGCCTCCCTGCCACAGCCGCGCCCAGATCCCCAGAGGCCCTGACTCTGCAACACAGCACCTGGGCTGCCGGCCTGGAAGCCCCGAGATGGCTAATGTAACGGATAGAGTGGGTGATATCGCCGAGGGTAATGTCTGGACGCTGAATGAATGTAAAAGGTGACTGTGCTGTGCAGTGCAGTGTCACTGACACTGCACAGCACTCTCACCTTTTACATTGATTAAGCAAGTCAGTCAGTTCTGCCAGCCAGTCACTATTGCTAGCGCCGGTGTCCCAACGTGCTACATTACAGGGAAGTAAATGCACTAAATAAACTACAGCTCCCAGCAGCCCTTAGCGCCAAAGCATTCCGGCCCTTAGGGCTGCTGGGAGCTGTAGTTTATTGAGTGCATCTTCCCTGTAATGCGGCGCGATGGGACACTCGCGCTAACAATAGTGACTGGCTGCTTGCCTGCTGCGCGAGTCTCCGGGAGAGCCACTGCCAAATGGAGGACATCAGCTTAGCTGCTTCCAGGAGGAGAATCATTACCCGCCCTTCTCGCACTCGCAGTACCTCCAGGTCCCATCGGCGGCACCTCCACACCCCCTGCGGTGGCTCCAAACCCCCTCCCTCACCCGAGCTGCGATCTGTGCCGTCTACCAGACGGCAGTAGCCGGAACTGGTCTTGGGCAGGGTGAGAATGGTCGTCCATAATCCTCGTTGCCAGATAGATCTCCTTGATTGCAGGAAGATTTGACCCTATGATTTTTTTCCGCTACCCTTACAATTCGTAGCCTAATTCTGTCGTGGGATGAGGCAGAGCCAAACCACACTATGATCGAGGAGCAGAGAACAGATTGGATGATTGCCGAGTAGAAAAGGATCAGAAGTTCCTCTGGCAGTTATAGGGGAACATTTACTAAGCAGTGATAGGAGCAGAGAAGTGAGTCATTGGAGAAATTTCCCCAGCAACCAATCAGCAGCTCTGTATGATTTTATAGTATGCAAATTATAGATGTTACTCCAGTGCTGATTGGTTGCCATGGGCAACTTCTCCACTGGCTCACTTCTCCGCTCTTATCACTGCTTAGTAAATGTACCCCTAAATTTCCTAAGTTGGCGTAAAATGTACAATCTCTGCTGGGCTTCCCCACAATGCCCTCAATATTAGACTTCCACCTCAGATCCTTGGAGATCGTAGAGCCCAGGAATCTGAAGGATTTCACCACAGTTACTACATTGTCTGCAGTTGTGAGTGGGTGGAGTGCAGGGGGGTGCTTCCTAAAATCGACAATCATCTCAACTGTTTTTAGCGTATTTGGTTCTAGATTGTTTTCTCTGCACTAGGTGGTCAGCCGCACTGCTTCCCTCTTTTCTCGTCACTGTCTCTAATGAGACCAATGAGCGTGATGTCATCTGCAAATTTAAGGAGTTGCACAGATTTGTCGTCAGAAGTGCAGTCGTTGGTGTACAGTGAGACAATGAAGGGGGAAAGGACACATCCCTGCAGCGTGCTTCTTGTCCGAACACCAGAGGGGAATTTTCCCATCCTCACTATCCGTTAAACAATTCACCACCCAGTAACGTAGCGTTTCTGAAACCCCTGAGCTGCGCAGTTTAGATTGTAGAATACCAGGGATAATAGCATTGAATGCAGAGCTGAAGTCCACAAACTGAACCCTCACATAGACACCTGGCAATCCAGATGCTGCATAATGAAGTGCAGACCCAGTTTCACTGCATCCTTTGCTGATCTGTTCGCCCTGTAGGCTAACTGCAGAGGACCTCAGATGAGTCAACACTAGACGCTCCAGGGTCTTCATCACCACCGAAGTCAGCGCAACTGGCCTGTAATTCAAGTTTCTGGAATAATAAGCAAGCGCTTGAAACAAGCTGGGACCACACCATTTTCAAGCGACTTGTTGAAAAATGGCTGTGAAGATTGGGGCCAGCTCATCGGGACATGTTTTTAGGAAGGATGGAGACACGCCATCTGGCCCTGGCGCCTCCCTGGGCTTCAATCAACACTGCAAATGCAGAGTAGTAAATCTGAAGGTTTGGATGTGAGAAACGCCACCAAGCTGACCCTTTATTAAATTTCCACAGGCATTTGGATGAGTGAATCTGGTTTTGATTGTGACAGGGAAAGTGGTTTGTTATACTCCATCCTCCACCAGGGGGCACCAGATACTTCTATTACTGCATGAAATACAGCTGGGACAGTAAACCAAACACTTATACACGGCTGCTGAAGTTGCTTTCCGCACTGTTGTGCCACATAAGGTTTTCCAAATCACACAGGACAAAACCTGCAGCTGATGCTGGGGGACAATATATAGCCAATAGTTTTTCTCTAACGTCCTAGTGGATGCTGGGGACTCCGTAAGGACCATGGGGAATAGACGGGCTCCGCAGGAGACATGGGCACTTTAAGAAAGAATTTAGATTCTGGTGTGCACTGGCTCCTCTCTCTATGTCCCTCCTCCAGACCTCAGTTTGAATCTGTGCCCGGACAAGCTGGGTGCTGTTTAGTGAGCTCTCCTGAGCTTGCTGTAAGAAAGTATTTTGTTAGGTTTTTTATTTTCAGGGATCTCTGCTGGCAACAGACTCCCTGCATCGTGGGACTGAGGGGAGAGAAGCAGCCCTACTCTCTGCAGATAGGTCCTGCTTCTTAGGCTACTGGACACCATTAGCTCCAAAGGGATCGTACACAGGATCTCACCCTCGTCGTCCGATCCCGGAGCCGCGCCGCCGTCCCCCTCGCAGAGCCGGAAGACAGAAGCCGGGTGAAAGAAGCAAGAAGACTTCGAAATCGGCGGCAGAAGACTCCAGTATTCACTGAGGTAGCGCACAGCACTGCAGCTGTGCGCCATTGCTCCCACACTACACCCACATACTCCGGTCACTGTAAGGGCGCAGGGGGGGGGGGGCGCCCTGGGCAGCAATTAGAGACCTCCCTGGCAAAAGTTTGCATATATACAGTTGGGCACTGTATATATGTATGAGCCCCCGCCAAAAAATTGTACATGAAAGCGGGTCGAGGGGGCGGGGCGGGGCTTCTTCCTCAGCACTCGCCAGCGCCATGTTTTTTCTCCACAGCACCGCTGCGAGGAAGCTCCCCAGTCTCTCCCCCCTGCAGTTACACGGTAGAAGAGGGTAAAAAGAGAGGGGGGGGGGGCACATAATTAGGCGCAAAAATCAATATAAACAGCAGCTACTGGGTTAACATTAAGTTACTGTGTTATTCCTGTATTATATAGCGCTGTGGTGTGTGCTGGCATACTCTCTCTCTGTCTCTCCAAAGGGCCTTGTGGGGGAATTGTCTTCAGATGAGCATTCCCTGAGTGTGTGGTGTGTCTGTACGTGTGTGTCGACACGTCTGAGGTAAAAGGCTCCCCTAAGGAGGAGATGGAGCAAATGTGTGTGAGAGAGTGTCTCCGTCGACCACGCCGACACCTGTTTGGATATGTGGAATTAAGTGCTGAGGTAAATTTATTGCACAAAAGATTAGAGAACAGACAGGAAATCTACCCATGTCTGTCCCTATGTCGCAGGGACCTTCAGAGTCTCACAATGCTCACTATCCAAAATAATAGACACTGATATCGACACGGAGTCTGACTCCAGTGTCGACTACGATAATGCAAAGTTACAGCCAAAATGGCAGAAAAGTATTCAATATATGATTATTGTAATAAAAGATGATTTGCATATCACTGATGACTCATCTGTCCCTGACACAAGGGTACACATGTTTAAGGGGAAGAAAGCGGAGGTAAATTTCCCTCCTCTCATGAAGAAAAGAGCGGGAATCTCCAGACAAGAGACTGCAGATTCCCAAAAAGAATTCTCAGGGAGTATCCTTTCCCCACTAGGGCCAGGATATGATGGGAATCTTCCCCTAGGGTGTCATGTTTGCTCAAAAGGTAGCCCTGACGTAACAGCTATTCTCAGGGATCCTGCAGATAACGTGCACATTCTAGTACACTACTCAGACTGGCGATTGTGTCGGCATGGGTTTATAGCGCTGTGGCAGCGTGGACAGGTACCTTATCAGCAGAGATTGAGACCCTAGTATGTATATATATATATATATATATATAGAGATATATAGAGATATATATATGTATATAGAGATATATATATATATATAGAGATATACAAACAAATAGAAAACCACAGCACTCGCCACCCCAGAAGCCCATGGCCACCTACTCAAAAATATAGAAACAGAAAGTTCAGCACTCACCAAAATAAGCTCACTTATCCTCACAACATCTAGGAATAAATGATGGGGGTTTAGTTAGTGAATTGGCCAATGCACCGAAGCCTGCACACCGCTCGCCAAGGTACCCCACCTTCATGCAGGTCCTACACTATCACTAAGGCGGGGGCAGAGGAAAGAAGCTGCACAACACAGCTAGTTCCCAGGAACAGAAGTCCTCCCCGGCCTCTACAAAATCCACCGCATGTCGCTGGGGCTCCACAGGCGGAGCTAGGACCGGTGGGGGCACGCCTTCGTAAGTTCAGCCACAAGTGGGTTCACTCCCTGTTAGATCCCTGGGCAATAGATATTGTGTCTCAAGGGTACAAGCTGGACTTTGAGGAGATGCCCCCTCACCGACGGCCCTGCCTGCTTCCCCCCACGAGAGGGAAACAGTGTTAACTGCAATTCACAAATTGTATCTTCAACAGGTGGTGGTCAAGGTTCCCCTCCTTCAACAAGGAGGGGGTTATTATTCGACCATGTTGTAGTCCCGAAACCGGACGGTTCGGTCAGACCCATATTGAATTTAAAATCCCTGAACATATACCTGAAAAGGTTCAAGTTCAAGATGGAATCGCTAAGAGCGGTCATTGCAAGCCTGAAAGGGGGAGATTTTATGGTGACGCTGGACATAAAGGATGCGTACCTTCATGTCCCCATTTATCCACCTCATCAGGCGTACCTCAGAATTGCGGTACGGGATTGTCCTTACCAATTTCAGACGTTGCCGTTTGGTCTCTCCACGGCCCCGAGAATATTCACCAAGGTAATGGCGGAAATGATGGTGCTCCTGCGGAAGCAAGGTGTCACTATTATCCCGTACTTGGACGATCTCATCATAAAAGCAAGATCAAGAGAGCAGTTACTGAACAGCGTATCACTTTCTCTGGAAGTGTAACGGCAACACGGCTGGATTCTATATATTCCAAAGTCGCAGTTGGTTCCTACAGCTCATCTGCCTCTCCTAGGCATGATCCTAGACACAGACCAGAAAAGGGTTTATCTCCCGATAGAGAGAGCTCAGGAGCTCATGACACTGGTCAGGAATCTATTAAAACCAAAACAGGTGTCAGTGCATCACTGCACTCGAGTCCTGGGAAGGATGGTGGCATCATACGAGACCATTCCCTTCGGCAGGTTCCATGCGAGGACCTTCCAATGGGACTTACTGGACAAGTGATCCAGATCACATCTTCAGATGCATCGGTTAATCACCCTATCCCCCAGGGCCAGGGTGTCTCTACTGTGGTGGCTGCAGAGTGCTCACCTTCTCGAAGGTCGCAGATTCGGCATTCAGGACTGGGTCCTGGTGACCACGGATGCAAGCCTCCGAGGGTGGGGGGCAGTCACACAGGGAAGAAATTTCCAAGGGCTGTGGTCAAGTCAGGAGACTTGCCTTCACATCAACATCCTGGAACTAAGGGCCATATACAACGCCCTACGTCAAGCGGAGTCCCTGATTCGCGACCAACCGGTTCTGATTCAGTCAGACAACATCACTGCAGTGGCTCATGTAAACCGCCAAGGCGGCACAAGGAGCAGGGTGGCGATGGTAGAAGCCACCAGAATTCTTCGCTGGGCGGAGAATCACGTAAGCGCACTGTCAGCAGTGTTCATTCCGGGAGTGGACAACTGGGAAGCAGACTTCCTCAGCAGGCATGACCTCCACCCGGGAGAGTGGGGACTTCATCAAGAAGTCTTCACGCAGATTGCAAGTCGGTGGGAACTGTCACAGGTGGACAGGATGGCATCCCGCCTCAACAAAAAGCTGCAGAGATATTGCGCCAGGTCAAGAGACCATCAGGCGATAGCTGTGGACGCACTGGTGACACCGTGGGTGTTCCAGTTGGTCTATGTATTTCCTCCTCTTCCTCTCACACCCAAGGTGCTGAGAATCATAAGAAAAAGAGGAGTGAGAACAATACTCATTGTTCCGTATTGGCCAAGAAGGACTTGGTATCCAGATCTGCAAGAAATGCTCACAGAGGACCCGTGGCCTCTGGCTCTAAGACAGGACTTGTGCAACAGGGGCCCTGTCTGTTCCAAGACTTACCGCGGCTGCGTTTGACGGCATGGCGGTTGAACGCCGGATCCTAGCAGACAAAGGCATTCCTGATGAGGTCATTCCTACGCTGATAGCGGCTAGGAAGGATGTGACGGCTCAACATTATCACCGTATATGGTGAAAATATGTGGCTTGGTGTGAGGCCAGGAATGCCCCTACGGAGGAATTCCAGCTGGGCCGTTTCCTTCACTTCCTACAGTCGGGAGTGACTTTGGGCCTTAAATTGGGTTCCATTAAGGTTCAGATTTCGGCCTTATCCATTTTCTTTCAAAAAGAACTGGCTTCTCTGTCTGAAGTTCAGACGTTTGTAAAGGGAGTGCTGCATATTCAACCCCCTTTTGTGCCTCCAGTGGCACCTTGGGATCTTAACGTGGTGTTGAGTTTCCTGAAATCACACTGGTTTGAACCACTCAAAACGATGGAAGTAAAATATCTCACGTGGAAGGTGGTCATGCTATTAGCCTTGGCTTCGGCTAGGCGTGTGTCAGAATTGGCGGCTTTGTCACATAAAAGCCCTTATCTGGTTTTCCATGCGGATAGAGCAGAATTGCGGACCCGGCCACAATTTCTGCCGAAAGTGGTTTCATCCTTTCATATAAACCAACCTATTGTGGTGCCTGTGGCTACTACTGACTTGGAGGATTCCGAGTCACTGGATGAGGTCGGGGCTTTGAAGGTTTATGTAGCCAGAACGGCTAAGGTCAAGAAAACAGAATCTTTGTTTATCCTGTATGCTTCCATCAAGCTTGGGGTGCCTGCTTCAAAGCAAACTATTGCTCGCTGGATCTGTAACACAATTCAGCAGGCTCATTCTGCGGCTGGATTGCCACTGCCTAAATCAGTTAAGGCCCATTCCACAAGGAAGGTGGGCTCTTCTTGGGCGGCTGCCCGAGGGGTCTCGGCATTACAGCTTTGCCGAGCGGCTACTTGGTCAGGTTCAAACACCTTTGCAAAGTTCTACAAGTTTGACACCCTGGCTGAGGAGGACCTTGTGTTTGCTCATTCGGTGCTGCAGAGTCATCCGCACTCTCCTGCCCGTTTGGGAGCTTTGGTATAATCCCCATGGTCTTTACGGAGTCCCCAGCATCCACTAGGACGTTAGAGAAAATAAGATTTTACTTACCGGTAAATCTATTTCTCGTAGTCCGTAGTGGATGCTGGGCGCCCGTCCCAAGTGCGGACTTCTTCTGCAATGCTTGTATATAGTTATTGCTTAAATAAGGGTTATGTTATAGTTGCATCAGAGTTTATCTGATGCTCTGTGATTGTTCATACTGTTATGAACAATCACAAGTTATACGGGGTATAACAGGGTAAAGTTATCACAAGTTATACGGTGTGATTGGTGTGGCTGGTATGAGTCTTACCCTGGATTCCCAAAATCCTTTCCTTGTACTGTCAGCTCTTCCGGGCACAGTTTCTCTAACTGAGGTCTGGAGGAGGGACATAGAGGGAGGAGCCAGAGCACACCAGAATCTAAATTCTTTCTTAAAGTGCCCATGTCTCCTGCGGAGCCCGTCTATTCCCCATGGTCCTTACGGAGTCCCCAGCATCCACTACGGACTACGAGAAATAGATTTACCGGTAAGTAAAATCTTATTATCTGCTACTGTGGAATAAATGCCCAACACAGTTGACGTAGTGGTTAGCATTACTGCCCCACAGAATTGAGGTCTTTGGTTCAACTCCCATCTCAACCCTAACCATGTGGAGTTTGTATGCGCTCCCTATACTTACGTGGCCTTCCTCCAGGGGTCCAGCTTCCTCCCACAATCCACAAATACACTGGTAGGATCATTGCTCCTGACAAACAATATACAGGTGAGACTCAGAAAATTAGAATATTGTGCAATAGTTCACTTATTTCAGTAATTCAACTGAAAAGGTGAAACTAATATAATATATAGACTCATTACATGCAAAGTGAGATATTTCAAGTCTTTATTTGTTATAATTTTGATGATTGTGGCTTACAGCTTAAGAAAATCCAAAATCTCAGAAAATTTGAATATTACATTAAATCAATAAAAAAAGATTTGAAATACAGAAATGTCGGCCCTCTGAAAAGTATAACTATGCATATGTACTCAGTACTTGGTTTGGGCCCCTTTTGCATGAATTACTGTCTCAATGCGGCGTGGCATGGATTCTATCAGCCTGTGGCACTGCTGAGGTGTTATGGAAGACCAGGATGCTTCAATAGCGGCCTTCAGTTCTTCTGCATTGTTCCGTCTCATGTCTCTCATCTTTCCCTTGGTAATGCCCCATAGACTCTCTATGGGGTTCAGGTCAGACGAGTTTGCTTCCCAATCCAGAACAGTAATCCCACGGTCATTGAACCAGGTTTTGGTACTTTCGGCAGTGTGGGCAGGGGCCAAGTCCTGCTGGAAAATAAAGTCAGCATCTCCATAAAGCTTGTCTGCTGAAGGAAGCATGAAGTGCTCTAAAATGTCCTGGTAGATGGCTGCGTAGACTGTGGACTTAATAAAGCACAGTGTACCAACACCAGCAGATGACATGGTTCCCCAAATCAACACAGACCGGAAACTTCACACTGGACTTCAAGCATCTTGGATTGTATGCCTCTCTTATTTCCTCCATACTCTGGGACCTTGGTTTCCAAATGCGATGCAAAATTTGCTCTCATCAGAAAAGAGGACTTTGGACCACTGAGCAACAGACCAGTTATTTTTTTCTTTAGCCCAGGTAAGATGCTTCTGACATTGTTTGTTGTTTAGGAGCGGCTTGACAAGATGAATACAACATTTGAAGCCCATGTCCAGGATCCGTCTGTGTGTGGTGGCTCTTGATGCACTAACTCCAGCCTCAGTCCACTCCTTGTGAAGCTTCCCCACCCTTTTGAATGGCCTTTTCCTGACAATTCTCTCCAGGCTACAGTCATCCATGCTGCTTGTGCACTTTTTTCTTCAACACTTTTCCCTTCCACTTAACTTTCTATTGATGTGATTTGATACAGCACTTTGAGAACATCCAACTCCTTTTGCAATTTTCTTTTGAGACTTTCCCTCCTTGTGGAGGGTGTCAGTGATGGTTTTCTGCACAACTGTCAGGTCTGCAGTCTTCCCTATGATTGTGATTTGTACTGAACCAGACCGAGAGACCATTTAAAGGCTCAGGAACCCTTTGCAGGTGGTATGGATTACTTAGCTGATTAGAGTGTGACACTCTGCGCCTACAATTGAACCTTTTCACAATATTCTAATTTTCTGAGATTTTGGATTTGGGGTTTTCTAAAGCTGTTAGCCCCAATCATCAAAATTATAACAAATTAAGGCTTGAAATACAGAGCATATCGCCGAGACCGTCCCTGCCCCGGCTGGGCACGCGCACTTGAATGGAGAGTGTCTCTGTGCACGCCCGGCGTGACTAGGCGGACGGATTGCCTAGTCACGCTGGGAGTGCACGTTTGCAATGGAACAGCCTCAGATGAGCGCGACTCCATCTGATTCTCACTTTGCATATGAGTCTATATCATATATTAGTTTCACCTTTTAAGTAAAATGACTGAAATAAATGAACTTTTGTACGATATTCTAATTTTCTGATTTTCACCTGTATCTGGTAGGGCAGTGACTGCGCTTACGCTATAGCATGTCTTTTACCACAACATGGCTGCCTAGGTCCCACCTATAGCAAACTTGCAGGTACCTGAGACCACAGTATTGTGTCTGATGGTTTGTGCATATCTCCGATGGTGAGTGGGTCCTATATGATCACACGTAGTGCCCCCTAATCCACAATCTGATTGGCAGGCTGCCAGCGTATGGGGGTGTGGGATGGGTGGAGCGGGTAAGCTTTACCGAACACAGCGGGTGTCACCCGTTTTGTGGGCGTACTAGTGACTGTGTCTTCCAGCCAAGATTTCCTGGGCCTGGCCGAGTAGTTCTGGTGGACATTCTAAGTAATACTTCAGCCTACTCATATGATCATTCCTGCGAACTCGACGGTGATCTGATGCTGCATATTCAGACGCAGCACACGGATAGCAGATGCCGGCAGGAGCTGTCTTTTCCGACAGATGCCTCCTGTTGCATTACCATGTCTTACACATAGGGGGTCATTCCGAGGAGTTCGCTCGTTATTTCTCTGACGGATGCTGGGACTCCGTAAGGACCATGGGGAATAGCGGCTCCGCAGGAGACTGGGCACAACTATAAAGAAAGTTTTAGGTCTAATTGGTGTGCACTGGCTCCTCCCACTATGTCCCTCCTCCAGACTTCAGTTAGAATCTTGTGCCCGGCTGAGCTGGATGCACACTAGGGGCTCTCCTGAGCTCCTAGAAAGAAAGTATATTTAGGTTTTTTATTTTACAGTGAGATCTGCTGGCAACAGACTCACTGCAGCGAGGGACTAAGGGGAGAAGAAGCGAACCTACCTAACAGGTGGTAGTTTGGGCTTCTTAGGCTACTGGACACCATTAGCTCCAGAGGGATCGACCGCAGGACCCGACCTTGGTGTTCGTTCCCGGAGCCGCGCCGCCGTCCCCCTTACAGAGCCAGAAGCAACGAAGAGTTCCGGAAAATCGGCGGCAGAAGACTTCGGTCTTCACCAAGGTAGCGCACAGCACTGCAGCTGTGCGCCATTGCTCCTCATGTACACCTCACACTCCGGTCACTGATGGGTGCAGGGCGCTGGGGGGGGGGGGGGGGGGGGGCGTCCTGAGGGCAATATATGACACCTTGGCTGGCAAATCTACATCATATATAGTCCTAGAGGCTATATAGATGTAAAATTACCCCTGCCAGTATTCCAGAAAAAGCGGGAGAAAGTCCGCCGAAAAAGGGGCGGGCCATCTCCCTCAGCACACTGGCGCCATTTTTCCCTCACAGCTCCGCTGGAAGGAAGCTCCCTGGCTCTCCCCTGCAGTCTGAACACTACAGAAGGGTAAAAAAGAGAGGGGGGGCACTAAATTTAGGTGCAGTATAGATATATAGATATATAGATATATATGATATATAAAAAAGCAGCTATAAGGGAAAACACTCATTTATAGTGGGATCCCTGTGTTATATAGCGCTCTGGTGTGTGCTGGCATACTCTCTCTCTGTCTCCCCAAAGGGCTTTGTGGGGTCCTGTCCTCTGTCAGAGCATTCCCTGTGTGTTTGCGGTGTGTCGGTACGGCTGTGTCGACATGTTTGATGAGGAGGCTTATGTGGAGGCGGAGCAAATGCCTGTAAACGTGATGTCACCCCCTGCGGGGTCGACACCTGAGTGGATGGTGCTGTGGAAGGAATTACGCGACAGTGTCGACTCCTTGCATAAATGGTTTGACGACATACCTAATGTGGGACAGCCGGCTTCTCAGCCTGTGCCTGCCCAGGCGTCTCAAAAGTCATCAGGGGCTCTAAAACGCCCGCTACCTCAGATGACAGACACAGATGTCGACACGGATACTGACTCCAGTGTCGACGACGATGAGACTAATGTAACTTCCAGTAGGGCCACACGTTACATGATTGAGGCAATGAAAAATGTGTTGCACATTTCTGATGTTACCCCCGGTACCACAAAAAAGGGTATTATGTTTGGAGAGAAAAAACTACCAGTAGCTTTTCCTCCATCTGAAGAGTTAAATGAAGTGTGTGAAGAAGCGTGGGCTTCCCCTGATAAAAAGATGGTAATTTCTAAGAGGTTACTAATGGCGTACCCTTTCCCGCCAGAGGATAGGTCACGCTGGGAAACATCCCCTAGGGTGGATAAAGCGCTCACACGCTTGTCAAAAAAGGTGGCACTACCGTCTCCGGATACGGCCGCCCTGAAGGAATCTGCTGATAGAAAGCAGGAGGCTATCCTGAAATCTATATATACACACACAGGTGTTATACTGAGACCGGCTATTGCTTCAGCCTGGATGTGCAGTGCTGCTGCTGCGTGGTCAGATTCCCTGTCAGAAAATATAGATAACCTAGACAGGGACACTATATTGCTAAACGTAGAGCATATAAAAGACGCACTTTTATACATGAGGGATGCACAGAGGGATATTTGCCGGCTGGCATCCAAATTTAGTGCAATGTCCATTTCTGCCAGGAGAGGGTTATGGACTCAGCAGTGGACAGGAGATGCAGATTCCAAACGACACATGGAAGTTCTGCCTTATAAGGGTGAGGAGTTGTTCGGGGATGGTCTCTCGGACCTCGTTTCCACAGCAACAGCTGGGAAGTCTACATTTTTACCCCATGTATTATCAGGTAGAGATGAGCGCCTGAAATTTTTCGGGTTCTGTGTTTTGGTTTTGGGTTCGGTTCCGCGGCCGTGTTTTGGGTTCGAACGCGTTTTGGCAAAACCTCACCGAATTTTTTTTGTCGGATTCGGGTGTGTTTTGGATTCGGGTGTTTTTTTCAAAAAACACTAAAAAACAGCTTAAATCATAGAATTTGGGGGTCATTTTGATCCCAAAGTATTATTAACCTCAAAAACCATAATTTACACTCATTTTCAGTCTATTCTGAATACCTCACACCTCACAATATTATTTTTAGTCCTAAAATTTGCACCGAGGTCGCTGTGTGAGTAAGATAAGCGACCCTAGTGGCCGACACAAACACCGGGCCCATCTAGGAGTGGCACTGCAGTGTCACGCAGGATGTCCCTTCCAAAAAACCCTCCCCAAACAGCACATGACGCAAAGAAAAAAAGAGGCGCAATGAGGTAGCTGTGTGAGTAAGATTAGCGACCCTAGTGGCCGACACAAACACCGGGCCCATCTAGGAGTGGCACTGCAGTGTCACGCAGGATGGCCCTTCCAAAAAACCCTCCCCAAACAGCACATGACGCAAAGAAAAAAAGAGGCGCAATGAGGTAGCTGTGTGAGTAAGATTAGCGACCCTAGTGGCCGACACAAACACCGGGCCCATCTAGGAGTGGCACTGCAGTGTCACGCAGGATGGCCCTTCCAAAAAACCCTCCCCAAACAGCACATGACGCAAAGAAAAAAAGAGGCGCAATGAGGTAGCTGTGTGAGTAAGATTAGCGACCCTAGTGGCCGACACAAACACCGGGCCCATCTAGGAGTGGCACTGCAGTGTCACGCAGGATGTCCCTTCCAAAAAACCCTCCCCAAACAGCACATGACGCAAAGAAAAAAAGAGGCGCAATGAGGTAGCTGACTGTGTGAGTAAGATTAGCGACCCTAGTGGCCGACACAAACACCGGGCCCATTTAGGAGTGGCACTGCAGTGTCACGCAGGATGTCCCTTCCAAAAAACCCTCCCCAATCAGCACATGATGCAAAGAAAAAGAAAAGAAAAAAGAGGTGCAAGATGGAATTGTCCTTGGGCCCTCCCACCCACCCTTATGTTGTATAAACAAAACAGGACATGCACACTTTAACCAACCCATCATTTCAGTGACAGGGTCTGCCACACGACTGTGACTGATATGACGGGTTGGTTTGGACCCCCCCCAAAAAAGAAGCAATTAATCTCTCCTTGCACAAACTGGCTCTACAGAGGCAAGATGTCCACCTCATCATCACCCTCCGATATATCACCGTGTACATCCCCCTCCTCACAGATTATCAATTCGTCCCCACTGGAATCCACCATCTCAGCTCCCTGTGTACTTTGTGGAGGCAATTGCTGCTGGTCAATGTCTCCGCGGAGGAATTGATTATAATTCATTCATCTTCTCCACATTTTCTGGATGTAACCTCGTACGCCGATTGCTGACAAGGTGAGCGGCGGCACTAAACACTCTTTCGGAGTACACACTTGTGGGAGGGCAACTTAGGTAGAATAAAGCCAGTTTGTGCAAGGGCCTCCAAATTGCCTCTTTTTCCTGCCAGTATAAGTACGGACTGTGTGACGTGCCTACTTGGATGCGGTCACTCATATAATCCTCCACCATTCTATCAATGTTGAGAGAATCATATGCAGTGACAGTAGACGACATGTCCGTAATCGTTGTCAGGTCCTTCAGTCCGGACCAGATGTCGGCATCAGCAGTCGCTCCAGACTGCCCTGCATCACCGCCAGCGGGTGGGCTCGGAATTCTGAGCCTTTTCCTCGCACCCCCAGTTGCGGGAGAATGTGAAGGAGGAGATGTTGACAGGTCGCGTTCCGCTTGACTTGACAATTTTGTCACCAGCAGGTCTTTCAACCCCAGCAGACTTGTGTCTGCCGGAAAGAGAGATCCAAGGTAGGCTTTAAATCTAGGATCGAGCACGGTGGCCAAAATGTAGTGCTCTGATTTCAACAGATTGACCACCCGTGAATCCTTGTTAAGCGAATTAAGGGCTCCATCCACAAGTCCCACATGCCTAGCGGAATCGCTCCGTGTTAGCTCCTCCTTCAATGTCTCCAGCTTCTTCTGCAAAAGCCTGATGAGGGGAATGACCTGACTCAGGCTGGCAGTGTCTGAACTGACTTCACGTGTGGCAAGTTCAAAGGGCATCAGAACCTTGCACAACGTTGAAATCATTCTCCACTGCGCTTGAGACAGGTGCATTCCACCTACTATATGGTGCTCAATTGTATAGGCTTGAATGGCCTTTTGCTGCTCCTCCAACCTCTGAAGCATATAGAGGGTTGAATTCCACCTCGTTACCACTTCTTGCTTCAGATGATGGCAGGGCAGGTTCAGTAGTTTTTGGTGGTGCTCCAGTCTTCTGTACGTGGTGCCTGTACGCCGAAAGTGTCCCGCAATTCTTCTGGCCACCGACAGCATCTCTTGCACGCCCCTGTCGTTTTTTAAAAAATTCTGCACCACCAAATTCAAGGTATGTGCAAAACATGGGACGTGCTGGAATTTGCCCATATTTAATGCACACACAATATTGCTGGCGTTGTCCGATGCCACAAATCCACAGGAGAGTCCAATTGGGGTAAGCCATTCCGCGATGATCTTCCTCAGTTGCCGTAAGAGGTTTTCAGCTGTGTGCGTATTCTGGAAAGCGGTGATACAAAGCGTAGCCTGCCTAGGAAAGAGTTGGCGTTTGCGAGATGCTGCTACTGGTGCCGCCGCTGCTGTTCTTGCGGCGGGAGTCCATACATCTACCCAGTGGGCTGTCACAGTCATATAGTCCTGACCCTGCCCTGCTCCACTTGTCCACATGTCCGTGGTTAAGTGGACATTGGGTACAACTGCATTTTTTAGGACACTGGTGAGTCTTTTTCTGACGTCCGTGTACATTCTCGGTATCGCCTGCCTAGAGAAGTGGAACCTAGATGGTATTTGGTAACGGGGGCACACTGCCTCAATAAATTGTCTAGTTCCCTGTGAACTAACGGCGGATACCGGACGCACGTCTAACACCAACATAGTTGTCAAGGCCTCAGTTATCCGCTTTGCAGCAGGATGACTGCTGTGATATTTCATCTTCCTCGCAAAGGACTGTTGAACAGTCAATTGCTTACTGGAAGTAGTACAAGTGGGCTTACGACTTCCCCTCTGGGATGACCATCGACTCCCAGCAGCAACAACAGCAGCGCCAGCAGCAGTAGGCGTTACACGCAAGGATGCATCGGAGGAATCCCAGGCAGGAGAGGAATCGTCAGAATTGCCAGTGACATGGCCTGCAGGACTATTGGCATTCCTGGGGAAGGAGGAAATTGACACTGAGGGAGTTGGTGGGGTGGTTTGCGTGAGCTTGGTTACAAGAGGAAGGGATTTACTGGTCAGTGGACTGCTTCCGCTGTCACCCAAAGTTTTTGAACTTGTCACTGACTTATTATGAATGCGCTGCAGGTGACGTATAAGGGAGGATGTTCCGAGGTGGTTAACGTCCTTACCCCTACTTATTACAGCTTGACAAAGGGAACACACGGCTTGACACCTGTTGTCCGCATTTCTGTTGAAATACCTCCACACCGAAGAGCTGATTTTTTTGGTATTTTCACCTGGCATGTCAACGGCCATATTCCTACCACGGACAACAGGTGTCTCCCCGGGTGCCTGACTTAAACAAACCACCTCACCATCAGAATCCTCCTGGTCAATTTCCTCCCCAGCGCCAGCAACACCCATATCCTCCTCATCCTGGTGTACTTCAACACTGACATCTTCAATCTGACTATCAGGAACTGGACTGCGGGTGCTCCTTCCAGCACTTGCAGGGGGCGTGCAAATGGTGGAAGGCGCATGCTCTTCACGTCCAGTGTTGGGAAGGTCAGGCATCGCAACCGACACAATTGGACTCTCCTTGTGGATTTGGGATTTCGAAGAATGCACAGTTCTTTGCTGTGCTGCTTTTGCCAGCTTGAGTCTTTTCATTTTTCTAGCGAGAGGCTGAGTGCTTCCATCCTCATGTGAAGCTGAACCACTAGCCATGAACATAGGCCAGGGCCTCAGCCGTTCCTTGCCACTCCGTGTCGTAAATGGCATATTGGCAAGTTTACGCTTCTCCTCCGACAATTTTATTTTAGGTTTTGGAGTCCTTTTTTTTCTGATATTTGGTGTTTTGGATTTGACATGCTCTGTACTATGACATTGGGCATCGGCCTTGGCAGACGACGTTGCTGGCATTTCATCGTCTCGGCCATGACTAGTGGCAGCAGCTTCAGCACGAGGTGGAAGTGGATCTTGATCTTTCCCTAATTTTGGAACCTCAACATTTTTGTTCTCCATATTTTAATAGGCACAACTAAAAGGCACCTCAGGTAAACAATGGAGATGGATACTAGTATACAATTATGGACTGCCTGCCGAGTGCAGACACAGAGGTAGCCACAGCCGTGAACTACCGTACTGTACTGTGTCTGCTGCTAATATAGACTGGTTGATAAAGAGATGTCTATGTAACTATTTATGTATAAAGAAGAAAGAAAAAAAAACCACGGTTAGGTGGTATACAATTATGGACGGACTGCCTGCCGAGTGCAGACACAGAGGTAGCCACAGCCGTGAACTACCGTACTGTACTGTGTCTGCTGCTAATATAGACTGGTTGATAAAGAGATGTCTATGTAACTATTTATGTATAAAGAAGAAAGAAAAAAAAACCACGGTTAGGTGGTATACAATTATGGACGGACTGCCTGCCGAGTGCAGACACAGAGGTAGCCACAGCCGTGAACTACCGTACTGTACTGTGTCTGCTGCTAATATAGACTGGTTGATAAAGAGATGTCTATGTAACTATGTATGTATAAAGAAGAAAGAAAAAAAAACCACGGTTAGGTGGTATACAATTATGGACGGACTGCCTGCCGAGTGCAGACACAGAGGTAGCCACAGCCGTGAACTACCGTACTGTACTGTGTCTGCTGCTAATATAGACTGGTTGATAAAGAGATGTCTATGTAACTATGTATGTATAAAGAAGAAAGAAAAAAAAACCACGGTTAGGTGGTATACAATTATGGACGGACTGCCTGCCGAGTGCAGACACAGAGGTAGCCACAGCCGTGAACTACTGTACTGTACTGTGTCTGCTGCTAATATAGACTGGTTGATAAAGAGATGTCGTAGTAGTATGTATGTATAAAGAAGAAAAAAAAAACCACGGTTAGGTGGTTATACAATTATGGACGGACTGCCTGCCGAGTGCAGACACAGAGGTAGCCACAGCCGTGAACTACCGTACTGTGTCTGCTGCGACTGGATGATAAATGATATAAAAAATATATATATATCACTACTGCAGCCGGACAGGTATATATTATATATTATATAATGACGGACCTGCTGGACACTGTCTGTCAGCAGAATGAGTTTTATTTTTATAGAATAAAAAAAACAACAACACACAAGTGAAGTCACACGACGAGTGTTTAACTTTTTCAGGCAATCACAATATAAGTATACTACTAACTATACTGGTGGTCAGTGTGGTCAGGTCACTGGTCAGTCACACTGGCAGTGGCACTCCTGCAGCAAAAGTGTGCACTGTTTAATTTTAATATAATATTATGTACTCCTGGCTCCTGCTATAACCTATAACTGGCACTGCAGTGCTCCCCAGTCTCCCCCACAATTATAAGCTGTGTGAGCTGAGCAGTCAGACAGATATATAATATATATAGATGATGCAGCACACTGGGCTGAGCCTGAGCAGTGCACACAGATATGGTATGTGACTGAGTCACTGTGTGTATCGCTTTTTTCAGGCAGAGAACGGATATATTAAATAAACTGCACTGTCTGGTGGTCACTCACTAGTAAACTCTCTGCACTCTCTACACTTCTACAGTACTCCTCCTAGTCCTAAGCTCCAGTAAATCTCTCTCTCTTATAATCTAAATGGAGAGGACGCCAGCCACGTCCTCTCCCTATCAATCTCAATGCACGTGTGAAAATGGCGGCGACGCGCGGCTCCTTATATAGAATCCGAGTCTCGCGAGAATCCGACAGCGTCATGATGACGTTCGGGCGCGCTCGGGTTAACCGAGCAAGGCGGGAGGATCCGAGTCTGCTCGGACCCGTGAAAAAAACCATGAAGTTCGGGCGGGTTCGGATTCAGAGAAACCGAACCCGCTCATCTCTATTATCAGGTACAGTCCTTTCGGCCCAATAGGGGCAAGCGGGTTAAAGGCGCGTCCTTTCTGCCCAGAGGCAGAGGTAGGGGAAAGAAGCTGCAGCATACAGCCAGTTCCCAGGAGCAAAAGTCCTCCCCCGCTTCCTCTAAGTCCACAGCATGACGCTGGGGCTTCACAGGCGGAGCCAGGTACGGTGGGGGCCCGTCTCAAATATTTCAGCAATCAGTGGGCTCGCTCACGGGTGGATCCCTGGATCCTTCAAGTAGTATCTCAGGGGTACAAGCTGGAATTCGAGACGTCTCCCCCCCGCCGTTTCCTCAAATCTGCCTTGCCAACCACTCCCTCAGGCAGGGAGGCAGTGTTACAGGCAATTCACAAGCTGTATTCACAACAAGTGATAGTAAAGGTGCCCCTACTTCAACAAGGAAGGGGTTACTATTCCACAATGTTTGTGGTACCGAAACCGGACGGTTCAGTGAGACCCATTTTAAATTTGAAATCCTTGAACACATATATCAAAAAATTCAAGTTCAAGATGGAATCGCTCAGGGCGGTTATTGCAAGCCTGGACGAGGGGGATTACATGGTATCACTGGACATCAAGGATGCTTACCTGCATGTCCCCATTTACCATCCTCACCAGGAGTACCTCAGATTTGTGGTACAGGATTGTCATTACCAATTCCAGACGTTGCCGTTCGGTCTATCCACGGCTCCGAGGGTCTTTACCAAGGTAATGGCCGAAATGATGATACTCCTTCGAAAGAAGGGAGTTTTAATTATCCCGTATTTGGACGATCTCCTGATAAAGGCGAGGTCCAGAGAGCAGTTGTTGGTCGGGGTAGCACTATCTCGGGAAGTGCTACAACAGCACGGCTGGATTCTAAACATTCCAAAGTCACAGCTGGTCCCTACGACACGTCTACTGTTCCTGGGGATGGTTCTGGACACAGAACAGAGAAAAGTGTTTCTCCCGGAGGAGAAGGCCAAGGAGCTGTCATCTCTAGTCAGAGGCCTCCTAAAACCAAAACAGGTGTCGGTGCATCACTGCACGCGGATCCTGGGAAAAATGGTAGCTTCCTGCGAAGCGATTCCATTCGGCAGGTTTCATGCAAGAACCTTTCAGTGGGACCTGTTGGACAAGTGGTCTGGATCGCATCTTCAGATGCATCGTCTGATAACCCTGTCTCCAAGGACAAGGATGTCTCTGCTGTGGTGGCTGCAGAGTGCTCATCTTCAAGAGGGCCGCAGATTCGGCATACAGGACTGGGTCCTGGTGACCACGGATGCCAGCCTTCGAGGCTGGGGGGCAGTCACACAGGGAAGAAACTTCCAAGGACTATGGTCAAGTCAGGAGACTTGCCTGCACATAAATATTCTGGAACTAAGGGCCATTTACAATGCCCTAAGTCAGGCAAAACCCCTGCTTCAAAACCAGCCGGTACTGATCCAGTCAGACAACATCACGGCGGTCGCCCATGTAAACCGACAGGGCGGCACGAGAAGCAGGACGGCGATGGCAGAAGCCACAAGCATTCTCCGATGGGCGGAAAATCACGTGTTAGCACTGTCAGCAGTGTTCATTCCGGGAGTGGACAACTGGGAAGCAGACTTCCTCAGCAGGCACGACCTCCAGAGTGGGGACTTCATCCAGAAGTCTTCCAAATGATTGTAAACCGTTGGGAAAGGCCACAGGTGGACATGATGGCGTCCCGCCTAAACAAAAAGCTAGAAACGTATTGCGCCAGGTCAAGAGACCCGCAGGCGATAGCTGTGGACGCTCTAGTGACACCGTGGGTGTACCTGTCGGTTTATGTGTTCCCTCTTCTTCCTCTCATACCAGAGGTACTGAGGATAATCTGGAGAAGAGGAGTAAGAACTATACTCATTGTTCCGGATTGGCCAAGAAGGGCTTGGTACCCGGAACTTCAAGAAATGATCTCAGAGGACCCATGGCCTCTACCGCTCAGACAGGACCTGCTGCTGCAGGGGCCCTGTCTGTTCCAAGACTTACCGCGGCTGCGTTTGACGGCATGGCGGTTGAACACCGGATCCTGAAGGAAAAGGGCATTCCGGAGGAAGTCATTCCTACGCTGATTAAGGCTAGGAAAGAAGTAACCGCAAACCATTATAACCGCATATGGCGAAAATATGTTGCGTGGTGTGAGGCTAGGAAGGCCCCAACGGAGGAATTTCAGCTGGGCCGTCTCCTGCACTTCCTACAGTCAGGGGTGACTATGGGCCTTAAATTGGGTTCCATTAAGGTCCAGATTTCGGCTCTATCGATTTTCTTCCAGAGAGAACTGGCTTCACTACCTGAAGTTCAGACTTTTGTTAAGGGAGTGCTGCATATTCAGCGCCCTTTTGTGCCTCCAGTGGCACCTTGGGATTTCAACGTGGTGTTGGATTTCCTAAAGTCACATTTGGTTTGAGCCACTTAAAACCGTGGATTTTAAATATCTCACGTGGAAAGTGGTCATGTTGTTGGCCTTGGCTTCGGCCAGGCGTGTATCAGAATTGGCGGCTTTGTCATGTAAAAGCCCTTATCTGATTTTCCATATGGATAGGGCAGAATTGAGGACTCGTCCCCAGTTTCTCCCTAAAGTGGTATCAGCGTTTCATCTGAACCAACCTATCGTGGTGCCTGCGGCTACAAAAGACTTGGAGGCTTCCAAGTTGTTGGACGTAGTCAGGGCCCTGAAAATATATGTTTCCAGGACAGCTGGAGTCAGAAAGACTGACTCGCTATTTATCCTGTATGCGCTTAACAAGTTGGGTGCACCTGCTTCAAAGCAGACTATTGCTCGCTGGATCTGTAGTACGATTCAGCTTGCACATTCTGCGGCTGGACTGCCGCATCCTAAATCAGTGAAAGCCCATTCCACAAGGAAGGTGGGCTCTTCTTGGGCGGCTGCCCGAGGGGTCTCGGCTCTACAACTTTGCCGAGCAGCTACTTGGTCGGGGTCAAACACATTTGCAAAATTCTACAAGTTTGACACCCTGGCTGAGGAGGACCTAGAGTTTGCCCATTCGGTGCTGCAGAGTCATCCGCACTCTCCCGCCCGTTTGGGAGCTTTGGTATAATCCCCATGGTCCTTACGGAGTCCCAGCATCCACTTAGGACGTCAGAGAAAATAAGAATTTACTCACCGGTAATTCTATTTCTCGTAGTCCGTAGTGGATGCTGGGCGCCCATCCCAAGTGCGGATTGTCTGCAATACTTGTATATAGTTGTTGCTTAACTACAGGGTTATTGTTGAGCCATCTGTTGAGAGGCTCAGTTGTTATCATACTGTTAACTGGGTATTGTATCACGAGTTATACGGTGTGATTGGTGTGGCTGGTATGAGTCTTACCTGGGATTCAAAATCCTTCCTTCTTGTGTCAGCTCTTCCGGGCACAGTATCCTAACTAAAGTCTGGAGGAGGGTCATAGTGGGAGGAGCCAGTGCACACCAGTTAGACCTAAAACTTTCTTTATAGTTGTGCCCAGTCTCCTGCGGAGCCGCTATTCCCCATGGTCCTTACGGAGTCCAAGCATCCACTACGGACTACGAGAAATAGAATTACCGGTGAGTAAATTCTTATTTTTTTTTCCGCTACGGAGCGATTAGTCGCAAACTGCGCATGCGCAGTGCGCCTGCGCCAAGTAAATTTGCTCAAAAGTTTGGTATTTTACTCATGGCGTAACAAGGTTTATTCATCGTTCTGCTAATCGTAGTGTGATTGACAGGAAGTGGGTGTTTCTGGGCGGAAACAGGACGTTTTATGGGAGTGCGGAAAAACGCAGGCGTTTCAGGGAAAAACGCGGGAGTGTCTGGAGAAACGGGGGAGTGGCTGGGCGAATGCTGGGTGTGTGTGTGACGTCAAACCAGGAACGAAACTGACTGAACTGATCGCAGTGTAGGAGTAAGTCTCGAGCTACTCAGAAACTGCTAAGAAATTTCTATTCGCAATTCTGCTAATCTTTCGTTCGCAATTCTGCTAAGCTAAGATTCACTCCCAGTAGGCGGCGGCTTAGCGTGTGCAATGCTGCTAAAAGCAGCTAGCGAGCGAACAACTCGGAATGAGGGCCATAGTTGCTGCGTCCAAAGAGGCGATTTGTTCTGCGTTAATACATTTGCTGGTCGTTTTCCTAGTGTCGCACTGAGAGCTGGAAGCAGTTTGTCAGATAATGTATATAATTGCTTCTTTATGTATGGATCGTTGCGTTCATTTAGCGACCTATTTTTAATTATGGACTGGCGACTGAGTTATTGTGTTATACCGTATCAGAGTGATCTTTTGTAAGTATGTCACTACAGTCATGCTTTTTATGTAATACAGGTTTTATGAAATACATATATTAATATAATTTATATGGTGTTGATATAAGCGCAGACACAATCCTGTATATTTGTTTATATATGGACTCCCAAGTAAAACGCCCTGATGGTCCGCGGAGGTCACAGGGACGGCAATGCATTCCGCCATTCTATGATGGCCGCTGGGACACAGGGCGACCAAAACGGGTGTCTGGTAAATTAGGAATAAAGTTAGTCGGGTGGTCTTGCTAAAAAAAGGGGAAAACATTTGTAATTAAATAAAAGATTTCTTGGTCGACAATGTCTAGGTTGACAGTAACTAGGTCGCCATGTTCTAGGTCAAAAGGTCGATAAGAGTTTTTCACAAATTTTTTTTTTTTTTTTTTTACTTTTTCGTACTTAATGATCCACATGGATTACGATTGGGAATAGTAACCTGTGCCGAACACGGTGCACTAATTGGGGTTCCCGGTCACTGTATGAAGAAAACGGCACCAATTAAAAAAAAAAAAACTCATGTCGACCCTTTGACCTGTTGACCTAGAACATGTCGACTTAGAATCCCTGTCGACCTAGTTACTGTCGACCAATAGTGGTCGACCTAGACACTTGACCTAAGTGTGGTCAACCCTCCATACCACACCCGTGAAAATGGAGGGGTGTCTCATAGCATCCAATGAGATGTCGCCTTTTATTTTCTTACCTGTACTAATTGAATGACAATCTGATTGGTTGCTCTGAGCCCCACCTTCTGTATAGTTAGTTGCCACTACATGTCCCATCATTGTTCTAGGGAGCACAATAGGCCCAGTAGCCGCTGATCGCTGGCTTCCTGGAAGGATATAGAATGTTATTGTACAATATTACCAGGGAGAGAATGCTGAGTGATCAGGGAGCATTAACAATGAGTGACTGAGGGTGATTTCCAGCTGTCACATAACCACAAGGAATTCAGAATACATGACGCAGCTTCCAGTAATCAGTAGGGGCTCCAGACCTGGGCTAGAATGGGTGTGTAAAGAGGAAAGTGGCGTACAGTCACAACCAATGTAGTCTCAGGAAAAACATGGCTGCTAAATCCCCACCACCTGGAGGTGACTGCGAAGCTGCTAATGATGATTGCGTCCCGATTGGTCGCAAATGAGTAAAACCTCCCCCATTTATTCACATACATGACTAGTGCAGGGTCGCTGTTTGAGAAGTCACTTTACAGAAATAAAGAGTGATTGTGCGCAGTTGGGTAAGACTGCACGTTTATTAGTGATACAATCAGAACAGTGGCGGAACTAGCGAGTGCTGGGCCCGTGTGCAGGATATGCTCTGGGCCCCATTTGTATGTGCTGCTCGATGTTTGCTTGTTCTGTATTGTCTTAACCGATCCATATCTATATGTTTTGCACTAAGCTTCCCCCTCTTTTGTCTATATGTTCTGTATTATTATACCCCCGCCTATATGTCCTGTATTGTACACTCCGATCTGTGTCCTGTATTATGCTCCCCATCTGTATGTCCTGTAGTCTGCTCAGCCCACCTGTCCAGTATATCAAGTATTGAGTTCTCCCATCTGTGTGTCCTGTACTGTGCTCTCCCCATCCGTGTGTCCTGTACTGTGCTCTCCCCCATCTGTGTGTCCTGTACTGTGCTCTTCCCCATCCGTGTGTCCTGTACTGTGCTCTCCCCATCCGTGTGTCCTGTACTGTGCTCTCCCCCATCTGTGTGTCCTGTACTGTGTTCTCACCCATCTGTGTGTCCTGTACTGTGTTCTCACCCCCATCTGTGTGTCCTGTACTGTGCTCTCCCCCATCTGTGTGTCCTGTACTGTGCTCTCCTCCATCTGTGTGTCCTGTACTGTGCTCTCCCCCATCTGTGTGTCCTGTACTGTGCTCTCCCCCATCTGTGTGTCCTGTACTGTGCTCTCCCCCATCTGTGTGTCCTGTACTGTGCTCTTCCCCATCCGTGTGTCCTGTACTGTGCTCTCCCCCATCCGTGTGTCCTGTACTGTGCTCTCTCATCTGTGTGTCCTGTACTGTGCTCTCCCCATCCGTGTGTCCTGTACTGTGCTCTCCCCCATCTGTGTGTCCTGTACTGTGTTCTCACCCATCTGTGTGTCCTGTACTGTGTTCTCACCCCCATCTGTGTGTCCTGTACTGTGCTCTCCCCCATCTGTGTGTCCTGTACTGTGCTCTCCTCCATCTGTGTGTCCTGTACTGTGCTCTCCCCCATCTGTGTGTCCTGTACTGTGTTCTCACCCATCTGTGTGTCCTGTACTGTGCTCTCCCCATTCGTGTGTCCTGTACTGTGCTCTCCCCATTCGTGTGTCCTGTACTGTGCTCTCCCCCATTCGTGTGTCCTGTACTGTGTTCTCACCCATCTGTGTGTCCTGTACTGTGTTCTCACCCCCATCTGTGTGTCCTGTACTGTGCTCTCCCCCATCTGTGTGTCCTGTACTGTGTTCTCACCCCCATCTGTGTGTCCTGTACTGTGCTCTCCCCCATCTGTGTGTACTGTACTGTGCTCTCTCATCTGTGTATCCTGTACTGTGCTCTCCCCCATCCGTGTAACCTGTACTGTGCTCTTCCATCTGTGTGTACTGTACTGTGCTCTTCCATCCGTGTGTCCTGTATGATGCTCTCCCTTCCGTGTGTCCTGTACGGTGCTCTCCCCAATCCGTGTTTCCTGTACGGTGCTCTCCCCCATCTGTGTGTCCTGTACGGTGCTCTCCCCATCTGTGTGTCCTGTACTGTGCTCTCCCCCATCCCTGTAACCTGTACTGTGCTCTCCCCATCCGTGTGTCCTGTACTGTGCTCTCCCCCATCTGTGTGTCCTGTACTGTGTTCTCACCCATCTGTGTGTCCTGTACTGTGCTCTCCCTCATCTGTGTGTCCTGTACTGTGCTCTCACCCCATCTGTGTGCCCTGTACGGTGCTGTCCCCCATCTGTGTGTACTGTACTGTGCTCTCCCCATCCGTGTGTCTTGTACTGTGCTCTCCCCCATCTGTGTGTCCTGTACTGTGCTCTCACCCATCTGTGTGTCCTGTACTGTGCTCTCCCCATCCGTGTGTCTTGTACTGTGCTCTCCCCCATCCGTGTGTCCTGTACTGTGCTCTCCCCCATCTGTGTGTCCTGTACTGTGCTCTCACCCATCTGTGTGTCCTGTACTGTGCTCTCCCCCATCTGTGTGTCCTGTACTGTGCTCTCACCCATCTGTGTGTCCTGTACTGTGCTCTATCTCATCTGTGTGTCCTGTACTGTGCTCTCACCCCATCTGTGTGCCCTGTACGGTGCTGTCCCCCATCTGTGTGTCCTGTACTGTGCTCTCCCCATCCGTGTGTCTTGTACTGTGCTCTCCCCCATCTGTGTGTCCTGTACTGTGCTCTCACCCATCTGTGTGTCCTCTACTGTGCTCTCCCTCATCTGTGTGTCCTGTACTGTGCTCTCACCCCATCTGTGTGCCCTGTACGGTGCTGTCCCCCATCTGTGTGTCCTGTACTGTGCTCTCCCCATCCGTGTGTACTGTACTGTGCTCTCCCCCATCTGTGTGTCCTGTACTGTGCTCTCACCCATCTGTGTGTCCTGTACTGTGCTCTCTCATCTGTGTGTCCTGTACTGTGCTCTCCCCCATCTGTGTGTACTGTACTGTGCTCTCTCATCTGTGTGTCCTGTACTGTGCTCTCCCCCATCTGTGTGTCCTGTACTGTGCTCTCCCCCATCTGTGTGTCCTGTACTGTGCTCTCCCCCATCTGTGTAACCTGTACTGTGCTCTCCCCATCCGTGTGTCCTGTACTGTGCTCTCCCCCATCCGTGTGTCCTGTACTGTGCTCTCCCCCATCTGTGTGTCCTGTACTGTGCTCTTCCTCATCTGTGTGTCCTGTACTGTGCTCCCCCATCTGTGTGTCCTGTACTGTGCTCTCCCCCATCTGTGTGTCCTGTACTGTGCTCTCCCTCATCTGTGTGTCCTGTACTGTGCTCCCCCATCTGTGTGTCCTGTACTGTGCTCTCCCCCATCTGTGTGTCCTGTACTGTGCTCTCCCCCCATCTGTGTGTCCTGTACTATGCTCTCCCCATCTGTGTGTCCTGTACGGTGCTCTCCCCATCTGTGTCCTGTACTGTGCTCTCCCTCATCTGTGTGTCCTGTACTGTGCTCTCCCTCATCTGTGTGTCCTGTACTGTGCTCTCCCTCATCTGTGTGTCCTGTACGGTGCTCTCCCCCATCTGTGTATCCTGTACTGTGCTCTCCCCCATCTGTGTATCCTGTACTGTGCTCTTCCATCTGTGTATCCTGTACGGTGCTCTCCCCCATCTGTGTATCCTGTACTGTGCTCTCACCCATCTGTGTGTCCTGTACTGTGCTCTCTCATCTGTGTGTCCTGTACTGTGCTCTCCCCCATCTGTGTGTCCTGTACTGTGCTCTCCCCCATCTGTGTATCCTGTACTGTGCTCTCCCTCATCTGTGTGTCCTGTACGGTGCTCTCTCCATCTGTGTGTCCTGTACTGTGCTCTCCCCATCCGTGTGTACTGTACTGTGCTCTCTTATCTGTGTGTCCTGTACTGTGCTCTCCCCCATCTGTGTGTCCTGTACTGTGCTCTCCCCCATCTGTGTGTACTGTACTGTGCTCTCTCATCTGTGTGTCCTGTACTGTGCTCTCCCCCATCTGTGTGTCCTGTACTGTGCTCTCCCCCATCTGTGTATCCTGTACTGTGCTCTCCCTCATCTGTGTGTCCTGTACGGTGCTCTCTCCATCTGTGTGTCCTGTACTGTGCTCTCCCCATCCGTGTGTACTGTACTGTGCTCTCTTATCTGTGTGTCCTGTACTGTGCTCTCCCCCATCTGTGTGTCCTGTACTGTGCTCTCCCCCATCTGTGTGTACTGTACTGTGCTCTCTCATCTGTGTGTCCTGTACTGTGCTCTCCCCCATCTGTGTGTCCTGTACTGTGCTCTCCTCCATCTGTGTGTCCTGTACTGTGCTCTCCCCCATCTGTGTAACCTGTACTGTGCTCTCCCCATCTGTGTGTCCTGTACTGTGCTCTCCCCCATCTGTGTGTCCTGTACTGTGCTCTCCCTCATCTGTGTGTCCTGTACTGTGCTCCCCCATCTGTGTGTCCTGTACTGTGCTCTCTCCCATCTGTGTGTCCTGTACTGTGCTCTCCCTCATCTGTGTGTCCTGTACTGTGATCCCCCATCTGTGTGCCCTGTACTGTGCTCTCCCCCATCTGTGTGTCCTGTACTGTGCTCTCCCCCATCTGTGTGTCCTGTACTGTGCTCTCCCCATCTGTGTGTCCTGTACGGTGCTCTCCCCATCTGTGTGTCCTGTACTGTGCTCTCCCTCATCTGTGTGTCCTGTACTGTGCTCTCCCTCATCTGTGTGTCCTGTACTGTGCTCTCCCCCATCTGTGTGTCCTGTACTGTGCTCTCTCATCTGTGTATCCTGTACTGTGCTCTCCCCCATCTGTGTGTCCTGTACTGTGCTCTCCCCCATCTGTGTGTCCTGTACTGTGCTCTCCCCCATCCGTGTGTCCTGTACTGTGCTCTCCCCCATCCGTGTGTCCTGTACTGTGCTCTCCCCATCTGTGTGTCCTGTACGGTGCTCTCCCCATCTGTGTGTCCTGTACTGTGCTCTCCCTCATCTGTGTGTCCTGTACTGTGCTCTCCCCCATCTGTGTGTCCTGTACTGTGCTCTCCCTCATCTGTGTGTCCTGTACAGTGCTCTCCCCCATCTGTGTATCCTGTACTGTGCTCTCACCCATCTGTGTATCCTGTACTGTGCTCTTCCATCTGTGTATCCTGTACGGTGCTCTCCCCCATCTGTGTATCCTGTACTGTGCTCTCCCCCATCTGTGTATCCTGTATGGTGCTCTCCCCCATCTGTGTATCCTATACTGTGCTCTCCCCCATCTGTGTATCCTGTACTTTGCTCTTCCATCTGTGTATCCTGTACGGTGCTCTCCCCCATCTGTGTATCCTGTACTGTGCTCTCCCCCATCTGTGTATCCTGTACTGTGCTCTCCCTCATCTGTGTGTCCTGTACGGTGCTCTCTCCATCTGTGTGTCCTGTACTGTACTCTCCCCCATCCGTGTGTCCTGTACTGTGCTCTCCCATCCGTGTGTCCTGTACTGTGCTCTCCCTTATCTGTGTGCCCTGTACTGTGCTCTCTCATCCGTGTGTCCTGTACTGTGCTCTCCCCATCTGTGTGCCCTGTACTGTGCTCTCCCCCATCTGTGTGCCCTGTACTGTGCTCTCTCATCCGTGTGTCCTGTACTGTGCTCTCCCATCCGTGTGTCCTGTACTGTGCTCTCCCCCATCTGTGTGCCCTGTATTGTGCTCTCTCATCCGTGTGTACTGTACTGTGCTCTCCCTCATCTGTGTGTCCTGTACTGTGCTCTCCCCCATTTATGTGTATTGTACTGTGCTCTCCCCCAACTGTGTGTCCTGTACTGTACTCTCCTCCATCTATGTGTATTGTACTGTGCTTTCCCCCAACTGTGTATCCTGTACTGTGCTCTCCCCATCTGTGTGTACTGTACTGTGCTCTCCCCCCATCTGTGTGTCCTGTACTGTGCTCTCCCCCATCTATGTGTATTGTACTGTGCTCTCCCCCATCTGTGTATCCTGTACTGTGCTCTCCCCCATCCGTGTATCCTGTACTGTGCTCTCACCATCCGTGTATCCTGTACTGTGCTCTCACCATCTGTGTATCCTGTACTGTGCTCTCTCATCATCTGTGTGCCCTGTACGGTGCTCTCCCCCATCCGTGTGTCCTGTACTGTGCTCTCTCATCTGTGTGTCCTGTACTGTGCTCTCCCCCATCTGTGTGTCCTGTACTGTGCTCTCCCTTATCTGTCTGTCCTGTACGGTGCTCTCCCCCATCTGTGTGTCCTGTACTGTGCTCTCTCATCATCTGTGTGCCCTGTACGGTGCTCTCCCCCATCTGTGTGTCCTGTACTGTGCTCTACCCCATCTGTGTGTCCTGTACTGTGCTCTACCCCATCTGTGTGTCCTGTACTGTGCTCTCCCCCATCTGTGTGTCCTGTACTGTGCTCTCTCATCTGTGTGTCCTGTACTGTGCTCTCCCCCATCTGTGTGTCCTGTACTGTGCTCTCCCCCATCTGTGTGTCCTGTACTGTGCTCTCCCTTATCTGTCTGTCCTGTACGGTGCTCTCCCCCATCTGTGTGTCCTGCACTGTGCTCTCCCATCTGTGTGTCCTGTACTGTGCTCTCCCCCATCTGTGTGTCCTGTACTGTGCTCTCTCATCCGTGTGTCCTGTACGGTGCTCTCTCATCTGTGTGTCCTGTACTGTGCTCTCCCCCATCTGTGTGTCCTGTACTGTGCTCTCCCTTATCTGTCTGTCCTGTACGGTGCTCTCCCCCATCTGTGTGTCCTGCACTGTGCTCTCCCATCTGTGTGTCCTGTACTGTGCTCTCCCCCATCTGTGTGTCCTGTACTGTGCTCTCTCATCCGTGTGTCCTGTACGGTGCTCTCCCATCCGTGTGTCCTGTACTGTGCTCTCTCATCTGTGTGTACTGTACTGTGCTCTCCCCCATCTGTGTATCCTGTACTGTGCTCTCCCCCATCTGTGTGTCCTGTACTGTGCTCTCCCCATCTGTGTGTCCTGTACTGTGCTCTACCCATTTGTGTGTCCTGTACTGTGCTCTCCCCCATCTGTGTGTACTGTACTGTGCTCTCTCATCCGTGTCCTGTACTGTGCTCTCCCCCATCCGTGTGTCCTGTACTGTGCTCTCCCCCATCTGTGTGTCCTGTACTGTGCTCTCCCCCATCTGTGTGTCCTGTACTGTGCTCTCCCCCATCTGTGTGTCCTGTACTGTGCTCTACCCATCTGTGTGTCCTGTACTGTGCTCTCCCCCATCTGTGTGTACTGTACTCTCTCATCCATGTCCTGTACTGTGCTCTCCCATATCCGTGTGTCCTGTACTGTGCTCTCCCCCATCTGTGTGTCCTGTACTGTGCTCTCCCCATCCGTGTGTCCTGTACTGTGCTCTCTCATCTGTGTGTACTGTACTGTGCTCTCCCCCATCCGTGTGTCCTGTACTGTGCTCTCCCCCATCTGTGTGTACTGTACTGTGCTCTCCCCCATCCGTGTGTCCTGTACTGTGCTCTCCCCCATCTGTGTGTCCTGTACTGTGCTCTCCCCCATCTGTGTGTCCTGTACTGTCCTCTTCCCCATCCGTGTGTCCTGTACTGTGCTCTCCCCCATCCGTGTGTCCTGTACTGTGCTCTCTCATCTGTGTGTACTGTACTGTGCTCTCCCCCATCTGTGTGTCCTGTACGGTGCTCTCCCCCCATCTGTGTGCCCTGTACGGTACTGTCCCCCATCTGTGTGTCCTGTACTGTGCTCTCCCCCCATCTGTGTGTCTTGTACTGTGCTCTCCCCCATCCGTGTAACCTGTACTGTGCTTTTCCATCTGTGTGTACTGTACTGTGCTCTCCCCCATCCGTGTATCCTGTTCTGTGCTCTCCCCATCCGTGTGTCCTGTATGGTGCTCTCCTCCGTCCGTGTATTCTGTACTGTGCTTTCCCCCCATCTGTGTGTCCTGTACTGTGCTCTCCCCATCTGTGTATCCTGTACTGTGTTCTCCCCCATCCGTGTAACCTGTACTGTGCTCTTCCATCCGTGTGTCCTGTATGGTGCTCTCCCTTCCGTGTGTCCTGTACGGTGCTCTCCCCCATCCGTGTGTCCTGTATGGTGCTCTCCCATCTGTGTGTCCTGTACGGTGCTTTCCCCCATCTGTGTGTCCTGTACGGTACTCTCCCCCATCCGTGTGTCCTGTATGGTGCTCTCCCATCTGTGTGTCCTGTACTGTGCTCTCCCCCATCCATGTGTCCTGTACGGTGCTCTCCCCCATCCGTGTAACCTTTACTGTGCTCTTCCATCTGTGTGTCCTGTACTGTGCTCTTCCATCTGTGTGTACTGTACTGTGCTCTCCCCCATCTGTGTGTCCTGTACTGTGCTCTTCCATCTGTGTGTACTGTACTGTGCTCTCCCCCATCTGTGTGTCCTGTACTGTGCTCTCCCCCATCTGTGTAACCTGTACTGTGCTCTCCCATCCGTGTGTCCTGTACTGTGCTCTCTCATCTGTGTGTCCTGTACTGTGCTCTCCCCCCATCTGTGTGTCCTGTACTGTGCTCTCCCCCATCTGTGTAACCTGTACTGTGCTCTCCCATCCGTGTGTCCTGTACTGTGCTCTCTCATCCGTGTGTCCTGTACTGTGCTCTCCCCCCATCTGTGTGTCCTGTACTGTGCTCTCCCCATCTGTGTGTCCTGTACTGTGCTCTCCCCCATCCGTGTAACCTGTACTGTGCTCTTCCATCTGTGTATACTGTACTGTGCTCTCCCTTCCGTGTGTCCTGTGCTCTCTCATCTGTGTGTCCTGTACTGTGCTCTCCCCCCATCTGTGTGTCCTGTACTGTGCTCTCCCTTATCTGTGTGACCTGTACTGTGCTCTACCCCATCTGTGTGTCCTGTACTGTGCTCTCCCCCCGTCTGTGTGTCCTGTACTGTGCTCTCCCCCATCTGTGTGTCCTGTACTGTGCTCTCCCCCATCTGTGTGTCCTGTACTGTGCTCTCCCTCATCTGTGTGTCCTGTACTGTGCCCTCCCATCATCCGTGTGTCCTGTACTGTGCTCTCCCTTATCCGTGTGTCCTGTACTGTGCTCTCCCTTATCTGTGTGTCCTGTACTGTGCTCTCCCTTATCTGTGTGTCCTGTACTGTGCTCTCCCCCATCTGTGTGTCCTGTACTGTGCTCTCCCCCATCTGTGTGTCCTGTACTGTGCTCTCCCTTATCCGTGTGTCCTGTACTGTGCTCTCCCTTATCTGTGTGTCCTGTACTGTGCTCTCCCCATCTGTGTGTCCTGTACTGTGCTCTCCCCCATCTGTGTGTCCTGTACTGTGCTCTCCCCATCTGTGTGTCCTGTACTGTGCTCTCCCCCATCTGTGTGTCCTGTATTGTGCTCTCCCTCATCTGTGTGTCCTGTACTGTGCTCTCCCTTATCTGTGTGTCCTGTACTGTGCTCTCCCCCATCTGTGTGTCCTGTACTGTGCTCTCCCCATATGTGTGTCCTATACTGTGCTCTCCCCCATCTGTGTGTCCTGTACTGTGCTCTCCCCCATCTGTGTGTCCTGTACTGTGCTCTCCCCCCATCTGTGTGTCCTGTACTGTGCTCTCCCTCATCTGTGTGTCCTGTACTGTGCTCTCCCCCATCTTTGTGTCCTGTACTGTGCTCTCCCCCATCTTTGTGTCCTGTACTGTGCTCTCCCCCATCTGTGTGTCCTGTACTGTGCTCTCCCCCCATCTGTGTGTCCTGTACTGTGCCCTCCCATCATCCGTGTGTCCTGTACTGTGCTCTTCCCCCATCTGTGTGTCCTGTACTGTGCTCTTCCCCCATCTGTGTGTCCTGTACTGTGCTCTCCCCCCATCTGTGTGTCCTGTACTGTGCTCTCCCCCCATCTGTGTGTCCTGTACTGTGCCCTCCCATCATCCGTGTGTCCTGTACTGTGCTCTCCCCCATCTGTGTGTCCTGTACTGTGCTCTCCTCCATCTGTGTGTCCTGTACTGTGCTCTCCCCCATGTGTGTGTCCTGTACTGTGCTCTCCCTTATCCGTGTGTCCTGTACTGTGCTCTCCCTTATCTGTGTGTACTGTACTGTGCTCTCCCCATCTGTGTGTCCTGTACTGTGCTCTCCCCATCTGTGTATCCTGTACTGTGCTCTCCCATCATCTGTGTGTCCTGTACTGTGCTCTCCCCCATCTGTGTGTCCTGTACTGTGCTCTCCCCCCATCTGTGTGTCCTGTACTGTGCTCTCCCCCATCTGTGCGTCCTGTTTGGTGCTCTCCCTTCCGTGTGTCCTGTGCTCTCTCATCTGTGTATCCTGTACTGTGCTCTCCCCCCATCTGTGTGTCCTGTACTGTGCTCTCCCTTATCCGTGTGTCCTGTACTGTGCTCTCCCTTATCTGTGTGTCCTGTACTGTGCTCTCCCTCATCTGTGTGTCCTGTTCTGTGCTCTCCCTCATCTGTGTGTCCTGTACTGTGCTCTCCCCCATCTGTGTGTCCTGTACTGTGCTCTCCCTTATCTGTGTGTCCTGTACTGTGCTCTCCCCATCCGTGTGTCCTGTACTGTGCTCTCCCCATCTGTGTGTCCTGTACTGTGCTCTCCCCCATCTGTGTGTACTGTATTGTGCTCTCCCCATCTGTGTGTCCTGTACTGTGCTCTCCCTCATCTGTGTGTCCTGTACTGTGCTCTCCCCATCTGTGTGTCCTGTACTGTGCTCTCCCCATCTGTGTGTCCTGTACTGTGCTCTCCCCCATCTGTGTGTCCTGTACTGTGCTCTCCCCATCTGTGTGTCCTGTACTGTGCTCTCCCTCATCTGTGTGTCCTGTACTGTGCTCTCCCCATCTGTGTGTACTGTACTGTGCTCTCCTCCCCATCTGTGTGCCCTGTACTGTGCTCTCACATCATCTGTGTGCCCTGTACTGTGCTCTCCCCCATCTGTGTGTACTGTATTGTGCTCTCCCACATCTGTGTGTACTGTATTGTGCTCTCCCCATCTGTGTGTCCTGTACTGTGCTCTCCCCCATCTGTGTGTACTGTATTGTGCTCTCCCCCCATCTGTGTGTACTGTATTGTGCTCTCCCCATCTGTGTGTCCTGTACTGTGCTCTCCCTCATCTGTGTGTCCTGTACTGTGCTCTCTCCCCATCTGTGTGTCCTGTACTGTGCTCTCCCTTATCTGTGTGTCCTGTACTGTGCTCTCCCCCATCTGTGTGTCCTGTACTGTGCTCTCACCCCATCTGTGTGCCCTGTACGGTGCTGTCCCCCATCTGTGTGCCCTGTACGGTGCTGTCCCCCATCTGTGTGCCCTGTACGGTGCTGTCCCCCATCTGTGTGCCCTGTACTGTGCTCTCCCCCCATCTGTGTGTCCTGTACTGTGCTCTCCCCCATCCGTGTAACCTGTACTGTGCTTTTCCATCTGTGTGTACTGTACTGTGCTCTCCCCCATCCGTGTATCCTGTTCTGTGCTCTCCCCATCCGTGTGTCCTGTATGGTGCTCTCCTCCGTCCGTGTATTCTGTAGTGTGCTTTCCCCCCATCTGTGTGTCCTGTACTGTGCTCTCCCCATCTGTGTATCCTGTACTGTGTTCTCCCCCATCCGTGTAACCTGTACTGTGCTCTTCCATCCGTGTGTCCTGTATGGTGCTCTCCCTTCCGTGTGTCCTGTACGGTGCTCTCCCCCATCCGTGTGTCCTGTATGGTGCTCTCCCATCTGTGTGTCCTGTACGGTGCTCTCCCCCATCTGTGTGTCCTGTACGGTGCTCTCCCCCATCCGTGTGTCCTGTATGGTGCTCTCCCATCTGTGTGTCCTGTACTGTGCTCTCCCCCATCCGTGTAATCTTTACTGTGCTCTTCCATCTGTGTGTCCTGTACTGTGCTCTCCCCCATCTGTGTGTCCTGTACTGTGCTCTTCCATCTGTGTGTACTGTACTGTGCTCTCCCCCATCTGTGTGTCCTGTACTGTGCTCTCCCCCATCTGTGTGTCCTGTACTGTGCTCTCCCCATCTGTGTAACCTGTACTGTGCTCTCCCATCCGTGTGTCCTGTACTGTGCTCTCTCATCTGTGTCCTGTACTGTGCTCTCCCCCCATCTGTGTGTCCTGTACTGTGCTCTCCCCCATCTGTGTAACCTGTACTGTACTCTCCCATCCGTGTGTCCTGTACTGTGCTCTCTCATCCGTGTGTCCTGTACTGTGCTCTCCCCATCTGTGTGTCCTGTACTGTGCTCTCCCCATCTGTGTGTCCTGTACTGTGCTTTCCCCCATCCGTGTAACCTGTACTGTGCTCTTCCATCTGTGTGTACTGTGCTCTCCCTTCCGTGTGTCCTGTGCTCTCTCATCTGTGTGTCCTGTACTGTGCTCTCCCTTATCTGTGTGTCCTGTACTGTGCTCTACCCCATCTGTGTGTCCTGTACTGTGCTCTCCCCCCGTCTGTGTGTCCTGTACTGTGCTCTTCCCCATCTGTGTGTCCTGTACTGTGCTCTCCCCCCATCTGTGTGTCCTGTACTGTGCTCTCCCTCATCTGTGTGTCCTGTTCTGTGTTCTCCCCCATCTGTGTGTCCTGTACTGTGCTCTCCCCCCATCTGTGTGTCCTGTACTGTGCTCTCCCCCCATCTGTGTGTCCTGTACTGTGCTCTCCCCCATCTGTGTGTCCTGTACTGTGTGCCCTCCCATCATCCGTGTGTCCTGTACTGTGCTCTCCCTTATCCGTGTGTCCTGTACTGTGCTCTCCCTTATCTGTGTGTCCTGTACTGTGCTCTCCCCCATCTGTGTGTCCTGTACTGTGCTCTCCCCCATCTGTGTGTCCTGTACTGTGCTCTCCCTTATCCGTGTGTCCTGTACTGTGCTCTCCCTTATCCGTGTGTCCTGTACTGTGCTCTCCCTTATCTGTGTGTACTGTACTGTGCTCTCCCCATCTGTGTGTCCTGTACTGTGCTCTCCCCATCTGTGTATCCTGTACTGTGCTCTCCCCATCTGTGTATCCTGTACTGTGCTCTCCCCCATCTGTGTGTCCTGTTTGGTGCTCTCCCTTCCGTGTGTCCTGTGCTCTCTCATCTGTGTATCCTGTACTGTGCTCTCCCCCCATCTGTGTGTCCTGTTTGGTGCTCTCTCTTCCGTGTGTCCTGTGCTCTCTCATCTGTGTATCCTGTACTGTGCTCTCCCCCCATCTGTGTGTCCTGTATTGTGCTCTCCCTCATCTGTGTGTCCTGTACTGTGCTCTCCCTTATCTGTGTGTCCTGTACTGTGCTCTCCCCCATCTGTGTGTCCTGTACTGTGCTCTCCCCATATGTGTGTCCTATACTGTGCTCTCCCCCATCTGTGTGTCCTGTACTGTGCTCTCCCCCATCTGTGTGTCCTGTACTGTGCTCTCCCCCCATCCGTGTGTCCTGTACTGTGCTCTCCCTTATCTGTGTGTACTGTACTGTGCTCTCCCCATCTGTGTCCTGTACTGTGCTCTCCCCCATCTGTGTGTCCTGTACTGTGCTCTCCCCATCTGTGTATCCTGTACTGTGCTCTCCCATCATCTGTGTGTCCTGTACTGTGCTCTCCCCCATCTGTGTGTCCTGTACTGTGCTCTCCCCCCATCTGTGTGCCCTGTACTGTGCTCTCCCATCATCTGTGTGTCCTGTACTGTGCTCTCCCCCATCTGTGCGTCCTGTTTGGTGCTCTCCCTTCCGTGTGTCCTGTGCTCTCTCATGTGTGTATCCTGTACTGTGCTCTCCCCCCATCTGTGTGTCCTGTACTGTGCTCTCCCTTATCTGTGTGTCCTGTACTGTGCTCTCCCCATATGTGTGTCCTGTACTGTGCTCTCCCCATATGTGTGTCCTGTACTGTGCTCTCCCCCATCTGTGTGTCCTGTACTGTGCTCTCCCTTATCTGTGTGTCCTGTACTGTGCTCTCCCCCATCTGTGTGTCCTGTACTGTGCTCTCCCTCATCTGTGTGTCCTGTACTGTGCTCTCCCTCATCTGTGTGTCCTGTACTGTGCTCTCCCCCATCTGTGTGTCCTGTACTGTGCTCTCCCCATCTGTGTTTCCTGTACTGTGCTCTCCCCCATCTGTGTGTACTGTATTGTGCTCTCCCCATCTGTGTGTCCTGTACTGTACTCTCCCCATCTGTGTGTCCTGTACTGTGCTCTCCCTCATCTGTGTGTCCTGTACTGTGCTCTCCCCATCTGTGTGTCCTGTACTGTGCTCTCCCCATCTTTGTGTCCTGTACTGTGCTCTCCTCCCCATCTGTGTGCCCTGTACTGTGCTCTCCCATCATCTGTGTGCCCTGTACTGTGCTCTCCCCCATCTGTGTGTACTGTATTGTGCTCTCCCCCATCTGTGTGTACTGTATTGTGCTCTCCCCATCTGTGTGTCCTGTACTATGCTCTCCCCATATGTGTGTCCTGTACTGTGCTTTCCCCCCATCTGTGTGTCCTGTACTGTGCTCTCCCTAATCTGTGTGTCCTGTACTGTGCTCTCCCCCATCTGTGTGTCCTGTACTGTGCTCTCCCTCATCTGTGTGTCCTGTACTGTGCTCTCCCCCATCTGTGTGTCCTGTACTGTGCTCTCCCTCATCTGTGTGTCCTGTACTGTGCTCTCCCTCATCTGTGTGTCCTGTACTGTGCTCTCCCCCATCTGTGTGTCCTGTACTGTGCTCTCCCCATCTGTGTGTCCTGTACTGTGCTCTCCCCCATCTGTGTGTACTGTATTGTGCTCTCCCCATCTGTGTGTCCTGTACTGTGCTCTCCCCATCTGTGTGTCCTGTACTGTGCTCTCCCTCATCTGTGTGTCCTGTACTGTGCTCTCCCCATCTGTGTGTCCTGTACTGTGCTCTCCCCATCTGTGTGTCCTGTACTGTGCTCTCCCCCATCTGTGTGTACTGTATTGTGCTCTCCCCATCTGTGTGTCCTGTACTGTGCTCTCCCCCCATCTGTGTGTCCTGTACTGTGCTCTCCCTCATCTGTGTGTCCTGTACTGTGCTCTCTCCCCATCTGTGTGTCCTGTACTGTGCTCTCCCCCCATCTGTGTGTCCTGTACTGTGCTCTCCCTCATCTGTGTGTCCTGTACTGTGCTCTCCCTCATCTGTGTGTCCTGTACTGTGCTCTCTCCCCATCTGTGTGTCCTGTACTGTGCTCTCCCTTATCTGTGTGTCCTGTACTGTGCTCTCCCCCATCTGTGTGTCCTGTACTGTGCTCTCCCTTATCTATATGCCCTGTACTGTGCTCTCACCCCATCTGTGTGCCCTGTACGGTGCTGTCCCCCATCTGTGTGTCCTGTACTGTGCTCTCACCCCATCTGTGTGTCCTGTACTGTACTCTCCTCCATCTGTGTGTCCTGTACTGTGCTGTCCCCCCATCTGTGTGTCCTGTACTGTGCTCTCACCCCATCTGTGTGCCCTGTACGGTGCTGTCCCCCATCTGTGTGTCCTGTACTGTGCTCTCCCCCCATCCGTGTATCCTGTACTGTGCTCTCCCCCATTCGTGTAACCTGTACTGTGCTCTTCCATCTGTGTGTATTGTACTGTGCTCTCCCCCATCCGTGTATCCTGTACTGTGCTCTCCCCCCATCTGTGTATCCTGTTCTGTGCTCTCCCCATCCGTGTGTCCTGTATGGTGCTCTCCTCCATCTGTGTATTCTGTACTGTGCTCTCCCCCCATCTGTGTGTCCTGTACTGTGCTCTCCCCATCTGTGTGTACTGTACTGTGCTCTTCCATCCGTGTGTCCTGTACTGTGCTCTCCCTTCCGTGTGTCCTGTACGGAGCTCTCCCCCGTCCGTGTGTCCTGTA
This sequence comes from Pseudophryne corroboree, assembly GCF_028390025.1. Lineage (NCBI taxonomy): Eukaryota > Metazoa > Chordata > Amphibia > Anura > Myobatrachidae > Pseudophryne > Pseudophryne corroboree. The sequence continues at coordinate 1,229,417,485 of NC_086444.1, forward strand.
CGGTGCTCTCCCCCATCTGTGTGTCCTGTACTGTGCTCTCCCATCTGTGTGTCCTGTACGGTGCTCTCCACCATCTGTGTAACCTGTACTGTGCTCTCCCATCCGTGTGTCCTGTACTGTGCTCTCCCCCATCCGTGTAACCTGTACTGTGCTCTTCCATCTGTGTGTACTGTACTGTGCTCTTCCATCCGTGTGTCCTGTTTGGTGCTCTCCCTCAGCCGTGTGTCCTGTACTGTGCTCTCTCATCTGTGTGTCCTGTACTGTGCTCTCTCATCTGTGTGTCCTGTACTGTGCTCTCCCATCCGTGTGTCCTGTACTGTGCTCTCCCCCATCCGTGTAACCTGTACTGTGCTCTTCCATCTGTGTGTACTGTACTGTGCTCTCTCATCTGTGTGTCCTGTACTGTGCTCTCTCATCCGTGTGTCCTGTACTGTGCTCCCCCCCCATCTGTGTGCCCTGTACTGTGCTCTCTCATCCGTGTGTCCTGTACTGTGCTCTCCCCCATCTGTGTGTCCTGTACTGTGCTCTCCCTCATCTGTGTGTCCTGTACTGTGCTCTCTCATCATCCGTGTGTCCTGTACTGTGCTCTCCCCATCTATGTGTATTGTACTGTGCTCTCCCCCCACTTTGTATCCTGTACTGTGCTCTCCCCATCTATGTGTATTGTACTGTGCTCTCCCCCCACTTTGTATCCTGTACTGTGCTCTCCCCCATCTATGTGTATTGTACTGTGCTCTCCCCCAACTGTGTGTCCTGTACTGTGCTCTCCCCCATCTATGTGTATTGTACTGTGCTCTCCCCCATCTGTGTATCCTGTACTGTGCTCTCCCCCATCTGTGTGTCCTGTACTGTGCTCTCCCCCATCTGTGTGTCCTGTACTGTGCTCTCCCATCATCCGTGTGTCCTGTACTGTGCTCTCCCATCATCCGTGTGTCCTGTACTGTGCTCTCTCATCATCCGTGTGTCCTGTACTGTGCTCTCTCATCATCCGTGTGTCCTGTACTGTGCTGGAATGCAGAGAATGGCCCTGCAGCCTAGTCCGCCCAGCTGGGTGCCCTTTTAGCACCATGCGCCGCGTAGCGCAGTACTAGCTGCATCGCTGATACCTGCACCCCTTACTCGTATACTTACTAGCTGCGGGTCGCCTGTTTTAGACAGTGGATAGCTGCCCGGACCCTCTATACAGCTGTACACACTGCGGGGTGCTGTCCAATACATCCTTTGGATACTCCGAAAAGGTCTTCTGGTGTCAGGGTGCTGGCCAGATGCAGAGGACATGTGGGGGGCGGACTGGGAAACGCCCAGTGAGCCCCACTGTCTGGGGGCCCACCCACTCCTCTAGGGATCAGGTTACAGACTGTGCACTTGAAATATACGTTATACATATCTGACCTTATACTGCACAGCACTATGGTGTATTGTCTACAGTATATTGCTGTTCTTAATCTAGTATATTACCCTGCATGCACTAGCAGTATTTACTATATACATCAAGGGGCTTTGACCATGCATTCTCTAATGGGTAGCCAAGCTTCTGTGGCAGATGGCCACACCCCCTCTGGAGAGTAGCCACACCCCTAAGCTTGGGCCCCTACTACTGCATTCCCTTGGTGGGTACTTCATGCCCTAGTCCGAGACTGAGTTCGGCCATTCACTTTAATATATTTCCATTGTCCAAGCTGGATTAAGGTCCACATAGGCCCGGGGATGAAAATGATCAAGGGCCTATTGTGAGAAGTTGAGGAGGTGTGGCCAATGTAGTGTGAGTGTGTCCAGTGACATATGGGAATGTACACTCAATACACTATAGGCCCCAATGTCTCACAAAATGCCTAAAAGTAGAAAAGCGGCATCACTGTGTGAGGAAATTAAAAATATATTTTTAATTCATATCATTTATGGCAACCATGTGACCTCTGTCCACACAGCTAGATGCGCTGATAGATCTGCGGATATATATCGCTCATCGACTGTGCTCCTGGGCTGCCGTGATATGTCTGTGAACGACGCCGTTCACAGACATAACGCTGGTAGACACCTGCCGATGGGCCCACACAGGGTCGGATTAAGGGAGGGTCTTCAGGGACAATTAGGCAAAGTACGCAGGTAAGTACGGCACCAGGCTGCATGGGTACTCTCTGACTCCATCGCGCTGAGCCTGACAACGGCTGCCGGAGTTGTCGGCGTGTCAGAGGTGTGGCTTCCTGTCGCCGGCTCCTGGTGCCCAGTGAGTGATACAGTATTACTACCCCCTTGGTTGTGCCCCCATAACAGCAGCAGCTCCTGGAGGATGAGTAACTGCATGTGTGGTTCTTCGCTCGGACAGGGACACCCGCAGCGCACTATGTGTGTATGTGTGTTGGTGAGTGTGGGGGGGCTTTAACAACAATTTTAGTAGTAGGGGCCCCCACCTTCATTGCCCAGGGCTCCCACAAGTCTTAATCTGACCCTAGGCCTGTGATGTATCGGCCAGTGTGTACCCAGCATCACTTTACTTCACTGCACTTTCTGTCTTTCACTATTTTTCCCCATCCCCCGCTCCCACTGTTCCCCATATGGGATTTGCTTTGATGTTATCTCTGTAGGAATGTCGCTTTCATTCCCACCGTAACATTGGTCGTCTATAAAGTGCATTTCAATCCAATTTCAGCATGATAAGTGTCATCTCCCAGCCGATGAAACTGCAGTTTGATTGGAGGCAAAATGCGTCAGTTGTTGCAGAGAAGGAGCATAACCCTCATCTACTCAACAAGAAGCCCTACTAGACAATCTGTCCACTAGCAGCAATGCGCTATAGGTGTCTCTGTACAATATCTTATCTTTCTTTATTTAATAATGTAAATGAACGGATACAGATTTGACACCCCTACATAATGCCCCGAATCTGAGTCACATGCAAGTCTGAACGCGGAGGCAACTAGAGTTTTACTGCCATTCCTGTCTAACTGGCCAGAGCAGAGGCAGGCCCTTATGTTCCCTGGGTAACACCAGGAATGAGGAGCAGACAGCACTGGTAGCTCTGTAACGTGCAGCCTTTACACGTCACGTCTGAGCTCTGTGGCTGGAGAAAGCCCCTGTTCAGCAGTGTCAGCTTCTTGGAACTCCCCTCAGGGACTTTCTCCATGGAAGGAGGGCACAGGTCATGTTCACATCAGTGTGTTCTTATCTACATCTAAACTATTGTTATTCTTCTGACAAATATACTTTTGTTCAGTGAAACAGGACTAGTAGAGGTGTACAGGTGGGGCCACCACTGACAATGAACTTCTCCAAGTACCAACATGTGGGGAAGGCTTGCTGGGACTTGTAGTTCCACTTCAAAGACTATTTCTTCTTTTTTACACATTTTCCAGCTATCAGCCTGCCATCCACAGCCCACGGGTGGCAGGGACATTACCTGGCTTCATCATTGGCCCTTGGGTGCCTGGAGGATGGAGACACCTTTATTATAGGGGTCCCCACTTCCCTGGGTAACCCCGGTCAGGTGTGACAAGTCGGGGGGGTAATGATACGTCCGCAGGCACCTATATAAATGTGTCCCACGGCTGTGGCATTATCTTCTAGACTAGTGAAGCCCGGTGCTGGTTTCAAAAATATGAGGGACCCCTATATCCTTTTCCCCCTGTATTTTTGGAACCAGGACCAGTCCAAGAGCCCAGTGCTGGTTATCTAAATACTAGGGACCCTAAGTATTTTTTCCTGGTATTTTTAACAACCAGGACCGGCTCAAAGAGCCAGGGGCTAGTTATGCTTAGGAGGGGGGGCCCCATACTACATTTTTTAAAAGAGAAGCATGCATAGATATCACTGATCCATGCATGATTCTCCAAACACGCCAGCCAGAAGCAGGTCTATTTGAAGGTTCTATTTCTGTACGCATTCCATGCTTTTCCTGCAGTGTTTGGTTATTGCCGGCAGTGATTGAGAATACAAATTCTTTGTAAATACACATGTTGTATGAGGTATTTGTGAAAAAAACAACCGTGTTTGACCGATGTTATACTGATCCTTATTTGTGTGGACGGCAGTGTATCTCAATACGAATTGCTCCAGCACTACCGTGATTTAGTTTTAGTAAATTTCCGAGTTGCATTTTTGTATGAAAATCGGCACCTTAGTAAAGTTCCACCATAGCGCCATTAGTGGTAGAATCTGTGGCATGGGTGACGTGTTTCCCATTGTTAGCTGTGACAGTAACATTTAGTTTACAGACAATAATAATAAGTATGAATACATTAAAAGTTCACATATAAAAAGGAAAAGAAAAACACATTAAATGAATGCAGAACAACGCATTGGATACTTTTACGGCTACATCGTTTCTCCAGCTGGAGCTACTGTAGTGAGGGGATGTGGTCACGTTGCCGTCGGCTGGGATCCTGGCGATCAGCATACCGACGCCGGGATCCCGAACACTCACAATACCGCCACCCGGAATACCAGGTAATGGGGCTATTCCCACTGGTGGGTGTCCGTGACATCCGTAGAGTGGGAATAGAACCTGCAGCGAGCCACTGAGCCCACAAGGGGCTTCATTGTGCTCGCCCCCCTGCTGGCATTCTGGCGGCTGAGATCCTGGCAATGTCTACCCAACACGTAGGGATGATGAGCCATCTCCATATATAATGCTTTAGCAGCAGGAGTACTGGAAGCATGTCTGATATAACGGCGTCATTGTCTGGCGCACGCCTGTGCTCTTTTTCAACCAACAACTTCTATTTTTCTCTACGTTGCAGGGGAAAAATAATCTGCAAAATTCCATAAAATGAATATATATATATATATCATACTTGTAGCCGATAACCAAGGCAGTATTTATAAAGTAATACTTACGGAGAACATTCAGGTGTGGTTGCTCCTGCAACCATTTGCGCAAAGTACCAATTTTCGGTTCTTTGCACATGCGCAGGACCTGCTGCACAGGACACAGCCCAGCATCAGACGGTCTTTGATTCGCAGTCTGATTCCATTTTGGGGGCGGCGGTGGTCACCATTTGTGAAAACGGAGATGCCGTTTTGGTGGTGGGAAGAGGCCAGGGATCTCCATCATAGGACAGAGATTTCCTGACCTCTGCGATGGGTGGCTTGCGCTGCACCATAGATGCTGTAAGCCGCTCGATGGTGGGTGGTTTGATCCTAGTGCAGCAGGAGGCGCCTGCGTGTAATAGACACCTACTCGTCACCATACAGCGCTATAATTGAGGCTTCCATGGAAGCAGCAGTGATGCACATCCGACCACACCTGAATGACCTCCTACAATTGGCGTGTATTATTGCTGGTTTTGGTTTTCCCTAAACGCTGTGACTAGTTCTGGTTTTGTATTATTTAAAAAAAAAAGACAGTTAAGCAAAAAAACACATAATTTGGGCTTCTTTTTTGTTCTTACAGTATTATTAACTTCAATAACATTAATTTCCAGCCAATTTTGACCACCTCACAATGTTGTTTTCATCTGCTTTAGGGCAAAGTGAGCTGGCTAGTTACTAAGTGACAGAGCAGCGGCACAAACATATTGCAGTTTATTGCACATCTATGAATCACTGCCATACAGAAGTGGCAGAAATGAAAGGTGTGCAAGATGTAATTGTTCTTGGGCTCTCCCACCCACCCTTATGTGGAATATTAAAAAGGACATGCACAGTTTAACAGACCTTCAGTGACAGAGACTGCCACTTTTGTGGCTGAAGTGCTTGGTTTGTTTGGGCCCCCACAAAACAAGCTTCCAATGGGCTTGAGGCAGCTAATCTTACAGCTCTGCAGTGGCAAGATGTTATCATTACTACCATCCTCACCCTCATCAGTGTGTACATCATCCTCACACAATATCATCCGCGCTGGTTTCCACCATTACAGAAGTCTCTGTACTATGGTGTAATTGACGGGAAAGGCCTTCCTCATGGAATTTAAAGTTAATTTTGATGAACATCATCTTTTTTAAATTTTGAGGAAGTGGCCTCCTACACCGATCGCTGACAAGGTTCCCGGCAGTGATAAAAACTCTCTCTTAGGTTACACTGGAGGGTGAGCAGCTTAACTAATGCAAAGCCAGTTTGTATAAGGGCCTCCAAAACTGCTTTTTTTTTCTTCCAGTAGTCACAGGGACTCTGTGACATGCCTGTTTGTACGCTGTCATTAAAATAATCCTCCACCATTCTTTGCATGGTGACCATAGTGACCATATTAATTGGAGTACAGTGCACAAGGACAGTACAAACAATAGAACAATATATGTATTTTTCACTTCACAGCTTAACTCAAACTGTGGCAATTCAGTATGAATAATAAACACACAGGGGTAAAGTGTGCCAGAACAGTGCAAACAATAGAACAGTATACTTAATTTTCACCTTGCAGCTCAAATCAACTGCAGCAATTAAAAGGGCTTCCTTTTATATGTACGGGAATAATAAACACAGGGATACAGTGCACACAGGTTGTAAGACTTAAAATAATCTTTTCACTCTTTTTGCAAGTCAGTGTCAACAATACACACTGGGGGACATTTACTAAGCAGTGATAAGAGCGGAGAAGTGAGCCAGTGGAGATATTTCCCCATCAACCAATCAGCATCTCTGTATCATTTTATAGTATGCAAATTATAGATGTTACTTCAGTGCTGATTGGTTGCCATGGGCAACTTCTACACTGGCTCACTTCTCCGCTCTTATCACTGCTTAGTAAATGTACCCCACTGTAGTGCTGCTTATATGTGGGTACAAAGCCACTTAGATGGACACAGCACAGCCACTTGTATGGAGTCTGTATTCCACAGCACAGCCACTTGTATACACAGCACAGCCACTATGAGTCTGGACACAGCACAGCCACTTGTATACACAGCACAGCCACTATGAGTCCTGGACACAGCACAGCCACTTGTATATTATAGCACAGCTACTTGTATGAGTCTGGAGTCCACAGCACAGCCACTATGAGTGTGGACATGGCACATCCACTTCTATACACAGTACAGTCACCTGTACACACAGCACTGCCACTATGAGTCTGGACACAGCACATCCACTTGTATACACAGCACAGACACTTGTATGGAGTCTGGACACAGCACAGCCACGTGTATGGAGTCTGGACACAGCACAGCCATTTGTATACACAGCACAGCCACTTTATATGGAGTCTGGACACAGCACAGCCACTTTATATGGAGTCTGGACACAGCACAGCAACTATGGGGTAAATCTACTAAGACTGGAGTTTTTTTTAGAATTGGTGAAGTTGCTCATAGCAACCAATCAGATTTTACTTAACATTTATCTAGTTGCTTCTAGAAGATAATAGATATAATCTGATGGTTGCTATAGGCAACATCACCAGTTTTAAAAAACCTCCCACGTTAGTCAATTTATCCCTATGAGTCTGGATACAGCACAGCCACTTGTATGGAGACTGGAGTCCACAGCACAACCACTTGTATACACAGCACAGCCACTATGAGTCTGTACACAGCACAGCCACTTGTATGGAGTCTGGACACAGCACATCCACTTGTATACACAGCACAGCGACTATGAGTCTGGACACAGCACAACCACTTGTATGGAGTCTGGACACAGCACATCCACTTGTATACACAGCACAGACACTTGTATGGAGTCTGGACACAGCACATCCACTTGTATACACAGCACAGACACTTGTATGGAGTCTGGACACAGCACATCCACTTGTATACACAGCACAGACACTTGTATGGAGTCTGGACACAGCACAGCAACTATGGGGTAAATCTACTAAGACTGGAGTTTTTTTTAGAATTGGTAAAGTTGCTCATAGCAACCAATCAGATTTTACTTAACATTTATCTAGTTGCTTCTAGAAGATAAAATATATAATCTGATGGTTGCTATAGGCAACATCACCAGTTTTAAAAAACCTCCTACGTTAGTCAATTTATCCCTATGAGCCTGGATACAGCACAGCCACATCTCTGGAGTCCACAGCACAACCACTTGTATACACAGCACAGCCACTATGATTCTGGTCACAGCACAGCCATTTGTATACACAGCACAGCCACTATGAGTCTGGACACAGCACAGCCACTTGTATGGCGTCTGGACACAGCACAGCCACTATGGGGTAAATCTAAGACGGGAGTTTTTTTTTAGAATTGGTGAAGTTGCTCATAGCAACCAATCAGATTTTACTTAACATTTATCTAGTTGCTTCTAGAAGATGATAGATAGAATCTGATGGTTGCTATAGGCAACATCACTAGTTCTAAAAAAACCTCCCACTTTAGTCAATTTAACCCTATGAGTCTGGACATAGCACAGCCACTTGTATGGAGTCTGGAGTCCACAGCACAACCACTTGTATACACAGCACAGCCACTATGAGTCTGTACACAGCACAGCCACTTGTATACTATAGCAGAGCCACTTGTATGAGTCTGGATACAGCACAGTCAATTGTACACACAGCACAGCCACTACGAGTCTGACACAGCACAGCCACTACAAGTCTGGACACAACACAGTCATTTGCATACGCAGCACAGCCACTATGAGTCTAGACACAGCACATCCACTTGTATACACAGCACAGCCACTTGTATGGCGTCTGGACACAGCACAGCCATTTGTATGGAGTCTGGACACCGCACAGCCACTTGTATGGAGTCTGGACACAGCACAGCCACTTGTATGGAGTCTGGACACAGCACAGCCACTTGTATGGCGTCTGGACACAGCACAGCCACTTGTATGGAGTCTGGACACAGCACAGCCACTTGTATGGCGTCTGGACACAGCACAGCCACTTGTATGGCGTCTGGACACAGCACAGCCACTTGTATGGCGCCTGGACACAGCACAGCCACTTGTATGGCGTCTGGACACAGCACAGCCACTTGTATGGCGTCTGGACACAGCACAGCCACTTGTATGGCGTCTGGACACAGCACAGCCACTATGGGGTAAATCTAAGACGGGAGTTTTTTTTTAGAATTGGTGAAGTTGCTCATAGCAACCAATCAGATTTTACTTAACATTTATCTAGTTGCTTCTAGAAGATGATAGATAGAATCTGATGGTTGCTATAGGCAACATCACTAGTTCTAAAAAAAACTCCCACTTTAGTCAATTTAACCCTATGAGTCTGGACATAGCACAGCCACTTGTATGGAGTCTGGAGTCCACAGCACAGCCACTTGTATGGAGTCGAGTCCACAGCACAGCCACTTGAATACACAGCACACACACTTGTATACTATAGCAGAGCCACTTGTATGAGTCTGGATACAGCACAGTCACTTGTACACACAGCACAGCCACTACGAGTCTGGACACAGCACAGCCACTTGCATACGCAGCACAGCCACTATGAGTCTAGACACAGCACATCCACTTGTATACACAGCACAGCCACTTGTATGGCGTCTGGACACAGCACAGTCATTTGTATGGAGTCTGCACACAGCACAGCCACTTGTATGGAGTCTGGACACAGCACAGCCACTTGTATGGCGTCTGGACACAGCACAGCCACTTGTATGGAGTCTGGGTACAACACATTCACTTGTATGGAGTCTGGACACAGCACAGCCACTTGTATGGAGTCTGGACACAGCACAGCCACTTGTATGGCGTCTGGACACAGCACAGCCACTTGTATGGCGTCTGGACACAGCACAGCCACTTGTATGGCGTCTGGACACAGCACAGCCACTTGTATGGCGTCTGGACACAGCACAGCCATTTGTATGGCGTCTGGACACAGCACAGCCACTTGTATGGCGTCTGGACACAGCACAGCCACTTGTATGGAGTCTGGACACAGCACAGCCACTTGTATGGCGTCTGGACACAGCACAGCCACTTGTATGGAGTCTGGACACAGCACAGCCACTTGTATGGCGTCTGGACACAGCACAGCCACTTGTATGGCGTCTGGACACAGCACAGCCACTTGTATGGAGTCTGGACACAGCACAGCCACTTGTATGGAGTCTGGACACAGCACAGCCATTTGTCACCTGTATATACAGCACAGCAACTATGAGTCTGGACACAGCACATCCACTTGTATACACAGCACAGACACTTGTATGGAGTCTGGACACAGCACAGCAACTATGGGGTAAATCTACTAAGACTGGAGTTTTTTTTTAGAATTGGTGAAGTTGCTCATAGCAACCAATCAGATTTTACTTAACATTTATCTAGTTGCTTGAATTGCTTCTATAAGATGATAGATAGAATCTGATGGGTGCTATAGGCAACATCACTAGTTCTAAAAAAGAAAACCTCCCACTTTAGTCAATTTAACCCTATGAGTCTGGACACAGCACAGCCACTTCTGTAATATGGCACAGCCACTTGTATGGAGTCTGGATTCAACAGCACAGCCACTTGTATACACAGAACAGCCGCTATGAGTCGGGACACAGAACAGCCACTTGTATACACAGCACAGCCACTATGAGTCTGGACACAGCACAGCCACTATGAGTCTGGACACAGCACAGCCACTTGTATACTATGGTACAGCCACTTGTATGGAATCTGGAATCAACAGCACAGCCACTTGTACACACAGCACAGCCACTATGAGTATAGACACAGCACAGCCACTTGCATACACAGCACAGCCACTATGAGTCTAGACACAGCACATCCACTTATATACACAGCACAGACACTATGATTCCAGACCCAGCACAGCCATTTGTATACACAGCACAGCCACTATGATTCCGGACCCAGCACAGCCACTATGAGTCTGGACACAGCACAGCCACTATGAGTCTGGACACAGCACAGCCACTTGTATACACAGTACAGCCACTTGTATGGAGTCTAGACACAGCACAGCCACTATGGGGTAAATCTAAGACAGGGAATTTTTTTTAGAATTGGTGAAGTTGCTCATAGCAACCAATCAGATTTGACTTAACATTTATCTAGTTGCGTCTAGAAGATAATAGAATCTGATGGTTGCTATAGGCAACATCACCAGTTCTAAAAAAAATTCCCACCTTAGTCAATTTAACCCTATGAGTCTGGACACAGCACAGCCACTTGCATGGAGTCTGGAGTCCACAGCACAGCCACTTGTATACACAGCACAGCCACTATGAGTCTAGTCTGGACACAGCACAGCCACTATGAGTCTGGACACAGCAACTTGTATACACAGCACAGCCACTATGATTCTGGACACAGCACAGCCACTTGTATACACAGCACAAACACTATGATTCCGGACCCAGCACAGCCATTTGTATACACAGCACAGCCACTATGAGTCTGGACACAGCACAGCCACTTGTATACACAGCACTGCCACTATGAGTCTGGACATGGCACAGCCACTATGAGTCTGGACACAGCACATCCACTTGCATACACAGCACAGCCACTATGAGTCTGGACACAGCACATCCACTTGCATACACGGCACAGCCACTATGAGTCTAGACACAGCACAGCCACTTGTATACACAGCACAAACACTATGATTCCGGACCCAGCACATCCACTTGCATACACAGCACAGCCACTATGAGTCTGGACACAGCACATCCACTTGCATACATGGCACAGCCACTATGAGTCTAGACACAGCACAGCCACTTGTATACACAGCACAAACACTATGATTCCGGACCCAGCACAGCCATTTGTATACACAGCACAGCCACTATGAGTCTGGACACAGCACAGCCACTATGAGTCTGGACACAGCACATCCACTTGCATACACAGCACAGCCACTATGAGTCTAGACACAGCACAGCAACTTGTATACACAGCACAGCCACTATGAGTCTAGACACAGTACATCCACTATGAGTCTAGACACAGCACAGCAACTTGTATACACAGCACAGCCACTATGATTCTGGACACAGCACATCCATTTGTATACACAGCACAGCCACTATGAGTCTGTACACAGCCCAGCCACTTGTATACACAGCACAGCAACTATGAGCCTGGACACAGCACAGCCACTATGAGTCTAGACACAGTACATCCACTATGAGTCTAGACACAGCACAGCAACTTGTATACACAGCACAGCCACTATGATTCTGGACACAGCACATCCATTTGTATACACAGCACAGCCACTATGAGTCTGTACACAGCCCAGCCACTTGTATACACAGCACAGCAACTATGAGTCTGGACACAGCACAGCCACTTGTATGGAGTCTGGACACAGCACAGCCAATTTATGGAGTCTGGACACAGCACAGCCACTATGGTGTAAATCTACTGAGACAGGAGGGTTTTTTTTTAGAATTGGTGAAGTTGCTCATAGCAACCAATCAGATTTTACTTAACATTTATCTAGTTGCTTCTAGAAGATAAAAGAATCTGATGGTTGCTATAGGCAACATACCCAGTTCTAAAAAAACACCTCCCACCTTAGTCAATTTACCCCTATGAGTCTGGACACAGCACAGCCACATATATGGAGTCCGGAGTCCACAGCACAGCCACTTGTATACACAGCACAGCCACTATGAGTCTGGACACAGCACAGCCACTTGTATACTATGGCACAGCCACTTGTACGAGTCTGGATACAGCATAGACACTTTTATGGAGTCTGGATTCAACAGCACAGCCAGTTGTACACACAGCACAGCCACTATAAGTCTGGACACAGCACAGCCACTTGTATACACAGCACAGCCACTATAAGTCTGATCACAGCACAGCCACTACGAGTCTGGACACAGCACAACCACTTGCATACACAGCACAGCCACTGAGTCTAGACACAGCACAGCCACTTGTATACACAGCACAGACACTATGATTCCGGACCCAGCACAGCCACTTGTATGGAGTCTGGACACAGCACAGCCACTATGGGGTAAATCTACTAAGACGGGAGTTTTTTTTAGAATTGGTGAAGTTGCTCATAGCAACCAATCAGATTTGACTTAACATTTATCTAGTTGCTTCTAGACGATAAAAGATAGAATCTGATGGTTGCTATAGGCAACATCACCAGTTCTAAAAAAATCTCCCAACTTAGTCAATTTAACCCTATGAGTCTGGACATAGCACAGCCACTTGTATGGAGTCTGGATTCCACAGCACAGCCACTTGCATACACAGCACAGCCACTATGAGTCTAGACACAGCACATCCACTATGAGTCTGGACACAGCACATCCACTTGCATACACAGCACAGCCACTATGAGTCTAGACACAGCACATCCACTATGAGTCTGGACACAGCACATCCACTTGCATACACAGCACAGCCACTATGAGTCTAGACACAGCACAGCCACTATGAGTCTAGACACAGCACATCCACTATGAGTCTGGACACAGCACAGCCACTATGAGTCTGGACACAGCACATCCACTTGCATACACAGCACAGCCACTATGAGTCTAGACACAGCACAGCCACTATGAGTCTAGACACAGCACAGCCACTATGAGTCTAGACACAGCACAGCCACTATGAGTCTAGACACAGCACAGCCACTATGAGTCTAGACACAGCACAGCCACTATGAGTCTAGACACAGCACAGCCACTATGAGTCTAGACACAGCACATCCACTATGA